>NW_026947666.1:0-439194 GCF_034190915.1 Cavia porcellus | reverse complement strand
GGTCAGGGAACATGCATTGGCAATATAGGATAGGTTTCTGAAAAACATCGCGGGGTGGTGCGCATTGTATGGGTGTGTTACATTACATTCACTAGTAGGAGTGAGAAAAACATCACGGGGTGGTGCGCATTGTATGGGTGTGTGTTACATTATATTCACTAGTAGGAGTGAGAAAAACATCACGGGGTGGTGTGAATCGGAGGGTCTGAATTAGGATAGGCAGTGAGTGGCAATGTAGGATGGAGAAAAGCACCGCGAGGTGGTCAGCATGGGGAGGTCAGGGAACATGCAGTGGCAATGTAGGATAGGTTTCTGAAAAACATCGCGGGGTGGTGCGCATTGTATGGGTGTGTGTTACATTACATTCACTGGTAGGAGTGAGAAAAAGATCACGGGGTGGTGCGCATTGTATGGGTGTGTGTTACATTACATTCACTAGTAGGAGTGAGAAAAACATCACGGGGTGGTGTGAATCGGAGGGTCTGAATTAGGATAGGCAGTGAGTGGCAATGTAGGATGGAGAAAAGCACCGCTGGGTGGTCCGCATGGGGAGGTCAGGGAACATGCAGTGGCAATGTAGGATAGGTTTCAGAAAAACATCGCGTGGTGGTGCGCATTGTATGGGTGTGTGTTACATTACATTCACTAGTAGGAGTGAGAAAAACATCACGGCGTGGTGCGCATTGTATGGGTGTGTGTTACATTACATTCACTAGTAGGAGAGAGAAAGGCATCACGGGGTGGTGTGAATCGGAGGGTCTGAATTAGGATAGGCAGTGAGTGGCAATGTAGGATGGAAAAAAGCACCGCGGGTGGTCAGCATGGGGAGGTCAGGGAACATGCAGTGGCAATGTAGGATAGGTTTCTGAAAAACATCGCGGAGTGGTGCGCATTGTATTGTGTATGTTACGTTACATTCACTAGTGGGAGTGAGAAAAACATCACGGGGTGGTGCCCATTGTATGGGTGTGTGTTACATTACATTCACTAGTAGGAGTGAGAAAAACATCACGGGGTGGTGTGAATCAGAGGGTCTGAATTAGGATAGGCAATGAGTGGCAATGTAGGATGGAGAAAAGCATCGCGGGGTGGTCAGCATGGGGAGGTCAGGGAACATGCAGTGGCAATGTAGGATAGGTTTCTTGAAAAACATCGCGGGGTGGTGCGCATTGTATGGGTGTGTGTTACATTACATTCACTAGTAGAAGTATGAAAAACATCACGGGGTGGTGCGCATTGTATGGGTGTGTGTTACATTAGATTCACTAGTAGGAGTGAGAAAAACATCACGGGGTGGTGTGAATCGGAGGGTCTGAATTAGGATAGGCAGTGAGTGGCAATGTAGGATGGAGAAAAGCACCGCGGGGTGGTCAGCATGGGGAGGTCAGGGAACATGCAGTGGCAATATAGGATTGGTTTCTGAAAAACATCGCGGGGTGGTGCGCATTGTATGGGTGTGTGTTACATTACATTCACTAGTAGGAGTGAGAAAAACATCACGGGGTGGTGCGCATTGTATGGGTGTGTGTCACATTACATTCACTAGTAGGAGTGAGAAAAACATCACGGGGTGGTGTGAATCGGAGGGTCTGAATTAGGATAGGCAGTGAGTGGCAATGTAGGATGGAGAAAAGCACCGCGGGGTGGTCAGCATGGGGAGGTCAGGGAATATGCAGTGGCAATGTAGGATAGGTTTCTGAAAAACATCGCGGGGTGGTGCGCATTGTATGGGTGTGAGTTACATTACATTCACTCGTAGGAGTGAGAAAAATATCACGGGGTGGTGCGCATTGTATGGGTGTGTGTTACATTACATTCACTAGTAGGAGTGAGAAAAACATCACGGGGTGGTGTGAATCGGAGGGTCTGAATAAGGATAGGCAGTGATTGGCAATGTAGGATGGAGAAAAGCACCGCGGGGTTGTCAGCAAGGGGAGGTCAGGGAACATGCAGTGGAAATGTAGGATAGGTTTCTGAAAAACATCGCGGGGTGGTGCGCATTATATGGGTGTGTGTTACATTACATTCACTAGTAGGAGTGAGAAAAACATCACGGGGTGGTGCGCATTGTATGGGTGTGTGTTACATTACATTCACTAGTAGGAGTGAGAAAAGCATCACGGGGTGGTGTGAATCGGAGGGTCTGAATTAGGATAGGCAGTGAGTGGCAATGTAGGATGGAGAAAAGCACCGCGGGGTGGTCAGCATGTGGAGGTCAGGGAACATGCATTGGCAATGTAGGATAGGTTTCTGAAAAACATCGCGGGGTGGTGCGCATTGTATGGGTGTGTTACATTACATTCACTAGTAGGAGTGAGAAAAACATCACGGGGTGGTGCGCATTGTATGGGTGTGTGTTACATTACATTCACTAGTAGGAGTGAGAAAAACATCACGGGGTGGTGTGAATCGGAGGGTCTGAATTAGGATAGGCAGTGAGTGGCAATGTAGGATGGAGAAAAGCACCGCGAGGTGGTCAGCATGGGGAGGTCAGGGAACATGCAGTGGCAATGTAGGATAGGTTCTGAAAAACATCGCGGGGTGGTGCGCATTGTATGGGTGTGTGTTACATTACATTCACTGGTAGGAGTGAGAAAAAGATCACGGGGTGGTGCGCATTGTATGGGTGTGTGTTACATTACATTCACTAGTAGGAGTGAGAAAAACATCACGGGGTGGTGTGAATCGGAGGGTCTGAATTAGGATAGGCAGTGAGTGGCAATGTAGGATGGAGAAAAGCACTGCTGGGTGGTCCGCATGGGGAGGTCAGGGAACATGCAGTGGCAATGTAGGATAGGTTTCAGAAAAACATCGCGTGGTGGTGCGCATTGTATGGGTCTGTGTTACATTACATTCACTAGTAGGAGTGAGAAAAACATCACGGCGTGGTGCGCATTGTATGGGTGTGTGTTACATTACATTCACTAGTAGGAGTGAGAAAAGCATCACGGGGTGGTGTGAATCGGAGGGTCTGAATTAGGATAGGCAGTGAGTGGCAATGTAGGATGGAAAAAAGCACCGCGGGGTGGTCAGCATGGGGAGGTCAGGGAACATGCAGTGGCAATGTAGGATAGGTTTCTGAAAAACATCGCGGGGTGGTGCGCATTGTATTGTGTATGTTACGTTACATTCAGTAGTGGGAGTGAGAAAAACATCACGGGGTGGTGCCCATTGTATGGGTGTGTGTTACATTACATTCACAAGTAGGAGTGAGAAAAACATCACGGGGTGGTGTGAATCGGAGGGTCTGAATTAGGATAGGCAATGAGTGGCAATGTAGGATGGAGAAAAGCACCGCGGGGTGGTCAGCATGGGGAGGTCAGGGAACATGCAGTGGCAATGTAGGATAGGTTTCTGAAAACATCGCGGGGTGGTGCGCATTGTATGGGTGTCTGTTACATTACATTCACTAGTAGAAGTATGAAAAACATCACGGGGTGGTGCGCATTGTATGGGTGTGTGTTACATTAGATTCACTAGTAGGAGTGAGAAAAAAATCACGGAGTGGTGTGAATCGGAGGGTCTGAATCAGGATAGGCAGTGAGTGGCAATTTAGGATGGAGAAAAGCACCGCGGGGTGGTCAGCATGGGGAGGTCAGGGGAACATGCAGTAGCAATGTAGGATAGGTTTCTGAAAAACATCGCAGGGTGATGCGCATTGTATGGGTGTGTGTTACATTACATTCACTAGTAGGAGTGAGAAAAACATCACGGTGTGCTGTGAATCGGAGGGTCTGAATTAGGATAGGTAGTGAGTGGCAATGTAGGATGGAGAAAAGCACCACGGGGTGGTCAGCATGGTGAGGTCACGGAACATGCAGTGGCAATGTAGGATAGGTTTCTGAAAAACATCGCGGGCTGGTGCGCATTGTATGGGTGTGTGTTACATTACATTCACTAGTAGGAGTGAGAAAAACATCACGGGGTGGTGCGCATTGTATGGGTGTGTGTTACATTACATTCACTAGTAGGAGTGAGAAAAACATCACGGGGTGGTGTGAATCGGAGGGTCTGAATTAGGATAGTAAGTGAGTGGCAATGTAGGATGGAGAAAAGCACCGCGGGGTGGTCAGCATGGGGAGGTCAGGGAACATGCCGTGGCAATGTAGGATAGGTTTCTGAAAAACATCGCGGGGTGGTGTGCATTGTATGGGTGTGTGTTACATTACATTCACTAGTAGTAGTGAGAAAAACATCATGGGGTGGTGTGAATCGGAGGGTCTGAATTAGGATAGGCAGTGAGTGGCAATGTAGGATGGAGAATAGCACCACGGGGTGGTCAGCATGGGGAGGTCAGGGAACATGCAGTGGCAATGTAGGATAGTTTTCTGAAAAACATCGCGGGGTGGTGCGCATTGTATGGGTGTGTGTTACATTACATTCACTAGTAGGAGTGAGAAAAACTTCACAGGGTGTTGCGCATTGTATGGGTGTGTGTTACATTACATTCACTAGTAGGAGTGAGAAAAACATCACGGGGTGGTGTGAATCGGAGGGTCTGAATTAGGATAGGCAGTGAGTGGCAATGTAGGATGGAGAAAAGCACCGCGGGGTGGTCAGCATGGGGAGGTCAGGGAACATGCAGTGGCAATATAGGAATGGTTTCTGAAAAACATCGCGGGGTGGTGCGCATTGTATGGGTGTGTGTTACATTACATTCACTAGTAGGAGTGAGAAAAACATCACGGGGTGGTGCGCATTGTATGGGTGTGTGTCACATTACATTCACTAGTAGGAGTGAGAAAAACATCACGGGGTGGTGTGAATCGGAGGGTCTGAATTAGGATAGGCAGTGAGTGGCAATGTAGGATGGAGAAAGCACCGCGGGGTGGTCAGCATGGGGAGGTCAGGGAACATGCATTGGCAATGTAGGATAGGTTTCTGAAAAACATCGCGGGGTGGTGCGCATTGTATGGGTGTGTGTTACATTACATTCACTAGTAGGAGTGAGAAAAACATCACGGGGTGGTGCGCATTGTATGGGTGTGTGTTACATTACATTCACTAGTAGGAGTGAGAAAAGGATGACGGGGTGATGTGAATCGGAGGGTCTGAAATAGGATAGGCAGTGAGTGGCAATGTAGGATGGAGAAAAGCACCGCGGGGTGGTCAGCATGGGGAGGTCAGGGAACATGCAGTGGCAATGTAGGATAGGTTTCTGAAAAACATCGCGGGGTGGTGCGCATTGTATGGGTGTGTGTTACATTACTTTCACTAGTAGGAGTGAGAAAAACATCACGGGGTGGTGCGCATTGTATGGGTGTGTGTTACATTACATTCACTAGTAGGAGTGAGAAAAACATCACGGGGTGGAGTGAATCGGAGGGTCTGAATTAGGATAGGCAGTGAGTGGCAATGAAGGATGGAGAAAAGCACCGCGGGGTGGTCAGCATGGGGAGGTCAGGGAACATGCAGTGGCAATGTAGGATAGGTTTCTGGAAAACATCGCGGGGTGGTGCGCATTGTATGGGTGTGTGTTACATTACATTCACTAGTAGGAGTGAGAAAAACATCACGGGGTGGTGTGAATCAGAGGGTCTGAATTAGGATAGGCAGTGAGTGGCAATGTAGGATGGAGAAAAGCACCGCGGGATGGTCAGCATGGGGAGGTCAGGGAACATGCAGTGGCAATGTAGGATAGGTTTCTGAAAAACATCGCGGGGTGGTGCGCATTGTATGGGTATGTGTTACATTACATTCACTAGTAGGAGTGAGAAAAACATCACGGGGTGGTGCGCATTGTATGGGTGTGTGTTACATTACATTCACTAGTAGGAGTGAGAAAAACATCACGGAGTGGTGTGAATCGGAGGGTCTGAATTAGGATAGGCAGTGAGTGGCAATGTAGGATGGAGAAAAGCACCGCGGGTTGGTCAGCATGGGGAGGTCAGGGAACATGCAGTGGCAATGTAGGATAGGTTTCTGAAAAACATCGCGGGGTGGTGCGCATTGTATGGGTGTGTGTTACATTACATTCACTAGTAGGAGTAAGAAAAACATCACGGGGTGGTGCGCATTGTATGGGTGTGTGTTACATTACATTCACTAGTAGGACTGAGAAAAACATCACGGGGTGGTGTGAATCGGAGGGTCTGAATTAGGATAGGCAGTGAGTGGCAATGTAGGATGGAGAAAAGCACCGCGGGGTGGTCGGCATGGGGAGGTCAGGGAACATGCAGTGGCAATGTAGGATAGGTTTCTGAAAAACATCGCGGGGTGGTGCGCATTGTATGGGTTTGTGTTACATTACATTCACTAGTAGGAGTGAGAAAAACATCACGGGGTGGTGCGCATTGTATGGGTGTGTGTTACATTACATTCACTACTAGGAGTGAGAAAAGCATCACGGGTTGGTGTGAATCGGAGGGTCTGAATTAGGATAGGCAGTGAGTGGCAATGTAAGATGGAGAAAAGCACCGCGGGGTGGTCAGCATGGGGAGGTCAGGGAACATGCAGTGGCAATGTAGGATAGGTTTTTGAAAAACATCGCGGGGTGGTGCGCATTGTATGGGTGTGTGTTACATTACATTCACTAGTAGGAGTGAGAAAAACATCACGGGGTGGTGCGCATTGTATGGGTGTGTGTTACATTACATTCACTAGTAGGAGTGAGAAAAACATCACGGGGTTTTGTGAATCGGATGGTCTGAATTAGGATAGGCAGTGAGTGGCAATTTAGGATGAAGAAAAGCACCGCGGGGTGGTCAGCATGGGGAGGTCAGAGAACATGCAGTGGCAATGTAGGATAGGTTTCTGAAAAACATCGCGGGGTGGTGCGCATTGTATGGGTGTGTGTTACATTACATTCACTAGTAGGAGTGAGAAAAACATCACGGGGTCGTGCGCATTGTATGGGTGTGTGTTACATTACATTCACTAGTAGGAGTGAGAAAAGCATGACGGGGTGGTGTGAATCGGAGGGTCTGAAATAGGATAGGCAGTGAGTGGCAATGTAGGATAGAGAAAAGCACCGCGGGGTGGTCAGCATGGGGAGGTCAGGGAACATGCAGTGGCAATGTAGGATAGGTTTCTGAAAAACATCGCGGGGTGGTGCGCATTGTATGGGTGTGTGTTACATTATATTCACTAGTAGGAGTGAGAAAAACATCACGGGGTGGTGCGCATTGTATGGGTGTGTGTTACATTACATTCACTAGTAGGAGTGAGAAAAACATCACGGGGTGGTGTGAATCAGAGGGTCTGAATTAGGATAGGCAGTGAGTGGCAATGAAGGATGGAGAAAAGCACCGCGGGGTGGTCAGCATGGGGAGGTCAATGAACTTGCAGTGGCAATGTAGGATAGGTTTCTGGAACACATCGCAGGGTGGTGCGCATTGTATGGGTGTGTGTTACATTAGATTCACTAGTAGGAGTGAGAAAAAAATCACGGAGTGGTGTGAATCGGAGGGTCTGAATCAGGATAGGCAGTGAGTGGCAATGTAGGATGGAGAAAAGCACCGCTGGGTGGTCAGCATGGGGAGGTCAGGGAACATGCAGTAGCAATGTAGGATAGGTTTCTGAAAAACATCGCAGGGTGATGCGCATTGTATGGGTGTGTGTTACATTACATGCACTAGTAGGAGTGAGAAAAACATCACGGTGTGCTGTGAATCGGAGGGTCTGAATTAGGATAGGTAGTGAGTGGCAATTTAGGATGGAGAAAAGCACCACGGGGTGGTCAGCATGGTGAGGTCACGGAACATGCAGTGGCAATGTAGGATAGGTTTCTGAAAAACATCGCGGGCTGGTGCGCATTGTATGGGTGTGTGTTACATTACATTCACTAGTAGGAGTGAGAAAAACATCACGGGGTGGTGTGAATCGGAGGGTCTGAATTAGGATAGTAAGTGAGTGGCAATGTAGGATGGAGAAAAGCACCGCGGGGTGGTCAGCATGGGGAGGTCAGGGAACATGCCGTGGCAATGTAGGATAGGTTTCTGAAAAACATCGCGGGGTGGTGTGCATTGTATGGGTGTGTGTTACATTACATTCACTAGTAGTAGTGAGAAAAACATCATGGGGTGGTGTGAATCGGAGGGTCTGAATTAGGATAGGCAGTGAGTGGCAATGTAGGATGGAGAATAGCACCACGGGGTGGTCAGCATGGGGAGGTCAGGGATCATGCAGTGGCAATGTAGGATAGTTTTCTGAAAAACATCGCGGGGTGGTGCGCATTGTATGGGTGTGTGTTACATTACATTCACTAGTAGGAGTGAGAAAAACTTCACAGGGTGGTGCGCATTGTATGGGGGTGTGTTACATTACATTCACTAGTAGGAGTGAGAAAAACATCACGGGGTGGTGTGAATCGGAGGGTCTGAATTAGAATAGGCAGTGAGTGGCAATGTAGGATGGAGAAAAGCACCGCGGGGTGGTCAGCATGGGGAGGTCAGGGAAAATGCAGTGGCAATATAGGATTGGTTTCTGAAAAACATCGCGGGGTGGTGCGCATTGTATGGGTGTGTGTTACATTACATTCACTAGTAGGAGTGAGAAAAACATCACGGGGTGGTGCGCATTGTATGGGTGTGTGTCACATTACATTCACTAGTAGGAGTGAGAAAAACGTCACGGGGTGGTGTGAATCGGAGTGTCTGAATTAGGATAGGCAGTGAGTGGCAATGTAGGATGGAGAAAAGCACCGCGGGGTGGTCAGCATGGGGAGGTCAGGGAATATGCAGTGGCAATGTAGGATAGGTTTCTGAAAAACATCGCGGGGTGGTGCGCATTGTATGGGTGTGAGTTACATTACATTCACTCGTAGGAGTGAGAAAAATATCACGGGGTGGTGCGCATTGTATGGGTGTGTGTTACATTACATTCACTAGTAGGAGTGAGAAAAACATCACGGGGTGGTGTGAATCGGAGGGTCTGAATAAGGATAGGCAGTGATTGGCAATGTAGGATGGAGAAAAGCACCGCGGGGTTGTCAGCAAGGGGAGGTCAGGGAACATGCAGTGGAAATGTAGGATAGGTTTCTGAAAAACATCGCGGGGTGGTGCGCATTATATGGGTGTGTGTTACATTACATTCACTAGTAGGAGTGAGAAAAACATCACGGGGTGGTGCGCATTGTATGGGTGTGGGTTACATTACATTCACTAGTAGGAGTGAGAAAAGCATCACGGGGTGGTGTGAATCGGAGGGTCTGAATTAGGATAGGCAGTGAGTGGCAATGTAGGATGGAGAAAAGCACCGCGGGGTGGTCAGCATGTGGAGGTCAGGGAACATGCATTGGCAATATAGGATAGGTTTCTGAAAAACATCGCGGGGTGGTGCGCATTGTATGGGTGTGTTACATTACATTCACTAGTAGGAGTGAGAAAAACATCACGGGGTGGTGCGCATTGTATGGGTGTGTGTTACATTATATTCACTAGTAGGAGTGAGAAAAACATCACGGGGTGGTGTGAATCGGAGGGTCTGAATTAGGATAGGCAGTGAGTGGCAATGTAGGATGGAGAAAAGCACCGCGAGGTGGTCAGCATGGGGAGGTCAGGGAACATGCAGTGGCAATGTAGGATAGGTTTCTGAAAAACATCGCGGGGTGGTGCGCATTGTATGGGTGTGTGTTACATTACATTCACTGGTAGGAGTGAGAAAAAGATCACGGGGTGGTGCGCATTGTATGGGTGTGTGTTACATTACATTCACTAGTAGGAGTGAGAAAAACATCACGGGGTGGTGTGAATCGGAGGGTCTGAATTAGGATAGGCAGTGAGTGGCAATGTAGGATGGAGAAAAGCACCGCTGGGTGGTCCGCATGGGGAGGTCAGGGAACATGCAGTGGCAATGTAGGATAGGTTTCAGAAAAACATCGCGTGGTGGTGCGCATTGTATGGGTGTGTGTTACATTACATTCACTAGTAGGAGTGAGAAAAACATCACGGCGTGGTGCGCATTGTATGGGTGTGTGTTACATTACATTCACTAGTAGGAGAGAGAAAGGCATCACGGGGTGGTGTGAATCGGAGGGTCTGAATTAGGATAGGCAGTGAGTGGCAATGTAGGATGGAAAAAAGCACCGCGGGGTGGTCAGCATGGGGAGGTCAGGGAACATGCAGTGGCAATGTAGGATAGGTTTCTGAAAAACATCGCGGAGTGGTGCGCATTGTATTGTGTATGTTACGTTACATTCACTAGTGGGAGTGAGAAAAACATCACGGGGTGGTGCCCATTGTATGGGTGTGTGTTACATTACATTCACTAGTAGGAGTGAGAAAAACATCACGGGGTGGTGTGAATCAGAGGGTCTGAATTAGGATAGGCAATGAGTGGCAATGTAGGATGGAGAAAAGCATCGCGGGGTGGTCAGCATGGGGAGGTCAGGGAACATGCAGTGGCAATGTAGGATAGGTTTCTGAAAAACATCGCGGGGTGGTGCGCATTGTATGGGTGTGTGTTACATTACATTCACTAGTAGAAGTATGAAAAACATCACGGGGTGGTGCGCATTGTATGGGTGTGTGTTACATTAGATTCACTAGTAGGAGTGAGAAAAACATCACGGGGTGGTGTGAATCGGAGGGTCTGAATTAGGATAGGCAGTGAGTGGCAATGTAGGATGGAGAAAAGCACCGCGGGGTGGTCAGCATGGGGAGGTCAGGGAACATGCAGTGGCAATATAGGATTGGTTTCTGAAAAACATCGCGGGGTGGTGCGCATTGTATGGGTGTGTGTTACATTACATTCACTAGTAGGAGTGAGAAAAACATCACGGGGTGGTGCGCATTGTATGGGTGTGTGTCACATTACATTCACTAGTAGGAGTGAGAAAAACATCACGGGGTGGTGTGAATCGGAGGGTCTGAATTAGGATAGGCAGTGAGTGGCAATGTAGGATGGAGAAAAGCACCGCGGGGTGGTCAGCATGGGGAGGTCAGGGAATATGCAGTGGCAATGTAGGATAGGTTTCTGAAAAACATCGCGGGGTGGTGCGCATTGTATGGGTGTGAGTTACATTACATTCACTCGTAGGAGTGAGAAAAATATCACGGGGTGGTGCGCATTGTATGGGTGTGTGTTACATTACATTCACTAGTAGGAGTGAGAAAAACATCACGGGGTGGTGTGAATCGGAGGGTCTGAATAAGGATAGGCAGTGATTGGCAATGTAGGATGGAGAAAAGCACCGCGGGGTTGTCAGCAAGGGGAGGTCAGGGAACATGCAGTGGAAATGTAGGATAGGTTTCTGAAAAACATCGCGGGGTGGTGCGCATTATATGGGTGTGTGTTACATTACATTCACTAGTAGGAGTGAGAAAAACATCACGGGGTGGTGCGCATTGTATGGGTGTGTGTTACATTACATTCACTAGTAGGAGTGAGAAAAGCATCACGGGGTGGTGTGAATCGGAGGGTCTGAATTAGGATAGGCAGTGAGTGGCAATGTAGGATGGAGAAAAGCACCGCGGGGTGGTCAGCATGTGGAGGTCAGGGAACATGCATTGGCAATGTAGGATAGGTTTCTGAAAAACATCGCGGGGTGGTGCGCATTGTATGGGTGTGTTACATTACATTCACTAGTAGGAGTGAGAAAAACATCACGGGGTGGTGCGCATTGTATGGGTGTGTGTTACATTACATTCACTAGTAGGAGTGAGAAAAACATCACGGGGTGGTGTGAATCGGAGGGTCTGAATTAGGATAGGCAGTGAGTGGCAATGTAGGATGGAGAAAAGCACCGCGAGGTGGTCAGCATGGGGAGGTCAGGGAACATGCAGTGGCAATGTAGGATAGGTTTCTGAAAAACATCGCGGGGTGGTGCGCATTGTATGGGTGTGTGTTACATTACATTCACTGGTAGGAGTGAGAAAAAGATCACGGGGTGGTGCGCATTGTATGGGTGTGTGTTACATTACATTCACAAGTAGGAGTGAGAAAAACATCACGGGGTGGTGTGAATCGGAGGGTCTGAATTAGGATAGGCAGTGAGTGGCAATGTAGGATGGAGAAAAGCACTGCTGGGTGGTCCGCATGGGGAGGTCAGGGAACATGCAGTGGCAATGTAGGATAGGTTTCAGAAAAACATCGCGTGGTGGTGCGCATTGTATGGGTCTGTGTTACATTACATTCACTAGTAGGAGTGAGAAAAACATCACGGCGTGGTGCGCATTGTATGGGTGTGTGTTACATTACATTCACTAGTAGGAGTGAGAAAAGCATCACGGGGTGGTGTGAATCGGAGGGTCTGAATTAGGATAGGCAGTGAGTGCCAATGTAGGATGGAAAAAAGCACCGCGGGGTGGTCAGCATGGGGAGGTCAGGGAACATGCAGTGGCAATGTAGGATAGGTTTCTGAAAAACATCGCGGGGTGGTGCGCATTGTATTGTGTATGTTACGTTACATTCACTAGTGGGAGTGAGAAAAACATCACGGGGTGGTGCCCATTGTATGGGTGTGTGTTACATTACATTCACAAGTAGGAGTGAGAAAAACATCACGGGGTGGTGTGAATCGGAGGGTCTGAATTAGGATAGGCAATGAGTGGCAATGTAGGATGGAGAAAAGCACCGCGGGGTGGTCAGCATGGGGAGGTCAGGGAACATGCAGTGGCAATGTAGGATAGGTTTCTGAAAAACATCGCGGGGTGGTGCGCATTGTATGGGTGTGTGTTACATTACATTCACTAGTAGAAGTATGAAAAACATCACGGGGTGGTGCGCATTGTATGGGTGTGTGTTACATTAGATTCACTAGTAGGAGTGAGAAAAAAATCACGGAGTGGTGTGAATCGGAGGGTCTGAATCAGGATAGGCAGTGAGTGGCAATTTAGGATGGAGAAAAGCACCGCGGGGTGGTCAGCATGGGGAGGTCAGGGAACATGCAGTAGCAATGTAGGATAGGTTTCTGAAAAACATCGCAGGGTGATGCGCATTGTATGGGTGTGTGTTACATTACATTCACTAGTAGGAGTGAGAAAAACATCACGGTGTGCTGTGAATCGGAGGGTCTGAATTAGGATAGGTAGTGAGTGGCAATGTAGGATGGAGAAAAGCACCACGGGGTGGTCAGCATGGTGAGGTCACGGAACATGCAGTGGCAATGTAGGATAGGTTTCTGAAAAACATCGCGGGCTGGTGCGCATTGTATGGGTGTGTGTTACATTACATTCACTAGTAGGAGTGAGAAAAACATCACGGGGTGGTGCGCATTGTATGGGTGTGTGTTACATTACATTCACTAGTAGGAGTGAGAAAAACATCACGGGGTGGTGTGAATCGGAGGGTCTGAATTAGGATAGTAAGTGAGTGGCAATGTAGGATGGAGAAAAGCACCGCGGGGTGGTCAGCATGGGGAGGTCAGGGAACATGCCGTGGCAATGTAGGATAGGTTTCTGAAAAACATCGCGGGGTGGTGTGCATTGTATGGGTGTGTGTTACATTACATTCACTAGTAGTAGTGAGAAAAACATCATGGGGTGGTGTGAATCGGAGGGTCTGAATTAGGATAGGCAGTGAGTGGCAATGTAGGATGGAGAATAGCACCACGGGGTGGTCAGCATGGGGAGGTCAGGGAACATGCAGTGGCAATGTAGGATAGTTTTCTGAAAAACATCGCGGGGTGGTGCGCATTGTATGGGTGTGTGTTACATTACATTCACTAGTAGGAGTGAGAAAAACTTCACAGGGTGTTGCGCATTGTATGGGTGTGTGTTACATTACATTCACTAGTAGGAGTGAGAAAAACATCACGGGGTGGTGTGAATCGGAGGGTCTGAATTAGGATAGGCAGTGAGTGGCAATGTAGGATGGAGAAAAGCACCGCGGGGTGGTCAGCATGGGGAGGTCAGGGAACATGCAGTGGCAATATAGGAATGGTTTCTGAAAAACATCGCGGGGTGGTGCGCATTGTATGGGTGTGTGTTACATTACATTCACTAGTAGGAGTGAGAAAAACATCACGGGGTGGTGCGCATTGTATGGGTGTGTGTCACATTACATTCACTAGTAGGAGTGAGAAAAACATCACGGGGTGGTGTGAATCGGAGGGTCTGAATTAGGATAGGCAGTGAGTGGCAATGTAGGATGGAGAAAAGCACCGCGGGGTGGTCAGCATGGGGAGGTCAGGGAATATGCAGTGGCAATGTAGGATAGGTTTCTGAAAAACATCGCGGGGTGGTGCGCATTGTATGGGTGTGAGTTACATTACATTCACTCGTAGGAGTGAGAAAAATATCACGGGGTGGTGCGCATTGTATGGGTGTGTGTTACATTACATTCACTAGTAGGAGTGAGAAAAACATCACGGGGTGGTGTGAATCGGAGGGTCTGAATAAGGATAGGCAGTGATTGGCAATGTAGGATGGAGAAAAGCACCGCGGGGTTGTCAGCAAGGGGAGGTCAGGGAACATGCAGTGGAAATGTAGGATAGGTTTCTGAAAAACATCGCGGGGTGGTGCGCATTATATGGGTGTGTGTTACATTACATTCACTAGTAGGAGTGAGAAAAACATCACGGGGTGGTGCGCATTGTATGGGTGTGTGTTACATTACATTCACTAGTAGGAGTGAGAAAAGCATCACGGGGTGGTGTGAATCGGAGGGTCTGAATTAGGATAGGCAGTGAGTGGCAATGTAGGATGGAGAAAAGCACCGCGGGGTGGTCAGCATGTGGAGGTCATGGAACATGCATTGGCAATGTAGGATAGGTTTCTGAAAAACATCGCGGGGTGGTGCGCATTGTATGGGTGTGTTACATTACATTCACTAGTAGGAGTGAGAAAAACATCACGGGGTGGTGCGCATTGTATGGGTGTGTGTTACATTATATTCACTAGTAGGAGTGAGAAAAACATCACGGGGTGGTGTGAATCGGAGGGTCTGAATTAGGATAGGCAGTGAGTGGCAATGTAGGATGGAGAAAAGCACCGCTGGGTGGTCAGCATGGGGAGGTCAGGGAACATGCAGTGGCAATGTAGGATAGGTTTCTGAAAAACATCGCGGGGTGGTGCGCATTGTATGGGTGTGTGTTACATTACATTCACTAGTAGGAGTGAGAAAAGCATCATGGGGTGGTGTGAATCGGAGGGTCTGAATTAGGATAGGCAGTGAGTGGCAATGTAGGATGGAGAAAAGCACCGCGGGGTGGTCAGCATGGGGAGGTCAGGGAACATGCAGTGGCAATGTAGGATAGGTTTCTGAAAAACATCGCGTGGTGGTGCGCATGGTATGGGTGTGTGTTACATTACATTCACTAGTAGGAGTGATAAAAACATCACGGGGTGGTGTGAATCGGAGGGTCTGAATTAGGATAGGCAGTGAGTGGCAATGTAGGATGGAGAAAAGCACCGCGGGGTGGTCAGCGTGGGGAGGTCAGGGAACATGCAGTGGCAATGTAGGATAGGTTTCTAAAAAACATCGCGGGGTGGTGCGCATTGTATGGGTGTGTGTTACATTACATTCACTAGTAGGAGTGAGAAAAACATCACGGGGTGGTGCGCATTGTATGGGTGTGTGTTACATTACATTCACTAGTAGGAGTGAGAAAAACATCACGGGGTGGTGTGAATCGGAGGGTCTGAATTAGGATAGGCAGTGAGTGGCAATGTAGGATGGAGAAAAGCACCGCGGGGTGGTCAGCATGGGGAGGTCAGGGAACATGCAGTGGCAATGTAGGATAGGTTTCTGAAAAACATCGCGGGGTGGTGCGCATTGTATGGGTGTGTGTTACATTACATTCACTAGTAGGAGTGAGAAAAGCATCATGGGGTGGTGTGAATCGGAGGGTCTGAATTAGGATAGGCAGTGAGTGGCAATGTAGGATGGAGAAAAGCACCGCGGGGTGGTCAGCATGGGGAGGTCAGGAAACATGCAGTGGCAATGTAGGATAGGTTTCTGAAAAACATCGCGTGGTGGTGCGCATGGTATGGGTGTGTGTTACATTACATTCACTAGTAGGAGTGATAAAAACATCAAGGGGTGGTGTGAATCGGAGGGTCTGAATTAGGATAGGCAGTGAGTGGCAATGTAGGATGGAGAAAAGCACCGCGGGGTGGTCAGCGTGGGGAGGTCAGGGAACATGCAGTGGCAATGTAGGATAGGTTTCTAAAAAACATCGCGGGGTGGTGCGCATTGTATGGGTGTGTGTTACATTACATTCACTAGTAGGAGTGAGAAAAACATCACGGGGTGGTGCGCATTGTATGGGTGTGTGTTACATTACATTCACTAGTAGGAGTGAGAAAAACATCACGGGGTGGTGCGCACTGTATGGGTGTGTGTTACATTACATTCACTAGTAGGAGTGAGAAAAGCATCACGGGGTGGTGTGAATCGGAGGGTCTGAATTAGGATAGGCAGTGAGTGGCAATGTAGGATGGAAAAAAGCACCGCGGGGTGGTCAGCATGGGGAGGTCAGGGAACATGCAGTGGCAATGTAGGATAGGTTTCTGAAAAACATCGCGGGGTGGTGCGCATTGTATGGGTGTGTGTTACATTACATTCACTAGTAGAAGTATGAAAAACATCACGCGGTGGTGCGCATTGTATGGGTGTGTGTTACATTACATTCTCTAGTAGTAGTGAGAAAAACATCACGGGGTGGTGCGCATTGTATGGGTGTTTGTTACATTACATTCACTAGTAGGAGTGAGAAAAACATCACGGGGTGGTGTGAATCGGAGGGTCTTAATTAGGATAGTAAGTGAGTGGCAATGTAGGATCGAGAAAAGCACCGCGGGGTGGTCAGCATGGGGAGGTCAGGGAACATGCCGTGGCAATGTAGGATGGGTTTCTGAAAAACATCGCGGGGTGGTCCGCATTGTATGGGTGTGTGTTACATTACATTCACTAGTAGTAGTGAGAAAAACATCATGGGGTAGTGTGCATCGGAGGGTCTGAATTAGGATAGGCAGTGAGTGGCAATGTAGGATGGAGAATAGCACCACGGGGTGGTCAGCATGGGGAGGTCAGGGAACATGCAGTGGCAATGTAGGATAGGTTTCTGAAAAACATCCCGGGGTGGTGCGCATTGTATGGGTGTGTGTTACATTACATTCACTAGTAGGAGTGAGAAAAACATCACGGGGTGGTGCGCATTGTATGGGTGTGTGTTACATTACATTCACTAGTAGGAGTGAGAAAAACATCACGGGGTGGTGTGAATCGGAGGGTCTGAATTAGGATAGGCAGTGAGTGGCAATGTAGGATGGAGAAAAGCACCGCGGGGTGGTCAGCATGGGGAGGTCAGGGAACATGCAGTGGCAATGTAGGATAGGTTTCTGAAAAACATCGCGGGGTGGTTCGCATTGTATGGGTGTGTGTTACATTACATTCACTAGTAGGAGTGAGAAAAACATCACGGGGTGGTGCGCATTGTATGGGTGTGTGTTACATTACATTCACTAGTAGGAGTGAGAAAAACATCACGGGGTGGTGTGAATCGGAGGGTCTGAATTAGGATAGGCAGTGAGTGGCAATGTAGGATGGAGAAAAGCACCGCGGGGTGGTCAGCATGGGGAGGTCAGGGAATATGCAGTGGTAATGTAGGATAGGTTTCTGAAAAACATCGCAGGGTGATGCGCATTGTATGGGTGTGTGTTACATTACATTCACTAGTAGGAGTGAGAAAAACATCACGGTGTGCTGTGAATCGGAGGGTCTGAATTAGGATAGGTAGTGAGTGGCAATGTAGGATGGAGAAAAGCACCACGGGGTGGTCAGCATGGTGAGGTCACGGAACATGCAGTGGCAATGTAGGATAGGTTTCTGAAAAACATCGCGGGCTGGTGCGCATTGCATGGGTGTGTGTTACATTACATTCACTACTAGGAGTGAGAAAAACATCACGGGGTGGTGCGCATTGTATGGGTGTGTGTTACATTACATTCACTAGTAGGAGTGAGAAAAACATCACGGGGTGGTGTGAATCGGAGGGTCTGAATTAGGATAGTAAGTGAGTGGCAATGTAGGATGGAGAAAAGCACCGAGGGGTGGTCAGCATGGGGAGGTCAGGGAACATGCCGTGGCAATGTAGGATAGGTTTCTGAAAAACATCGCGGGGTGGTGTGCATTGTATGGGTGTGTGTTACATTACATTCACTAGTAGTAGTGAGAAAAACATCATGGGGTGGTGTGAATCGGAGGGTCTGAATTAGGATAGGCAGTGAGTGGCAATGTAGGATGGAGAATAGCACCACGGGGTGGTCAGCATGGGGAGGTCAGGGAACATGCAGTGGCAATGTAGGATAGTTTTCTGAAAAACATCGCGGGGTGGTGCGCATTGTATGGGTGTGTGTTACATTACATTCACTAGTAGGAGTGAGAAAAACTTCACAGGGTGGTGCGCATTGTATGGGTGTGTGTTACATTACATTCACTAGTAGGAGTGAGAAAAACATCACGGGGTGGTGTGAATCGGAGGGTCTGAATTAGGATAGGCAGTGAGTGGCAATGTAGGATGGAGAAAAGCACCGCGGGGTGGTCAGCATGGGGAGGTCAGGGAACATGCAGTGGCAATATAGGATTGGTTTCTGAAAAACATCGCGGGGTGGTGCGCATTGTATGGGTGTGTGTTACATTACATTCACTAGTAGGAGTGAGAAAAACATCACGGGGTGGTGCGCATTGTATGGGTGTGTGTCACATTACATTCACTAGTAGGAGTGAGAAAAACATCACCGGGTGGTGTGAATCGGAGGGTCTGAATTAGGATAGGCAGTGAGTGGCAATGTAGGATGGAGAAAAGCACCGCGGGGTGGTCAGCATGGGGAGGTCAGGGAATATGCAGTGGCAATGTAGGATAGGTTTCTGAAAAACATCGCGGGGTGGTGCGCATTGTATGGGTGTGAGTTACATTACATTCACTCGTAGGAGTGAGAAAAATATCACGGGGTGGTGCGCATTGTATGGGTGTGTGTTACATTACATTCACTAGTAGGAGTGAGAAAAACATCACGGGGTGGTGTGAATCGGAGGGTCTGAATAAGGATAGGCAGTGATTGGCAATGTAGGATGGAGAAAAGCACCGCGGGGTTGTCAGCAAGGGGAGGTCAGGGAACATGCAGTGGAAATGTAGGATAGGTTTCTGAAAAACATCGCGGGGTGGTGCGCATTATATGGGTGTGTGTTACATTACATTCACTAGTAGGAGTGAGAAAAACATCACGGGGTGGTGCGCATTGTATGGGTGTGTGTTACATTACATTCACTAGTAGGAGTGAGAAAAGCATCACGGGGTGGTGTGAATCGGAGGGTCTGAATTAGGATAGGCAGTGAGTGGCAATGTAGGATGGAGAAAAGCACCGCGGGGTGGTCAGCATGTGGAGGTCAGGGAACATGCATTGGCAATGTAGGATAGGTTTCTGAAAAACATCGCGGGGTGGTGCGCATTGTATGGGTGTGTTACATTACATTCACTAGTAGGAGTGAGAAAAACATCACGGGGTGGTGCGCATTGTATGGGTGTGTGTTACATTATATTCACTAGTAGGAGTGAGAAAAACATCACGGGGTGGTGTGAATCGGAGGGTCTGAATTAGGATAGGCAGTGAGTGGCAATGTAGGATGGAGAAATGCACCGCTGGGTGGTCAGCATGGGGAGGTCAGGGAACATGCAGTGGCAATGTAGGATAGGTTTCTGAAAAACATCGCGGGGTGGTGCGCATTGTATGGGTGTGTGTTACATTACATTCATTAGTAGGAGTGAGAAAAGCATCATGGGGTGGTGTGAATCGGAGGGTCTGAATTAGGATAGGCAGTGAGTGGCAATGTAGGATGGAGAAAAGCACCGCGGGGTGGTCAGCATGGGGAGGTCAGGGAACATGCAGTGGCAATGTAGGATAGGTTTCTGAAAAACATCGCGGGGTGGTGCGCATTGTATGGGTGTGTGTTACATTACATTCACTAGTAGGAGTGAGAAAAACATCACGGGGTGGTGCGCACTGTATGGGTGTGTGTTACATTACATTCACTAGTAGGAGTGAGAAAAGCATCACGGGGTTGTGTGAATCGGAGGGTCTGAATTAGGATAGGCAGTGAGTGGCAATGTAGGATGGAAAAAAGCACCGCGGGGTGGTCAGCATGGGGAGGTCAGGGAACATGCAGTGGCAATGTAGGATAGGTTTCTGAAAAACATCGCGGGGTGGTGCGCATTGTATGGGTGTGTGTTACATTACATTCACTAGTAGAAGTATGAAAAACATCACGCGGTGGTGCGCATTGTATGGGTGTGTGTTACATTACATTCTCTAGTAGTAGTGAGAAAAACATCACGGGGTGGTGCGCATTGTATGGGTGTGTGTTACATTACATTCACTAGTAGGAGTGAGAAAAACATCACGGGGTGGTGTGAATCGGAGGGTCTTAATTAGGATAGTAAGTGAGTGGCAATGTAGGATGGAGAAAAGCACCGCGGGGTGGTCAGCATGGGGAGGTCAGGGAACATGCAGTGGCAATGTAGGATAGGTTTCTGAAAAACATCGCGGGGTGGTCCGCATTGTATGGGTGTGTGTTACATTACATTCACTAGTAGTAGTGAGAAAAACATCATGGGGTGGTGTGCATCGGAGGGTCTGAATTAGGATAGGCAGTGAGTGGCAATGTAGGATGGAGAAAAGCACCGCGGGGTGGTCAGCATGTGGAGGTCAGGGAACATGCATTGGCAATGTAGGATAGGTTTCTGAAAAACATCGCGGGGTGGTGCGCATTGTATGGGTGTGTTACATTACATTCACTAGTAGGAGTGAGAAAAACATCACGGGGTGGTGCGCATTGTATGGGTGTGTGTTACATTATATTCACTAGTAGGAGTGAGAAAAACATCACGGGGTGGTGTGAATCGGAGGGTCTGAATTAGGATAGGCAGTGAGTGGCAATGTAGGATGGAGAAATGCACCGCTGGGTGGTCAGCATGGGGAGGTCAGGGAACATGCAGTGGCAATGTAGGATAGGTTTCTGAAAAACATCGCGGGGTGGTGCGCATTGTATGGGTGTGTGTTACATTACATTCATTAGTAGGAGTGAGAAAAGCATCATGGGGTGGTGTGAATCGGAGGGTCTGAATTAGGATAGGCAGTGAGTGGCAATGTAGGATGGAGAAAAGCACCGCGGGGTGGTCAGCATGGGGAGGTCAGGGAACATGCAGTGGCAATGTAGGATAGGTTTCTGAAAAACATCGCGGGGTGGTGCCCATTGTATGGGTGTGTGTTACATTACATTCACTAGTAGGAGTGAGAAAAACATCACGGGGTGGTGCGCACTGTATGGGTGTGTGTTACATTACATTCACTAGTAGGAGTGAGAAAAGCATCACGGGGTTGTGTGAATCGGAGGGTCTGAATTAGGATAGGCAGTGAGTGGCAATGTAGGATGGAAAAAAGCACCGCGGGGTGGTCAGCATGGGGAGGTCAGGGAACATGCAGTGGCAATGTAGGATAGGTTTCTGAAAAACATCGCGGGGTGGTGCGCATTGTATGGGTGTGTGTTACATTACATTCACTAGTAGAAGTATGAAAAACATCACGCGGTGGTGCGCATTGTATGGGTGTGTGTTACATTACATTCTCTAGTAGTAGTGAGAAAAACATCACGGGGTGGTGCGCATTGTATGGGTGTGTGTTACATTACATTCACTAGTAGGAGTGAGAAAAACATCACGGGGTGGTGTGAATCGGAGGGTCTTAATTAGGATAGTAAGTGAGTGGCAATGTAGGATGGAGAAAAGCACCGCGGGGTGGTCAGCATGGGGAGGTCAGGGAACATGCAGTGGCAATGTAGGATAGGTTTCTGAAAAACATCGCGGGGTGGTCCGCATTGTATGGGTGTGTGTTACATTACATTCACTAGTAGTAGTGAGAAAAACATCATGGGGTGGTGTGCATCGGAGGGTCTGAATTAGGATAGGCAGTGAGTGGCAATGTAGGATGGAGAATAGCACCACGGGGTGGTCAGCATGGGGAGGTCAGGGAACATGCAGTGGCAATGTAGGATAGGTTTCTGAAAAACATCCCGGGGTGGTGCGCATTGTATGGGTGTGTGTTACATTACATTCACTAGTAGGAGTGAGAAAAACATCACGGGGTGGTGCGCATTGTATGGGTGTGTGTTACATTACATTCACTAGTAGGAGTGAGAAAAACATCACGGGGTGGTGTGAATCGGAGGGTCTGAATTAGGATAGGCAGTGAGTGGCAATGTAGGATGGAGAAAAGCACCGCGGGGTGGTCAGCATGGGGAGGTCAGGGAATATGCAGTGGCAATGTAGGATAGGTTTCTGAAAAACATCGCAGGGTGATGCGCATTGTATGGGTGTGTGTTACATTACATTCACTAGTAGGAGTGAGAAAAACATCACGGTGTGCTGTGAATCGGAGGGTCTGAATTAGGATAGGTAGTGAGTGGCAATGTAGGATGGAGAAAAGCACCACGGGGTGGTCAGCATGGTGAGGTCACGGAACATTCAGTGGCAATGTAGGATAGGTTTCTGAAAAACATCGCGGGCTGGTGCGCATTGTATGGGTGTGTGTTACATTACATTCACTAGTAGGAGTGAGAAAAACATCACGGGGTGGTGCGCATTGTATGGGTGTGTGTTACATTACATTCACTAGTAGGAGTGAGAAAAACATCACGGGGTGGTGTGAATCGGAGGGTCTGAATTAGGATAGTAAGTGAGTGGCAATGTAGGATGGAGAAAAGCACCGCGGGGTGGTCAGCATGGGGAGGTCAGGGAACATGCCGTGGCAATGTAGGATAGGTTTCTGAAAAACATCGCGGGGTGGTGTGCATTGTATGGGTGTGTGTTACATTACATTCACTAGTAGTAGTGAGAAAAACATCATGGGGTGGTGTGAATCGGAGGGTCTGAATTAGGATAGGCAGTGAGTGGCAATGTAGGATGGAGAATAGCACCACGGGGTGGTCAGCATGGGGAGGTCAGGGAACATGCAGTGGCAATGTAGGATAGTTTTCTGAAAAACATCGCGGGGTGGTGCGCATTGTATGGGTGTGTGTTACATTACATTCACTAGTAGGAGTGAGAAAAACTTCACAGGGTGGTGCGCATTGTAGGGGTGTGTGTTACATTACATTCACTAGTAGGAGTGAGAAAAACATCACGGGGTGGTGTGAATCGGAGGGTCTGAATTAGGATAGGCAGTGAGTGGCAATGTAGGATGGAGAAAAGCACCGCGGGGTGGTCAGCATGGGGAGGTCAGGGAACATGCAGTGGCAATATAGGATTGGTTTCTGAAAAACATCGCGGGGTGGTGCGCATTGTATGGGTGTGTGTTACATTACATTCACTAGTAGGAGTGAGAAAAACATCACGGGGTGGTGCGCATTGTATGGGTGTGTGTCACATTACATTCACTAGTAGGAGTGAGAAAAACATCACGGGGTGGTGTGAATCGGAGGGTCTGAATTAGGATAGGCAGTGAGTGGCAATGTAGGATGGAGAAAAGCACCGCGGGGTGGTCAGCATGGGGAGGTCAGGGAATATGCAGTGGCAATGTAGGATAGGTTTCTGAAAAACATCGCGGGGTGGTGCGCATTGTATGGGTGTGAGTTACATTACATTCACTCGTAGGAGTGAGAAAAATATCACGGGGTGGTGCGCATTGTATGGGTGTGTGTTACATTACATTCACTAGTAGGAGTGAGAAAAACATCACGGGGTGGTGTGAATCGGAGGGTCTGAATAAGGATAGGCAGTGATTGGCAATGTAGGATGGAGAAAAGCACCGCGGGGTTGTCAGCAAGGGGAGGTCAGGGAACATGCAGTGGAAATGTAGGATAGGTTTCTGAAAAACATCGCGGGGTGGTGCGCATTTTATGGGTGTGTGTTACATTACATTCACTAGTAGGAGTGAGAAAAACATCACGGGGTGGTGCGCATTGTATGGGTGTGTGTTACATTACATTCACTAGTAGGAGTGAGAAAAGCATCACGGGGTGGTGTGAATCGGAGGGTCTGAATTAGGATAGGCAGTGAGTGGCAATGTAGGATGGAGAAAAGCACCGCGGGGTGGTCAGCATGTGGAGGTCAGGGAACATGCATTGGCAATGTAGGATAGGATTCTGAAAAACATCGCGGGGTGGTGCGCATTGTATGGGTGTGTTACATTACATTCACTAGTAGGAGTGAGAAAAACATCACGGGGTGGTGCGCATTGTATGGGTGTGTGTTACATTATATTCACTAGAAGGAGTGAGAAAAACATCACGGGGTGGTGTGAATCGGAGGGTCTGAATTAGGATAGGCAGTGAGTGGCAATGTAGGATGGAGAAAAGCACCGCGGGGTGGTCAGCATGGGGAGGTCAGGGAACATGCAGTGGCAATGTAGGATAGGTTTCTGAAAAACATCGCGTGGTGGTGCGCATGGTATGGGTGTGTGTTACATTACATTCACTAGTAGGAGTGATAAAAACATCACGGGGTGGTGTGAATCGGAGGGTCTGAATTAGGATAGGCAGTGAGTGGCAATGTAGGATGGAGAAAAGCACCGCGGGGTGGTCAGCGTGGGGAGGTCAGGGAACATGCAGTGGCAATGTAGGATAGGTTTCTAAAAAACATCGCGGTGTGGTGCGCATTGTATGGGTGTGTGTTACATTACATTCACTAGTAGGAGTGAGAAAAACATCACGGGGTGGTGCGCATTGTATGGGTGTGTGTTACATTACATTCACTAGTAGGAGTGAGAAAAACATCACGGGGTGGTGTGAATCGGAGGGTCTGAATTTGGATAGGCAGTGAGTGGCAATGTAGGATGGAGAAAAGCACCGCGGGGTGGTCAGCATGGGGAGGTCAGGGAACATGCAGTGGCAATGTAGGATAGGTTTCTGAAAAACATCGCGGGGTGGTGCGCATTGTATGGTGTGTGTTACATTACATTTACTAGTAGGAGTGAGAAAAACATCACGGGGCGGTGCGCACTGTATGGGTGTGTGTTACATTACATTCACTAGTAGGAGTGAGAAAAGCATCACGGGGTGGTGTGAATCGGAGGGTCTGAATTAGGATAGGCAGTGAGTGGCAATGTAGGATGGAAAAAAGCACCGCGGGGTGGTCAGCATGGGGAGGTCAGGGAACATGCAGTGGCAATGTAGGATAGGTTTCTGAAAAACATCGCGGGGTGGTGCGCATTGTATGGGTGTGTGTTACATTACATTCACTAGTAGAAGTATGAAAAACATCACGCGGTGGTGCGCATTGTATGGGTGTGTGTTACATTACATTCTCTAGTAGTAGTGAGAAAAACATCACGGGGTGGTGCGCATTGTATGGGTGTGTGTTACATTACATTCACTAGTAGGAGTGAGAAAAACATCACGGGGTGGTGTGAATCGGAGGGTCTGAATTAGGATAGTAAGTGAGTGGCAATGTAGGATGGAGAAAAGCACCGCGGGGTGGTCAGCATGGGGAGGTCAGGGAACATGCCGTGGCAATGTAGGATAGGTTTCTGAAAAACATCGCGGGGTGGTCGGCATTGTATGGGTGAGTGTTACATTACATTCACAAGTAGTAGTGAGAAAAACATCATGGGGTGGTGTGCATCGGAGGGTCTGAATTAGGATAGGCAGTGAGTGGCAATGTAGGATGGAGAATAGCACCACGGGGTGGTCAGCATGGGGAGGTCAGGGAACATGCAGTGGCAATGTAGGATAGGTTTCTGAAAAACATCCCGGGGTGGTGCGCATTGTATGGGTGTGTGTTACATTACATTCACTAGTAGGAGTGAGAAAAACATCACGGGGTGGTGCGCATTGTATGGGTGTGTGTTACATTACATTCACTAGTAGGAGTGAGAAAAACATCACGGGGTGGTGTGAATCGGAGGGTCTGAATTAGGATAGGCAGTGAGTGGCAATGTAGGATGGAGAAAAGCACCGCGGGGTGGTCAGCATGGGGAGGTCAGGGAATATGCAGTGGCAATGTAGGATAGGTTTCTGAAAAACATCGCGGGGTGGTGCGCATTGTATGGGTGTGAGTTACATTACATTCACTAGTAGGAGTGAGAAAAACATCACGGGGTGGTGCGCATTGTATGGGTGTGTGTTACATTACATTCACTAGTAGGAGTGAGAAAAACATCACGGGGTGGTGTGAATCGGAGGGTCTGAATTAGGATAGGCAGTGAGTGGCAATGTAGGATGGAGAAAAGCACCGCGGGGTGGTCAGCATGGGGAGGTCAGGGAACATGCAGTGGCAATGCAGGATAGTTTTCTGAAAAACATCGCGGGGTGGTGCGCATGGTATGGGTGTGTGTTACATTACATTCACTAGTAGGAGTGATAAAAACATCACGGGGTGGTGTGAATCGG
Source organism: Cavia porcellus (assembly GCF_034190915.1). NCBI lineage: Eukaryota > Metazoa > Chordata > Mammalia > Rodentia > Caviidae > Cavia > Cavia porcellus. The sequence continues at coordinate 412,932 of NW_026947666.1, read as the reverse complement.
AGGGTCTGAATTAGGATAGGCAGTGAGTGGCAATGTAGGATGGAGAAAAGCACCGCGGGGTGGTCAGCGTGGGGAGGTCAGGGAACATGCAGTGGCAATGTAGGATAGGTTTCTAAAAAACATCGCGGGGTGGTGCGCATTGTATGGGTGTGTGTTACATTACATTCACTAGTAGGAGTGAGAAAAACATCACGGGGTGGTGTGAATCGGAGGGTCTGAATTAGGATAGGCAGTGAGTGGCAATGTAGGATGGAGAAAAGCACCGCGGGGTGGTCAGCATGGGGAGGTCAAGGAACATGCAGTGGCAATGTAGGATAGGTTTCTGAAAAACATCGCGGGTTGGTGCGCATTGTATGGGTGTGTGTTACATTACATTCACTAGTTGGAGTGAGAAAAACATCACGGGGTGGTGCGCATTGTATGGGTGTGTGTTACATTACATTCACTAGTAGGAGTGAGAAAAACATCACGGGGTGGTGTGAATCGGAGGCTCTGAATTAGGATAGGCAGTGAGTGGCAATGTAGGATGGAGAAAGGCACCGCGGGGTGGTCAGCAAGGGGAGGTCAGGGAACATGCAGTGGAAATGTAGGATAGGTTTCTGAAAAACATCGCGGGGTGGTGCGCATTATATGCGTGTGTGTTACATTACATTCACTAGTAGGAGTGAGAAAAACTTCACGGGGTGGTGCGCATTGTATAGGTGTGTGTTACATTACATTCACTAGTAGGAGTGAGAAAAGCCTCACGGGGTGGTGTGAATCGGAGGGTCTGAATTAGGATAGGCAGTGTGTGGCAATGTAGGATGGAGAAAAGCACCGCGGGGTGGTCAGCCTGGGGAGGTCAGGGAACATGCAGTGGCAATGTAGGATAGGTTTCTGAAAAACATCGCGGGGAGGTGCGCATTGTATGGGTGTGTTACATTACATTCACTAGTAGGAGTGAGAAAAACATCACGGGGTGGTGCGCATTGTATGGGTGTGTGTTACATTACATTCACTATTAGGAGTGAGAAAAACATCACGGGGTGGTGTGAATCAGAGGGTCTAAATTAGGATAGGCAGTGAGTGGCAATGTAGGATGGAGAAAAGCACCGCGGGGTGGTCAGCATGTGAATGTCAGGTAACATGCAGTGGCAATGTAGGATAGGTTTCTGAAAAACATCGCGGGGTGGTGCGCATTGTATGGGTGTGTGTTACATTACATTCACTAGTAGGAGTGAGAAAAGCATCACGGGGTGGTGTGAATCGGACTGTCTGAATTAGGATAGGCAGTGAGTGGCAATGTAGGATGGAGAAAAGCACCGCGGGGTGGTCACCATGGGGAGGTCAGGGAACATGCAGTGGCAATGTAGGATAGGTTTCTGAAAAACATCGCGGGGCGCTGCGCATGGTATGGGTGTGTGTTACATTACATTCACTAGTAGGAGTGATAAAAACATCACGGGGTGGTGCGCATTGTATGGGTGTGTGTTACATTACATTCACTAGTAGGAGTGAGAAAAACATCACGGGGTGCTGTGAATCGGAGGGTCTGAATTAGGATAGGCAGTGAGTGGCAATGTAGGATGGAGAAAAGCACCGCGGGGTGGTCAGCATGGGGAGGTCAGGGAACATGCAGTGGCAATGTAGGATAGGTTTCTAAAAAACATCGCGGGGTGGTGCGCATTGTATGGGTGTGTGTTACATTACATTCACTAGTAGGAGTGAGAAAAACATCACGGGGTGGTGCGCATTGTATGGGTGTGTGTTACATTACATTCACTAGTAGGAGTGAGAAAAACATAACGGGGTGGTGTGAATCGGAGGGTCTGAATTAGGATAGGCAGTGAGTGGCAATGTAGGATGGAGAAAAGCACCGCGGGGTGGTCAGCATGGGGAGGTCAGGGAATATGCAGTGGCAATGTAGGATAGGTTTCTGAAAAACATCGCGGGGTGGTGCGCATTGTATGGGTGTGAGTTACATTACATTCACTAGTAGGAGTGAGAAAAACATCACGGGGTGGTGCGCATTGTATGGGTGTGTGTTACATTACATTCACTAGTAGGAGTGAGAAAAACATCACGGGTTGGTGTGAATCGGAGGGTCTGAATTAGGATAGGCAGTGAGTGGCAATGTAGGATGGAGAAAAGCACCGCGGGGTGGTCAGCATGGGGAGGTCAGGGAACATGCAGTGGCAATGTAGGATAGTTTTCTGAAAAACATCGCGGGGTGGTGCGCATGGTATGGGTGTGTGTTACATTACATTCACTAGTAGGAGTGATAAAAACATCACGGGGTGGTGTGAATCGGAGGGTCTGAATTAGGATAGGCAGTGAGTGGCAATGTAGGATGGAGAAAAGCACCGCGGGGTGGTCAGCGTGGGGAGGTCAGGGAACATGCAGTGGCAATGTAGGATAGGATTCTAAAAAACATCGCGGGGTGGTGCGCATTGTATGGGTGTGTGTTACATTACATTCACTAGTAGGAGTGAGAAAAACATCACGGGGTGGTGCGCATTGTATGGGTGTGTGTTACATTACATTCACTAGTAGGAGTGAGAAAAACATCACGGGGTGGTGTGAATCGGAGGGTCTGAATTAGGATAGTCAGTGAGTGGCAATGTAGGATGGAGAAAAGCACCGCGGGGTGGTCAGCATGGGGAGGTCAAGGAACATGCAGTGGCAATGTAGGATAGGTTTCTGCAAAACATCGCGGGGTGGTGCGCATTGTATGGGTGTGTGTTACATTACATTCACTAGTTGGAGTGAGAAAAACATCACGGGGTGGTGCGCATTGTATGGGTGTGTGTTACATTACATTCACTAGTAGGAGTGAGAAAAACATCACGGGGTGGTGTGAATCGGAGGCTCTGAATTAGGATAGGCAGTGAGTGGCAATGTAGGATGGAGAAAAGCACCGCGGGGTGGTCAGCAAGGGGAGGTCAGGGAACATGCAGTGGAAATGTAGGATAGGTTTCTGAAAAACATCGCGGGGTGGTGCGCATTATATGCGTGTGTGTTACATTACATTCACTAGTAGGAGTGAGAAAAACTTCACGGGGTGGTGCGCATTGTATAGGTGTGTGTTACATTACATTCACTAGTAGGAGTGAGAAAAGCCTCACGGGGTGGTGTGAATCGGAGGGTCTGAATTAGGATAGGCAGTGTGTGGCAATGTAGGATGGAGAAAAGCACCGCGGGGTGGTCAGCCTGGGGAGGTCAGGGAACATGCAGTGGCAATGTAGGATAGGTTTCTGAAAAACATCGCGGGGAGGTGCGCATTGTATGGGTGTGTTACATTACATTCACTAGTAGGAGTGAGAAAAACATCACGGGGTGGTGCGCATTGTATGGGTGTGTGTTACATTACATTCACTAGTAGGAGTGAGAAAAACATCACGGGGTGGTGTGAATCAGAGGGTCTGAATTAGGATAGGCAGTGAGTGGCAATGTAGGATGGAGAAAAGCACCGCGGGGTGGTCAGCATGTGAATGTCAGGTAACATGCAGTGACAATGTAGGATAGGTTTCTGAAAAACATCGCGGGGTGGTGCGCATTGTATGGGTGTGTGTTACATTACATTCACTAGTAGGAGTGAGAAAAGCATCACGGGGTGGTGTGAATCGGACTCTCTGAATTAGGATAGGCAGTGAGTGGCAATGTAGGATGGAGAAAAGCACCGCGGGGTGGTCAGCATGGGGAGGTCAGGGAACATGCAGTGGCAATGTAGGATAGGTTTCTGAAAAACATCGCGGGGTGGTGCGCATGGTATGGGTGTGTGTTACATTACATTCACTAGTAGGAGTGATAAAAACATCACGGGGTGGTGCGCATTGTATGGGTGTGTGTTACATTACATTCACTAGTAGGAGTGAGAAAAGCATCACGGGGTGGTGTGAATCGTAGGGTCTGAATTAGGATAGGCAGTGAGTGGCAATGTAGGATGGAGAAAAGCAGCGCGGGGTGGTCAGCGTGGGGAGGTCAGGGAACATGCAGTGGCAATGTAGGATAGCTTTCTGAAAAACATCGCGGTGTGGTGGGCATTGTATGGGTGTGTGTTACATTACATTCACTAGTAGGAGTGAGAAAAACATCACGGGGTGGTGCGCATTGTATGGGTGTGTGTTACATTACATTCACTAGTAGGAGTGAGAAAAACATCACGGGGTGGTGTGAATCGGAGGGTCTGAATTAGGATAGGCAGTGAGTGGCAATGTAGGATGGAGAAAAGCACCGCGGGGTGGTCAGCATGGGGAGGTCAGGGAACATGCAGTGGCAATGTAGGATAGGTTTCTGAAACACATCGCGGAGTGGTGCGCATTGTATGGGTGTGAGTTACATTACATTCACTAGTAGGAGTGAGAAAAACATCACGGGGTGGTGCGCATTGTATGGGTGTGTGTTACATTACATTCACTAGTAGGACTGAGAAAAACATCACGGGGTGGTGTGAATCGGAGGGTCTCAATTAGGATAGGCAGTGAGTGGCAATGTAGGATGGAGAAAAGCACCGCGGGGTGGTCAGCATCGGGAGGTCAGGGAACATGCAGTGGCAATGTAGGATAGGTTTCTGAAAAACATCGCGGGGTGGTGCGCATGTATGTGTGTGTGTTACATTACATTCACTAGTAGTAGTGAGAAAAACATCATGGGGTGGTGTGAATCGGCGGGTCTGAATTAGGATAGGCAGTGAGTGGCAATGTAGGATGGAGAAAAGCACCGCGGGGTGGTCAGCATGGGGAGGTCAGGGAACATGCAGTGGCAATGTAGGATAGGTTTCTGAAAAACATCGCGGGGTGGTGCGCATTGTATGGGTGTGTGTTACATTACATTCACTAGTAGGAGTGAGAAAAACATCACGGGTTGGTGCGCATTGTATGGGTGTGTGTTACATTACATTCACTAGTAGGAGTGAGAAAAGCATCACGGGGTGGTGTGAATCGGAGGGTCTGAATTAGGATAGGCAGTGAGTGGCAATGTAGGATGGAGAAAAGCACCGCGGGGTGGTCAGCATGGGGAGGTCAGGGAACATTCAGTGGCAATGCAGGATAGTTTTCTGAAAAACATCGCGGGGTGGTGCGCATGGTATGGGTGTGTGTTACATTACATTCACTAGTAGGAGTGAGAAAAACATCACGGGGTGGTGTGAATCGGAGGGTCTGAATTAGGATAGGCAGTGAGTGGCAATGTAGGATGGAGAAAAGCACCGTGGGGTGGTCAGCATGGGGAGGTCAGGGAACATGCACTGGCAATGTAGGATAGGTTTCTGAAAAACATCGCGGAGTGGTGCGCATTGTACGGGTGTGTGTTACATTACATTCACTAGTAGGAGTGAGAAAAACATCACGGGGTGGTGTGAATCGGAGGCTCTGAATTAGGATAGGCAGTGAGTGGCAATGTAGGATGGAGAAAAGCACCGCGGGGTGGTCAGCAAGGGGAGGTCAGGGAACATGCAGTGGAAATGTAGGATAGGTTTCTGAAAAACATCGCGGGGTGGTGCGCAATATATGCGTGTGTGTTACATTACATTCACTAGTAGGAGTGAGAAAAACTTCACGGGGTGGTGAGCATTGTATAGGTGTGTGTTACATTACATTCACTAGTAGGAGTGAGAAAAGCCTCACGGGGTGGTGTGAATCAGAGGGTCTGAATTAGGATAGGCAGTGTGTGGCAATGTAGGATGGAGAAAAGCACCGCGGGGTGGTCAGCCTGGGGAGGTCAGGGAACATGCAGTGGCAATGTAGGATAGGTTTCTGAAAAACATCGCGGGGAGGTGCGCATTGTATGGGTGTGTTACATTACATTCACTAGTAGGAGTGAGAAAAACATCACGGGGTGGTGCGCATTGTATGGGTGTGTGTTACATTACATTCACTATTAGGAGTGAGAAAAACATCACGGGGTGGTGTGAATCAGAGGGTCTGAATTAGGATAGGCAGTGAGTGGCAATGTAGGATGGAGAAAAGCACCGCGGGGTGGTCAGCATGTGAATGTCAGGTAACATGCAGTGGCAATGTAGGATAGGTTTCTGAAAAACATCGCGGGGTGGTGCGCATTGTATGGGTGTGTGTTACATTACATTCACTAGTAGGAGTGAGAAAAGCATCACAGGGTGGTGTGAATCGGAGGGTCTGAATTAGGATAGGCAGTGAGTGGCAATGTAGGATGGAGAAAAGCACCGCGGGGTGGTCAGCATGGGGAGGTCAGGGAACATGCAGTGGCAATGTAGGATAGGTTTCTGAAAAACATCGCGGGGCGGTGCGCATGGTATGGGTGTGTGTTACATTACATTCACTAGTAGGAGTGATAAAAACATCACGGGGTGGTGCGCATTGTATGGGTGTGTGTTACATTACATTCACTAGTAGGAGTGAGAAAAACATCACGGGGTGGTGTGAATCGGAGGGTCTGAATTAGGATAGGCAGTGAGTGGCAATGTAGGATGGAGAAAAGCACCGCGGGGTGGTCAGCATGGGGAGGTCAGGGAACATGCAGTGGCAATGTAGGATACTTTTCTGAAAAACATCGCGGGGTGGTGCGCATGGTATGGGTGTGAGTTACATTACATTCACTAGTAGGAGTGATAAAAACATCACGGGGTGGTGTGAATCGGAGGGTCTGAATTAGGATAGGCAGTGAGTGGCAATGTAGGATGGAGAAAAGCAGCGCGGGGTGGTCAGCGTGGGGAGGTCAGGGAACATGCAGTGGCAATGTAGGATAGGTTTCTAAAAAACATCGCGGGGTGGTGCGCATTGTATGGGTGTGTGTTACATTACATTCACTAGTAGGAGTGAGAAAAACATCACGGGGTGGTGCGCATTGTATGGGTGTGTGTTACATTACATTCACTAGTAGGAGTGAGAAAAACATCACGGGGTGGTGTGAATCGGAGGGTCTGAATTAGGATAGGCAGTGAGTGGCAATGTAGGATGGAGAAAAGCACCGCGGGGTGGTCAGCATGGGGAGGTCAAGGAACATGCAGTGGCAATGTAGGATAGGTTTCTGAAAAACATCGCGGGGTGGTGCGCATTGTATGGGTGTGTGTTACATTACATTCACTAGTTGGAGTGAGAAAAACATCACGGGGTGGTGCGCATTGTATGGGTGTGTGTTACATTACATTCACTAGTAGGAGTGAGAAAAACATCACGGGGTGGTGTGAATCGGAGGCTCTGAATTAGGATAGGCAGTGAGTGGCAATGTAGGATGGAGAAAAGCACCGCGGGGTGGTCAGCAAGGGGAGGTCAGGGAACATGCAGTGGAAATGTAGGATAGGTTTCTGAAAAACATCGCGGGGTGGTGCGCATTATATGCGTGTGTGTTACATTACATTCACTAGTAGGAGTGAGAAAAACTTCACGGGGTGGTGCGCATTGTATAGGTGTGTGTTACATTACATTCACTAGTAGGAGTGAGAAAAGCCTCACGGGGTGGTGTGAATCGGAGGGTCTGAATTAGGATAGGCAGTGTGTGGCAATGTAGGATGGAGAAAAGCACCGCGGGGTGGTCAGCCTGGGGAGGTCAGGGAACATGCAGTGGCAATGTAGGATAGGTTTCTCAAAAACATCGCGGGGAGGTGCGCATTGTATGGGTGTGTTACATTACATTCACTAGTAGGAGTGAGAAAAACATCACGGGGTGGTGCGCATTGTATGGGTGTGTGTTACATTACATTCACTATTAGGAGTGAGAAAAACATCACGGGGTGGTGTGAATCAGAGGGTCTGAATTAGGATAGGCAGTGAGTGGCAATGTAGGATGGAGAAAAGCACCGCGGGGTGGTCAGCATGTGAATGTCAGGTAACATGCAGTGGCAATGTAGGATAGGTTTCTGAAAAACATCGCGGGGTGGTGCGCATTGTATGGGTGTGTGTTACATTACATTCACTAGTAGGAGTGAGAAAAGCATCACGGGGTGGTGTGAATCGGACTGTCTGAATTAGGATAGGCAGTGAGTGGCAATGTAGGATGGAGAAAAGCACCGCGGGGTGGTCAGCATGGGGAGGTCAGGGAACATGCAGTGGCAATGTAGGATAGGTTTCTGAAAAACATCGCGGGGTGGTGCGCATGGTATGGGTGTGTGTTACATTACATTCACTAGTAGGAGTGATAAAAACATCACGGGGTGGTGCGCATTGTATGGGTGTGTGTTACATTACATTCACTAGTAGGAGTGAGAAAAACATCACGGGGTGGTGTGAATCGGAGGGTCTGAATTAGGATAGGCAGTGAGTGGCAATGTAGGATGGAGAAAAGCAGCGCGGGGTGGTCAGCGTGGGGAGGTCAGGGAACATGCAGTGGCAATGTAGGATAGCTTTCTGAAAAACATCGCGGTGTGGTGGGCATTGTATGGGTGTGTGTTACATTACATTCACTAGTAGGAGTGAGAAAAACATCACGGGGTGGTGCGCATTGTATGGGTGTGTGTTACATTACATTCACTAGTAGGAGTGAGAAAAACATCACGGGGTGGTGTGAATCGGAGGGTCTGAATTAGGATAGGCAGTGAGTGGCAATGTAGGATGGAGAAAAGCAGCGCGGGGTGGTCAGCGTGGGGAGGTCAGGGAACATGCAGTGGCAATGTAGGATAGCTTTCTGAAAAACATCGCGGTGTGGTGGGCATTGTATGGGTGTGTGTTACATTACATTCACTAGTAGGAGTGAGAAAAACATCACGGGGTGGTGCGCATTGTATGGGTGTGTGTTACATTACATTCACTAGTAGGAGTGAGAAAAACATCACGGGGTGGTGTGAATCGGAGGGTCTGAATTAGGATAGGCAGTGAGTGGCAATGTAGGATGGAGAAAAGCAGCGCGGGGTGGTCAGCGTGGGGAGGTCAGGGAACATGCTGTGGCAATGTAGGATAGGTTTCTGAAAAACATCGCGGGGTGGTGGGCATTGTATGGGTGTGTGTTACATTACATTCACTAGTAGGAGTGAGAAAAACATCACGGGGTGGTGCGCATTGTATGGGTGTGTGTTACATTACATTCACTACTAGGAGTGAGAAAAACATCACGGGGTGGTGTGAATCGGAGGTTCTGAATTAGGATAGGCAGTGAGTGGCAATGTAGGATGGAGAAAAGCACCGCGGGGTGGTCAGCGTGGGGAGATCCGGGAACATGCAGTGGCAATGTAGGATAGGTTTCTGAAAAACATCGCGGGGTGGTGGGCATTGTATGGGTGTGTGTTACATTACATTCACTAGTAGGAGTGAGAAAAACATCACGGGGTGGTGCGCATTGTATGGGTGTGTGTTACATTACATTCACTAGTAGGAGTGAGAAAAACATCACGGGGTGGTGTGAATCGGAGGGTCTGAATTAGGATAGGCAGTGAGTGGCTATGTAGGATGGAGAAAAGCACCGCGGGGTGGTCAGCATGGGGAGGTCAGGGAACATGCAGTGGCAATGTAGGATAGGTTTCTGAAAAACATCGCGGGGTGGTGCGCATTGTATGGGTGTGAGTTACATTACATTCACTAGTAAGAGTGAGAAAAACATCACGAGGTGGTGCGCATTGTATGGGTGTGTGTTACATTACATTCACTAGTAGGACTGAGAAAAACATCACGGGGTGGTGTGAATCGGAGTGTCTGAATTAGGATAGGCAGTGAGTGGCAATGTAGGATGGAGAAAAGCACCGCGGGGTGGTCAGCATGGGGAGGTCAGGGAACATGCAGTGGCAATGTAGGATAGGTTTCTGAAAAACATCGCGGGGTGGTGCGCATGGTATGGGTGTGTGTTACATTACATTCACTAGTAGGAGTGAGAAAAACATCACGGGGTGGTGTGAATCGGAGGGTCTGAATTAGGATAGGCAGTGAGTGGCAATGTAGGATGGAGAAAAGCACCGCGGGGTGGTCAGCATGGGGTGGTCAGGGAACATGCAGTGGAAATGTAGGATAGGTTTCTGAAAAACATCGCGGGGTGGTGCGCATTATATGGGTGTGTGTTACATTACATTCACTAGTAGGAGTGAGAAAAACATCACGGGGTGGTGCGCATTGTATGGGTGTGTGTTACATTACATTCACTTGTAGGAGTGAGAAAAGCATCACGGGGTGGTGTGAATCGGAGGGTCTGAATTAGGATAGGCAGTGAGTGGCAATGTAGGATGGAGAAAAGCACCGCGGGGTGGTCAGCATGTGGAGGTCAGGGAACATGCAGTGGCAATGTAGGATAGGTTTCTGAAAAACATCGCGGGGTGGTGCGCATTGTATGGGTGTGTTACATTACATACACTAGTAGGAGTGAGAAAAACATCACGGGGTGGTGCGCATTGTATGGGTGTGTGTTACTTTACATTCACTAGTAGGAGTGAGAAAAACATCACGGGGTGCTGTGAATCGAAGGGTCTGAATTGGGATAGGCAGTGAGTGGCAATGTAGGATGGAGAAAAGCACCGCGGGGTGGTCAGCATGGGGAGGTCAGGGAACATGCAGTGGCAATGTAGGATAGGTTTCTGAAAAACATCGCGGGGTGGTGCGCATTGTATGGGTGTGTGTTACATTACATTCACTAGTAGGAGTGAGAAAAGCATCACGGGGTGGTGTGAATCGGAGGGTCTGAATTAGGATAGGCAGTGAGTGGCAATGTAGGATGGAGAAAAGCACCGCGGGGTGGTCAGCATGGGGAGGTCAGGGAACATGCAGTGGCAATGTAGGATAGGTTTCTGAAAAACATCGCGCGGTGGTGGGCATTGTATGGGTGTGTGTTACATTACATTCACTAGTAGGAGTGAGAAAAACATCACGGGGTGATGCGCATTGTATGGGTGTGTTTTACATTACATTCACTAGTAGGAGTGAGAAAAACATCACGGGGTGGTGTGAATCGGAGGGTCTGAATTAGGATAGGCAGTGAGTGGCAATGTAGGATGGAGAAAAGCACCGCGGGGTGGTCAGCATGGGGAGGTCAGGGAACATGCAGTGGCAATGTAGGATAGGTTTCTGAAAAACATCGCGGGGTGGTGCGCATGGTATGGGTGTGTGTTACATTACATTCACTAGTAGGAGTGATAAAAACATCACGGGGTGGTGCGCATTGTATGGGTGTGTGTTACATTACATTCACTAGTAGGAGTGAGAAAAACATCACGGGGTGGTGTGAATCGGAGGGTCTGAATTAGGATAGGCAGTGAGTGGCAATGTAGGATGGCGAAAAGCAGCGCGGGGTGGTCAGCGTGGGGAGGTCCGGGAACATGCAGTGGCAATGTAGGATAGGTTTCTGAAAAACATCGCGGGGTGGTGGGCATTGTATGGGTGTGTGTTACATTACATTCACTAGTAGGAGTGAGAAAAACATCACGGGGTGGTGCGCATTGTATGGGTGTGTGTTACATTACATTCACTAGTAGGAGTGAGAAAAACATCACGGGGTGGTGTGAATCGGAGGGTCTGAATTAGGATAGGCAGTGAGTGGCTATGTAGGATGGAGAAAAGCACCGCGGGGTGGTCAGCATGGGGAGGTCAGGGAACATGCAGTGGCAATGTAGGATAGGTTTCTGAAAAACATCGCGGGGTGGTGCGCATTGTATGGGTGTGAGTTACATTACATTCACTAGTAAGAGTGAGAAAAACATCACGGGGTGGTGCGCATTGTATGGGTGTGTGTTACATTACATTCACTAGTAGGACTGAGAAAAACATCACGGGGTGGTGTGAATCGGAGGGTCTGATTTAGGATAGGCAGTGAGTGGCAATGTAGGATGGAGAAAAGCACCGCGGCGTGGTCAGCATCGGGAGGTCAGGGAACATGCAGTGGCAATGTAGGATAGGTTTCTGAAAAACATCGCGGGGTGGTGCGCATTGTATGGGTGTGTGTTACATTACATTCACTAGTAATAGTGAGAAAAACATCATGGGGTGGTGTGAATCGGAGGGTCTGAATTAGGATAGGCAGTGAGTGGCAATGTAGGATGGAGAAAAGCACCGCGGTGTGGTCAGCATGGGGAGGTCAGGGAACATGCAGTGGCAATGTAGGATAGGTTTCTGAAAAACATCGCGGGGTGGTGCGCATTGTATGGGTGTGTGTTACATTACATTCACTAGTAGGAGTGAGAAAAACATCACGGGGTGGTGCGCATTGTTGGGTGTGTGTTACATTACATTCACTAGTAGGAGTGAGAAAAGCATCACGGGGTGGTGTGAATCGGAGTATCTGAATTAGGATAGGCAGTGAGTGGCAATGTAGGATGGAGAAAAGCACCGCGGGGTGGTCAGCATGGGGAGGTCATGGAACATGCAGTGGCAATGTAGGATAGGTTTCTGAAAAACATCGCGGGGTGGTGCGCATGGTATGGGTGTGTGTTACATTACATTCACTAGTAGGAGTGATAAAAACATCACGGGGTGGTGCGCATTGTATGGGTGTGTGTTACATTACATTCACTAGTAGGAGTGAGAAAAACATCACGGGGTGGTGTGAATCGGAGGGTCTGAATTAGGATAGGCAGTGAGTGGCAATGTAGCATGGAGAAAAGCAGCGCGGGGTGGTCAGCGTGGGGAGGTCAGGGAACATGCAGTGGCAATGTAGGATAGGTTTCTGAAAAACATCGCGGGGTGGTGGGCATTGTATGGGTGTGTGTTACATTACATTCACTAGTAGGAGTGAGAAAAACATCACGGGGTGGTGCGCATTGTATGGGTGTGTGTTACATTACATTCACTACTAGGAGTGAGAAAAACATCACGGGGTGGTGTGAATCGGAGGTTCTGAATTAGGATAGGCAGTGAGTGGCAATGTAGGATGGAGAAAAGCACCGCGGGGTGGTCAGCGTGGGGAGGTCCGGGAACATGCAGTGGCAATGTAGGATAGGTTTCTGAAAAACATCGCGGGGTGGTGGGCATTGTATGGGTGTGTGTTACATTACATTCACTAGTAGGAGTGAGAAAAACATCACGGGGTGGTGCGCATTGTATGGGTGTGTGTTACATTACATTCACTACTAGGAGTGAGAAAAACATCACGGGGTGGTGTGAATCGGAGGTTCTGAATTAGGATAGGCAGTGAGTGGCAATGTAGGATGGAGAAAAGCACCGCGGGGTGGTCAGCGTGGGGAGGTCCGGGAACATGCAGTGGCAATGTAGGATAGGTTTCTGAAAAACATCGCGGGGTGGTGGGCATTGTATGGGTGTGTGTTACATTACATTCACTAGTAGGAGTGAGAAAAACATCACGGGGTGGTGCGCATTGTATGGGTGTGTGTTACATTACATTCACTAGTAGGAGTGAGAAAAACATCACGGGGTGGTGTGAATCGGAGGGTCTGAATTAGGATAGGCAGTGAGTGGCTATGTAGGATGGAGAAAAGCACCGCGGGGTGGTCAGCATGGGGAGGTCAGGGAACATGCAGTGGCAATGTAGGATAGGTTTCTGAAAAACATCGCGGGGTGGTGCGCATTGTATGGGTGTGAGTTACATTACATTCACTAGTAAGAGTGAGAAAAACATCACGGGGTGGTGCGCATTGTATGGGTGTGTGTTACATTACATTCACTAGTAGGACTGAGAAAAACATCACGGGGTGGTGTGAATCGGAGGGTCTGAATTAGGATAGGCAGTGAGTGGCAATGTAGGATGGAGAAAAGCACCGCGGGGTGGTCAGCATGGGGAGGTCAGGGAACATGCAGTGGCAATGTAGGATAGGTTTCTGAAAAACATCGCGGGGTGGTGCGCATGGTATGGGTGTGTGTTACATTACATTCACTAGTAGGAGTGAGAAAAACATCACGGGGTGGTGTGAATCGGAGGGTCTGAATTAGGATAGGCAGTGAGTGGCAATGTAGGATGGAGAAAAGCACCGCGGGGTGGTCAGCATGGGGTGGTCAGGGAACATGCAGTGGAAATGTAGGATAGGTTTCTGAAAAACATCGCGGGGTGGTGCGCATTATATGGGTGTGTGTTACATTACATTCACTAGTAGGAGTGAGAAAAACATCACGGGGTGGTGCGCATTGTATGGGTGTGTGTTACATTACATTCACTTGTAGGAGTGAGAAAAGCATCACGGGGTGGTGTGAATCGGAGGGTCTGAATTAGGATAGGCAGTGAGTGGCAATGTAGGATGGAGAAAAGCACCGCGGGGTGGTCAGCATGTGGAGGTCAGGGAACATGCAGTGGCAATGTAGGATAGGTTTGTGAAAAACATCGCGGGGTGGTGCGCATTGTATGGGTGTGTTACATTACATACACTAGTAGGAGTGAGAAAAACATCACGGGGTGGTGCGCATTGTATGGGTGTGTGTTACTTTACATTCACTAGTAGGAGTGAGAAAAACATCACGGGGTGCTGTGAATCGAAGGGTCTGAATTGGGATAGGCAGTGAGTGGCAATGTAGGATGGAGAAAAGCACCGCGGGGTGGTCAGCATGGGGAGGTCAGGGAACATGCAGTGGCAATGTAGGATAGGTTTCTGAAAAACATCGCGGGGTGGTGCGCATTGTATGGGTGTGTGTTACATTACATTCACTAGTAGGAGTGAGAAAAGCATCACGGGGTGGTGTGAATCGGAGGGTCTGAATTAGGATAGGCAGTGAGTGGCAATGTAGGATGGAGAAAAGCACCGCGGGGTGGTCAGCATGGGGAGGTCAGGGAACATGCAGTGGCAATGTAGGATAGGTTTCTGAAAAACATCGCGCGGTGGTGGGCATTGTATGGGTGTGTGTTACATTACATTCACTAGTAGGAGTGAGAAAAACATCACGGGGTGATGCGCATTGTATGGGTGTGTTTTACATTACATTCACTAGTAGGAGTGAGAAAAACATCACGGGGTGGTGTGAATCGGAGGGTCTGAATTAGGATAGGCAGTGAGTGGCAATGTAGGATGGAGAAAAGCACCGCGGGGTGGTCAGCATGGGGAGGTCAGGGAACATGCAGTGGCAATGTAGGATAGGTTTCTGAAAAACATCGCGGGGTGGTGCGCATGGTATGGGTGTGTGTTACATTACATTCACTAGTAGGAGTGAGAAAAACATCACGGGGTGGTGCGCATTGTATGGGTGTGTGTTACATTACATTCACTAGTAGGAGTGAGAAAAACATCACGAGGTGGTGTGAATCGGAGGGTCTGAATTAGGATAGGCAGTGAGTGGCAATGTAGAATGGCGAAAAGCAGCGCGGGGTGGTCAGCGTGGGGAGGTCCGGGAACATGCAGTGACAATGTAGGATAGGTTTCTGAAAAACATTGCGGGGTGGTGGGCATTGTATGGGTGTGTGTTACATTACATTCACTAGTAGGAGTGAGAAAAACATCACGGGGTGGTGCGCATTGTATGGGTGTGTGTTACATTACATTCACTAGTAGGAGTGAGAAAAACATCACGGGGTGGTGTGAATCGGAGGGTCTGAATTAGGATAGGCAGTGAGTGGCTATGTAGGATGGAGAAAAGCACCGCGGGGTGGTCAGCATGGGGAGGTCAGGGAACATGCAGTGGCAATGTAGGATAGGTTTCTGAAAAACATCGCGGGGTGGTGCGCATTGTATGGGTGTGAGTTACATTACATTCACTAGTAAGAGTGAGAAAAACATCACGGGGTGGTGCGCATTGTATGGGTGTGTGTTACATTACATTCACTAGTAGGACTGAGAAAAACATCACGGGGTGGTGTGAATCGGAGGGTCTGAATTAGGATAGGCAGTGAGTGGCAATGTAGGATGGAGAAAAGCACCGCGGCGTGGTCAGCATCGGGAGGTCAGGGAACATGCAGTGGCAATGTAGGATAGGTTTCTGAAAAACATCGCGGGGTGGTGCGCATTGTATGGGTGTGTGTTACATTACATTCACTAGTAATAGTGAGAAAAACATCATGGGGTGGTGTGAATCGGAGGGTCTGAATTAGGATAGGCAGTGAGTGGCAATGTAGGATGGAGAAAAGCACCGCGGTGTGGTCAGCATGGGGAGGTCAGGGAACATGCAGTGGCAATGTAGGATAGGTTTCTGAAAAACATCGCGGGGTGGTGCGCATTGTATGGGTGTGTGTTACATTACATTCACTAGTAGGAGTGAGAAAAACATCACGGGGTGGTGCGCATTGTTGGGTGTGTGTTACATTACATTCACTAGTAGGAGTGAGAAAAGCATCACGGGGTGGTGTGAATCGGAGGATCTGAATTAGGATAGGCAGTGAGTGGCAATGTAGGATGGAGAAAAGCACCGCGGGGTGGTCAGCATGGGGAGGTCATGGAACATGCAGTGGCAATGTAGGATAGGTTTCTGAAAAACATCGCGGGGTGGTGCGCATGGTATGGGTGTGTGTTACATTACATTCACTAGTAGGAGTGATAAAAACATCACGGGGTGGTGCGCATTGTATGGGTGTGTGTTACATTACATTCACTAGTAGGAGTGAGAAAAACATCACGGGGTGGTGTGAATCGGAGGGTCTGAATTAGGATAGGCAGTGAGTGGCAATGTAGCATGGAGAAAAGCAGCGCGGGGTGGTCAGCGTGGGGAGGTCAGGGAACATGCAGTGGCAATGTAGGATAGGTTTCTGAAAAACATCGCGGGGTGGTGGGCATTGTATGGGTGTGTGTTACATTACATTCACTAGTAGGAGTGAGAAAAACATCACGGGGTGGTGCGCATTGTATGGGTGTGTGTTACATTACATTCACTACTAGGAGTGAGAAAAACATCACGGGGTGGTGTGAATCGGAGGTTCTGAATTAGGATAGGCAGTGAGTGGCAATGTAGGATGGAGAAAAGCACCGCGGGGTGGTCAGCGTGGGGAGGTCCGGGAACATGCAGTGGCAATGTAGGATAGGTTTCTGAAAAACATCGCGGGGTGGTGGGCATTGTATGGGTGTGTGGTACATTACATTCACTAGTAGGAGTGAGAAAAACATCACGGGGTGGTGCGCATTGTATGGGTGTGTGTTACATTACATTCACTAGTAGGAGTGAGAAAAACATCACGGGGTGGTGTGAATCGGAGGGTCTGAATTAGGATAGGCAGTGAGTGGCAATGTAGGATGGAGAAAAGCACCGCGGGGTGGTCAGCATGGGGTGGTCAGGGAACATGCAGTGGAAATGTAGGATAGGTTTCTGAAAAACATCGCGGGGTGGTGCGCATTATATGGGTGTGTGTTACATTACATTCACTAGTAGGAGTGAGAAAAACATCACGGGGTGGTGCGCATTGTATGGGTGTGTGTTACATTACATTCACTTGTAGGAGTGAGAAAAGCATCACGGGGTGGTGTGAATCGGAGGGACTGAATTAGGATAGGCAGTGAGTGGCAATGTAGGATGGAGAAAAGCACCGCGGGGTGGTCAGCATGTGGAGGTCAGGGAACATGCAGTGGCAATGTAGGATAGGTTTCTGAAAAACATCGCGGGGTGGTGCGCATTGTATGGGTGTGTTACATTACATACACTAGTAGGAGTGAGAAAAACATCACGGGGTGGTGCGCATTGTATGGGTGTGTGTTACTTTACATTCACTAGTAGGAGTGAGAAAAACATCACGGGGTGCTGTGAATCGAAGGGTCTGAATTGGGATAGGCAGTGAGTGGCAATGTAGGATGGAGAAAAGCACCGCGGGGTGGTCAGCATGGGGAGGTCAGGGAACATGCAGTGGCAATGTAGGATAGGTTTCTGAAAAACATCGCGGGGTGGTGCGCATTGTATGGGTGTGTGTTACATTACATTCACTAGTAGGAGTGAGAAAAGCATCACGGGGTGGTGTGAATCGGAGGGTCTGAATTAGGATAGGCAGTGAGTGGCAATGTAGGATGGAGAAAAGCACCGCGGGGTGGTCAGCATGGGGAGGTCAGGGAACATGCAGTGGCAATGTAGGATAGGTTTCTGAAAAACATCGCGCGGTGGTGGGCATTGTATGGGTGTGTGTTACATTACATTCACTAGTAGGAGTGAGAAAAACATCACGGGGTGATGCGCATTGTATGGGTGTGTTTTACATTACATTCACTAGTAGGAGTGAGAAAAACATCACGGGGTGGTGTGAATCGGAGGGTCTGAATTAGGATAGGCAGTGAGTGGCAATGTAGGATGGAGAAAAGCACCGCGGGGTGGTCAGCATGGGGAGGTCAGGGAACATGCAGTGGCAATGTAGGATAGGTTTCTGAAAAACATCGCGGGGTGGTGCGCATTGTATGGGTGTGAGTTACATTACATTCACTAGTAGGAGTGAGAAAAACATCACGGGGTGGTGCGCATTGTATGGGTGTGTGTTACATTACATTCACTAGTAGGACTGAGAAAAACATCACGGGGTGGTGTGAATCGGAGGGTCTGAATTAGGATAGGCAGTGAGTGGCAATGTAGGATGGAGAAAAGCACCGCGGGGTGGTCAGCATGGGGAGGTCAGGGAACATGCAGTGGCAATGTAGGATAGGTTTCTGAAAAACATCGCGGGGTGGTGCGCATTGTATGGGTGTGTGTTACATTACATTCACTAGTAGGAGTGAGAAAAACATCAAGGGGTGGTGCGCTTGTATGGGTGTGTGTTACATTACATTCACTAGTAGGAGTGAGAAAAACATCACGCGGTGGTGTGAATCGGAGGGTCTGAATTAGGATAGGCAGTGAGTGGCAATGTAGGATGGAGAAAAGCACCGCGGGGTGGTCAGCATGGGGAGGTCAGGGAATATGCAGTGGCAATGTAGGATAGGTTTCTGAAAAACATCGCGGGGTGGTGCGCATTGTATGGGTGTGAGTTACATTACATTCACTAGTAGGAGTGAGAAAAACATCAAGGGGTGGTGCGAATTGTATGGGTGTGTGTTACATTACATTCACTAGTAGGAGTGAGAAAAACATCACGGGGTGGTGTGAATCGGAGGGTCTGAATTAGGATAGGCAGTGAGTGGCAATGTAGGATGGAGAAAAGCACCGCGGGGTGGTCAGCATGGGGTGGTCAGGGAACATGCAGTGGAAATGTAGGATAGGTTTCTGAAAAACATCGCGGGGTGGTGCGCATTATATGGGTGTGTGTTACATTACATTCACTAGTAGGAGTGAGAAAAACATCACGGGGTGGTGCGCATTGTATGGGTGTGTGTTACATTACATTCACTAGTAGGAGTGAGAAAAGCATCACGGGGTGGTGTGAATCGGAGGGTCTGAATTAGGATAGGCAGTGAGTAGCAATGTAGGATGGAGAAAAGCACCGCGGGGTGGTCAGCATGTGGAGGTCAGGGAACATGCAGTGGCAATGTAGGATAGGTTTCTGAAAAACATCGCGGGGTGGTGCGCATTGTATGGGTGTGTTACATTACATACACTAGTAGGAGTGAGAAAAACATCACGGTGTGGTGCGCATTGTATGGGTGTGTGTTACTTTACATTCACTAGTAGGAGTGAGAAAAACATCACGGGGTGCTGTGAATCGAAGGGTCTGAATTAGGATAGGCAGTGAGTGGCAATGTAGGATGGAGAAAAGCACCGCGGGGTGGTCAGCATGGGGAGGTCAGGGAACATGCAGTGGCAATGTAGGATAGGTTTCTGAAAAACATCGCGGGGTGGTGCGCATTGTATGGGTGTGAGTTACATTACATTCACTAGTAAGAGTGAGAAAAACATCACGGGGTGGTGCGCATTGTATGGGTGTGTGTTACATTACATTCACTAGTAGGACTGAGAAAAACATCACGGGGTGGTGTGAATCGGAGGGTCTGAATTAGGATAGGCAGTGAGTGGCAATGTAGGATGGAGAAAAGCACCGCGGGGTGGTCAGCATGGGGAGGTCAGGGAACATGCAGTGGCAATGTAGGATAGGTTTCTGAAAAACATCGCGGGGTGGTGCGCATGGTATGGGTGTGTGTTACATTACATTCACTAGTAGGAGTGAGAAAAACATCACGGGGTGGTGTGAATCGGAGGGTCTGAATTAGGATAGGCAGTGAGTGGCAATGTAGGATGGAGAAAAGCACCGCGGGGTTGTCAGCATGGGGTGGTCAGGGAACATGCAGTGGAAATGTAGGATAGGTTTCTGAAAAACATCGCGGGGTGGTGCGCATTATATGGGTGTGTGTTACATTACATTCACTAGTAGGAGTGAGAAAAACATCACGGGGTGGTGCGCATTGTATGGGTGTGTGTTACATTACATTCACTTGTAGGAGTGAGAAAAGCATCACGGGGTGGTGTGAATCGGAGGGTCTGAATTAGGATAGGCAGTGAGTGGCAATGTAGGATGGAGAAAAGCACCGCGGGGTGGTCAGCATGTGGAGGTCAGGGAACATGCAGTGGCAATGTAGGATAGGTTTCTGAAAAACATCGCGGGGTGGTGCGCATTGTATGGGTGTGTTACATTACATACACTAGTAGGAGTGAGAAAAACATCACGGGGTGGTGCGCATTGTATGGGTGTGTGTTACTTTACATTCACTAGTAGGAGTGAGAAAAACATCACGGGGTGCTGTGAATCGAAGGGTCTGAATTGGGATAGGCAGTGAGTGGCAATGTAGGATGGAGAAAAGCACCGCCGGGTGGTCAGCATGGGGAGGTCAGGGAACATGCAGTGGCAATGTAGGATAGGTTTCTGAAAAACATCGCGGGGTGGTGCGCATTGTATGGGTGTGTGTTACATTACATTCACTAGTAGGAGTGAGAAAAGCATCACGGGGTGGTGTGAATCGGAGGGTCTGAATTAGGATAGGCAGTGAGTGGCAATGTAGGATGGAGAAAAGCACCGCGGGGTGGTCAGCATGGGGAGGTCAGGGAACATGCAGTGGCAATGTAGGATAGGTTTCTGAAAAACATCGCGCGGTGGTGGGCATTGTATGGGTGTGTGTTACATTACATTCACTAGTAGGAGTGAGAAAAACATCACGGGGTGATGCGCATTGTATGGGTGTGTTTTACATTACATTCACTAGTAGGAGTGAGAAAAACATCACGGGGTGGTGTGAATCGGAGGGTCTGAATTAGGATAGGCAGTGAGTGGCAATGTAGGATGGAGAAAAGCACCGCGGGGTGGTCAGCATGGGGAGGTCAGGGAACATGCAGTGGCAATGTAGGATAGGTTTCTGAAAAACATCGCGGGGTGGTGCGCATTGTATGGGTGTGAGTTACATTACATTCACTAGTAGGAGTGAGAAAAACATCACGGGGTGGTGCGCATTGTATGGGTGTGTGTTACATTACATTCACTAGTAGGACTGAGAAAAACATCACGGGGTGGTGTGAATCGGAGGGTCTGAATTAGGATAGGCAGTGAGTGGCAATGTAGGATGGAGAAAAGCACCGCGGCGTGGTCAGCATCGGGAGGTCAGGGAACATGCAGTGGCAATGTAGGATAGGTTTCTGAAAAACATCGCGGGGTGGTGCGCATTGTATGGGTGTGTGTTACATTACATTCACTAGTAGTAGTGAGAAAAACATCATGGGGTGGTGTGAATCGGAGGGTCTGAATTAGGATAGGCAGTGAGTGGCAATGTAGGATGGAGAAAAGCACCGCGGTGTGGTCAGCATGGGGAGGTCAGGGAACATGCAGTGGCAATGTAGGATAGGTTTCTGAAAAACATCGCGGGGTGGTGCGCATTGTATGGGTGTGTGTTACATTACGTTCACTAGTAGGATTGAGAAAAACATAACGGGGTGGTGCGCATTGTATGGGTGTGTGTTACTTTACATTCACTAGTAGGAGTGAGAAAAGCATCACGGGGTGGTGTGAATCGGAGGGTCTGAATTAGGATAGGCAGTGAGTGGCAATGTAGGATGGAGAAAAGCACCGCGGGGTGGTCAGCATGGGGAGGTCAGGGAACATGCAGTGGCAATGTAGGATAGGTTTCTGAAAAACATCGCGGGGTGGTGCGCATGGTATGGGTGTGTGTTACATTACATTCACTAGTAGGAGTGAGAAAAACATCAAGGGGTGGTGTGCATTGTATGGGTGTGTGTTACATTACATTCACTAGTAGGAGTGAGAAAAACATCACGGGGTGGTGCGCATTGTATGGGTGTGTGTTACATTACATTCACTAGTAGTAGTGAGAAAAACATCACGGGGTGGTGTGAATCGGAGGGTCTGAATTAGGATAGGCAGTGAGTGGCTATGTAGGATGGAGAAAAGCACCGCGGGGTGGTCAGCATGGGGAGGTCAGGGAACATGCAGTGGCAATGTAGGATAGGTTTCTGAAAAACATCGCGGGGTGGTGCGCATTGTATGGGTGTGAGTTACATTACATTCACTAGTAAGAGTGAGAAAAACATCACGGGGTGGTGCGCATTGTATGGGTGTGTGTTACATTACATTCACTAGTAGGAGTGAGAAAAACATCACGGGGTGGTGTGAATCGGAGGGTCTGAATTAGGATAGGCAGTGAGTGGCAATGTAGGATGGAGAAAAGCACCGCGGGTTGGTCAGCATGGGTAGGTCAGGGAACATGCAGTGGCAATGTAGGATAGGTTTCTGAAAAACATCGCGGGGTGGTGCGCATTGTATGGGTGTGTGTTACATTACATTCACTAGTAGTAGTGAGAAAAACATCATGGGGTGGTGTGAATCGGAGGGTCTGAATTAGGATAGGCAGTGAGTGGCAATGTAGGTTGGAGAAAAGCACCGCGGTGTGGTCAGCATGGGGAGGTCAGGGAACATGCAGTGGCAATGTAGGATAGGTTTCTGAAAAACATCGCGGGGTGGTGCGCATTGTATGGGTGTGTGTTACATTACATTCACTAGTAGGAGTGAGAAAAACATCACGGGGTGGTGCGCATTGTTGGGTGTGTGTTACATTACATTCACTAGTAGGAGTGAGAAAAGCATCACGGGGTGGTGTGAATCGGAGGATCTGAATTAGGATAGGCAGTGAGTGGCAATGTAGGATGGAGAAAAGCACCGCGGGGTGGTCAGCATGGGGAGGTCAGGGAACATGCAGTGGCAATGTAGGATAGGTTTCTGAAAAACATCGCGGGGTGGTGCGCATGGTATGGGTGTGTGTTACATTACATTCACTAGTAGGAGTGATAAAAACATCACGGGGTGGTGCGCATTGTATGGGTGTGTGTTACATTACATTCACTAGTAGGAGTGAGAAAAACATCACGGGGTGGTGTGAATCGGAGAGTCTGAATTAGGATAGGCAGTGAGTGGCAATGTAGGATGGAGAAAAGCAGCGCGGGGTGGTCAGCGTGGGGAGGTCAGGGAACATGCAGTGGCAATGTAGGATAGGTTTCTGAAAAACATCGCGGGGTGGTGGGCATTGTATGGGTGTGTGTTACATTACATTCACTAGTAGGAGTGAGAAAAACATCACGGGGTGGTGCGCATTGTATGGGTGTGTGTTACATTACATTCACTACTAGGAGTGAGAAAAACATCACGGGGTGGTGTGAATCGGAGGTTCTGAATTAGGATAGGCAGTGAGTGGCAATGTAGGATGGAGAAAAGCACCGCGGGGTGGTCAGCGTGGGGAGGTCCGGGAACATGCAGTGGCAATGTAGGATAGGTTTCTGAAAAACATCGCGGGGTGGTGGGCATTGTATGGGTGTGTGTTACATTACATTCACTAGTAGGAGTGAGAAAAACATCACGGGGTGGTGCGCATTGTATGGGTGTGTGTTACATTACATTCACTAGTAGGAGTGAGAAAAACATCACGGGGTGGTGTGAATCGGAGGGTCTGAATTAGGATAGGCAGTGAGTGGCTATGTAGGATGGAGAAAAGCACCGCGGGGTGGTCAGCATGGGGAGGTCAGGGAACATGCAGTGGCAATGTAGGATAGGTTTCTGAAAAACATCGCGGGGTGGTGCGCATTGTATGGGTGTGAGTTACATTACATTCACTAGTAAGAGTGAGAAAAACATCACGGGGTGGTGCGCATTGTATGGGTGTGTGTTACATTACATTCACTAGTAGGACTGAGAAAAACATCACGGGGTGGTGTGAATCGGAGGGTCTGAATTAGGATAGGCAGTGAGTGGCAATGTAGGATGGAGAAAAGCACGGCGGGGTGGTCAGCATGGGGAGGTCAGGGAACATGCAGTGGCAATGTAGGATAGGTTTCTGAAAAACATCGCGGGGTGGTGCGCATGGTATGGGTGTGTGTTACATTACATTCACTAGTAGGAGTGAGAAAAACATCACGGGGTGGTGTGAATCGGAGGGTCTGAATTAGGATAGGCAGTGAGTGGCAATGTAGGATGGAGAAAAGCACCGCGGGGTGGTCAGCATGGGGTGGTCAGGGAACATGCAGTGGAAATGTAGGATAGGTTTCTGAAAAACATCGCGGGGTGGTGCGCATTATATGGGTGTGTGTTACATTACATTCACTAGTAGGAGTGAGAAAAACATCACGGGGTGGTGCGCATTGTATGGGTGTGTGTTACATTACATTCACTTGTAGGAGTGAGAAAAGCATCACGGGGTGGTGTGAATCGGAGGGTCTGAATTAGGATAGGCAGTGAGTGGCAATGTAGGATGGAGAAAAGCACCGCGGGGTGGTCAGCATGTGGAGGTCAGGGAACATGCAGTGGCAATGTAGGATAGGTTTCTGAAAAACATCGCGGGGTGGTGCGCATTGTATGGGTGTGTTACATTACATACACTAGTAGGAGTGAGAAAAACATCACGGGGTGGTGCGCATTGTATGGGTGTGTGTTACTTTACATTCACTAGTAGGAGTGAGAAAAACATCACGGGGTGCTGTGAATCGAAGGGTCTGAATTGGGATAGGCAGTGAGTGGCAATGTAGGATGGAGAAAAGCACCGCGGGGTGGTCAGCATGGGGAGGTCAGGGAACATGCAGTGGCAATGTAGGATAGGTTTCTGAAAAACATCGCGGGGTGGTGCGCATTGTATGGGTGTGTGTTACATTACATTCACTAGTAGGAGTGAGAAAAGCATCACGGGGTGGTGTGAATCGGAGGGTCTGAATTAGGATAGGCAGTGAGTGGCAATGTAGGATGGAGAAAAGCACCGCGGGGTGGTCAGCATGGGGAGGTCAGGGAACATGCAGTGGCAATGTAGGATAGGTTTCTGAAAAACATCGCGCGGTGGTGGGCATTGTATGGGTGTGTGTTACATTACATTCACTAGTAGGAGTGAGAAAAACATCACGGGGTGATGCGCATTGTATGGGTGTGTTTTACATTACATTCACTAGTAGGAGTGAGAAAAACATCACGGGGTGGTGTGAATCGGAGGGTCTGAATTAGGATAGGCAGTGAGTGGCAATGTAGGATGCAGAAAAGCACCGCGGGGTGGTCAGCATGGGGAGGTCAGGGAACATGCAGTGGCAATGTAGGATAGGTTTCTGAAAAACATCGCGGGGTGGTGCGCATGGTATGGGTGTGTGTTACATTACATTCACTAGTAGGAGTGAGAAAAACATCACGGGGTGGTGTGAATCGGAGGGTCTGAATTAGGATAGGCAGTGAGTGGCAATGTAGGATGGCGAAAAGCAGCGCGGGGTGGTCAGCGTGGGGAGGTCCGGGAACATGCAGTGGCAATGTAGGATAGGTTTCTGAAAAACATCGCGGGGTGGTAGGCATTGTATGGGTGTGTGTTACATTACATTCACTAGTAGGAGTGAGAAAAACATCACGGGGTGGTGCGCATTGTATGGGTGTGTGTTACATTACATTCACTAGTAGGAGTGAGAAAAACATCACGGGGTGGTGCGCATTGTTGGGTGTGTGTTACATTACATTCACTAGTAGGAGTGAGAAAAGCATCACGGGGTGGTGTGAATCGGAGGATCTGAATTAGGATAGGCAGTGAGTGGCAATGTAGGATGGAGAAAAGCACCGCGGGGTGGTCAGCATGGGGAGGTCATGGAACATGCACTGGCAATGTAGGATAGGTTTCTGAAAAACATCGCGGGGTGGTGCGCATGGTATGGGTGTGTGTTACATTACATTCACTAGTAGGAGTGATAAAAACATCACGGGGTGGTGCGCATTGTATGGGTGTGTGTTACATTACATTCACTAGTAGGAGTGAGAAAAACATCACGGGGTGGTGTGAATCGGAGGGTCTGAATTAGGATAGGCAGTGAGTGGCAATGTAGCATGGAGAAAAGCAGCGCGGGGTGGTCAACGTGGGGAGGTCAGGGAACATGCAGTGGCAATGTAGGATAGGTTTCTGAAAAACATCGCGGGGTGGTGGGCATTGTATGGGTGTGTGTTACATTACATTCACTAGTAGGAGTGAGAAAAACATCACGGGGTGGTGCGCATTGTATGGGTGTGTGTTACATTACATTCACTACTAGGAGTGAGAAAAACATCACGGGGTGGTGTGAATCGGAGGTTCTGAATTAGGATAGGCAGTGAGTGGCAATGTAGGATGGAGAAAAGCACCGCGGGGTGGTCAGCGTGGGGAGGTCCGGGAACATGCAGTGGCAATGTAGGATAGGTTTCTGAAAAACATCGCGGGGTGGTGGGCATTGTATGGGTGTGTGTTACATTACATTCACTAGTAGGAGTGAGAAAAACATCACGGGGTGGTGCGCATTGTATGGGTGTGTGTTACATTACATTCACTAGTAGGAGTGAGAAAAACATCACGGGGTGGTGTGAATCGGAGGGTCTGAATTAGGATAGGCAGTGAGTGGCAATGTAGGATGGAGAAAAGCACCGCGGGGTGGTCAGCATGGGGTGGTCAGGGAACATGCAGTGGAAATGTAGGATAGGTTTCTGAAAAACATCGCGGGGTGGTGCGCATTATATGGGTGTGTGTTACATTACATTCACTAGTAGGAGTGAGAAAAACATCACGGGGTGGTGCGCATTGTATGGGTGTGTGTTACATTACATTCACTTGTAGGAGTGAGAAAAGCATCACGGGGTGGTGTGAATCGGAGGGGCTGAATTAGGATAGGCAGTGAGTGGCAATGTAGGATGGAGAAAAGCACCGCGGGGTGGTCAGCATGTGGAGGTCAGGGAACATGCAGTGGCAATGTAGGATAGGTTTCTGAAAAACATCGCGGGGTGGTGCGCATTGTATGGGTGTGTTACATTACATACACTAGTAGGAGTGAGAAAAACATCACGGGGTGGTGCGCATTGTATGGGTGTGTGTTACTTTACATTCACTAGTAGGAGTGAGAAAAACATCACGGGGTGCTGTGAATCGAAGGGTCTGAATTGGGATAGGCAGTGAGTGGCAATGTAGGATGGAGAAAAGCACCGCGGGGTGGTCAGCATGGGGAGGTCAGGGAACATGCAGTGGCAATGTAGGATAGGTTTCTGAAAAACATCGCGGGGTGGTGCGCATTGTATGGGTGTGTGTTACATTACATTCACTAGTAGGAGTGAGAAAAGCATCACGGGGTGGTGTGAATCCGAGGGTCTGAATTAGGATAGGCAGTGAGTGGCAATGTAGGATGGAGAAAAGCACCGCGGGGTGGTCAGCATGGGGAGGTCAGGGAACATGCAGTGGCAATGTAGGATAGGTTTCTGAAAAACATCGCGGGGTGGTGCGCATTGTATGGGTGTGAGTTACATTACATTCACTAGTAGGAGTGAGAAAAACATCACGGGGTGGTGCGCATTGTATGGGTGTGTGTTACATTACATTCACTAGTAGGACTGAGAAAAACATCATGGGGTGGTGTGAATCGGAGGGTCTGAATTAGGATAGGCAGTGAGTGGCAATGTAGGATGGAGAAAAGCACCGCGGGGTGGTCAGCATGGGGAGGTCAGGGAACATGCAGTGGCAATGTAGGATAGGTTTCTGAAAAACATCGCGGGGTGGTGCGCATTGTATGGGTGTGTGTTACATTACATTCACTAGTAGGAGTGAGAAAAACATCAAGGGGTGGTGCGCTTGTATGGGTGTGTGTTACATTACATTCACTAGTAGGAGTGAGAAAAACATCACGCGGTGGTGTGAATCGGAGGGTCTGAATTAGGATAGGCAGTGAGTGGCAATGTAGGATGGAGAAAAGCACCGCGGGGTGGCCAGCATGGGGAGGTCAGGGAATATGCAGTGGCAATGTAGGATAGGTTTCTGAAAAACATCGCGGGGTGGTGCGCATTGTATGGGTGTGTGTTACATTACGTTCACTAGTAGGATTGAGAAAAACATAACGGGGTGGTGCGCATTGTATGGGTGTGTGTTACTTTACATTCACTAGTAGGAGTGAGAAAAGCATCACGGGGTGGTGTGAATCGGAGGGTCTGAATTAGGATAGGCAGTGAGTGGCAATGTAGGATGGAGAAAAGCACCGCGGGGTGGTCAGCATGGGGAGGTCAGGGAACATGCAGTGGCAATGTAGGATAGGTTTCTGAAAAACATCGCGGGGTGGTGCGCATGGTATGGGTGTGTGTTACATTACATTCACTAGTAGGAGTGAGAAAAACATCAAGGGGTGGTGTGCATTGTATGGGTGTGTGTTACATTACATTCACTAGTAGGAGTGAGAAAAACATCACGGGGTGGTGCGCATTGTATGGGTGTGTGTTACATTACATTCACTAGTAGTAGTGAGAAAAACATCACGGGGTGGTGTGAATCGGAGGGTCTGAATTAGGATAGGCAGTGAGTGGCTATGTAGGATGGAGAAAAGCACCGCGGGGTGGTCAGCATGGGGAGGTCAGGGAACATGCAGTGGCAATGTAGGATAGGTTTCTGAAAAACATCGCGGGGTGGTGCGCATTGTATGGGTGTGAGTTACATTACATTCACTAGTAAGAGTGAGAAAAACATCACGGGGTGGTGCGCATTGTATGGGTGTGTGTTACATTACATTCACTAGTAGGAGTGAGAAAAACATCACGGGGTGGTGTGAATCGGAGGGTCTGAATTAGGATAGGCAGTGAGTGGCAATGTAGGATGGAGAAAAGCACCGCGGGTTGGTCAGCATGGGTAGGTCAGGGAACATGCAGTGGCAATGTAGGATAGGTTTCTGAAAAACATCGCGGGGTGGTGCGCATTGTATGGGTGTGTGTTACATTACATTCACTAGTAGTAGTGAGAAAAACATCATGGGGTGGTGTGAATCGGAGGGTCTGAATTAGGATAGGCAGTGAGTGGCAATGTAGGTTGGAGAAAAGCACCGCGGTGTGGTCAGCATGGGGAGGTCAGGGAACATGCAGTGGCAATGTAGGATAGGTTTCTGAAAAACATCGCGGGGTGGTGCGCATTGTATGGGTGTGTGTTACATTACATTCACTAGTAGGAGTGAGAAAAACATCACGGGGTGGTGCGCATTGTTGGGTGTGTGTTACATTACATTCACTAGTAGGAGTGAGAAAAGCATCACGGGGTGGTGTGAATCGGAGGATCTGAATTAGGATAGGCAGTGAGTGGCAATGTAGGATGGAGAAAAGCACCGCGGGGTGGTCAGCATGGGGAGGTCAGGGAACATGCAGTGGCAATGTAGGATAGGTTTCTGAAAAACATCGCGGGGTGGTGCGCATGGTATGGGTGTGTGTTACATTACATTCACTAGTAGGAGTGATAAAAACATCACGGGGTGGTGCGCATTGTATGGGTGTGTGTTACATTACATTCACTAGTAGGAGTGAGAAAAACATCACGGGGTGGTGTGAATCGGAGAGTCTGAATTAGGATAGGCAGTGAGTGGCAATGTAGGATGGAGAAAAGCAGCGCGGGGTGGTCAGCGTGGGGAGGTCAGGGAACATGCAGTGGCAATGTAGGATAGGTTTCTGAAAAACATCGCGGGGTGGTGGGCATTGTATGGGTGTGTGTTACATTACATTCACTAGTAGGAGTGAGAAAAACATCACGGGGTGGTGCGCATTGTATGGGTGTGTGTTACATTACATTCACTACTAGGAGTGAGAAAAACATCACGGGGTGGTGTGAATCGGAGGTTCTGAATTAGGATAGGCAGTGAGTGGCAATGTAGGATGGAGAAAAGCACCGCGGGGTGGTCAGCGTGGGGAGGTCCGGGAACATGCAGTGGCAATGTAGGATAGGTTTCTGAAAAACATCGCGGGGTGGTGGGCATTGTATGGGTGTGTGTTACATTACATTCACTAGTAGGAGTGAGAAAAACATCACGGGGTGGTGCGCATTGTATGGGTGTGTGTTACATTACATTCACTAGTAGGAGTGAGAAAAACATCACGGGGTGGTGTGAATCGGAGGGTCTGAATTAGGATAGGCAGTGAGTGGCTATGTAGGATGGAGAAAAGCACCGCGGGGTGGTCAGCATGGGGAGGTCAGGGAACATGCAGTGGCAATGTAGGATAGGTTTCTGAAAAACATCGCGGGGTGGTGCGCATTGTATGGGTGTGAGTTACATTACATTCACTAGTAAGAGTGAGAAAAACATCACGGGGTGGTGCGCATTGTATGGGTGTGTGTTACATTACATTCACTAGTAGGACTGAGAAAAACATCACGGGGTGGTGTGAATCGGAGGGTCTGAATTAGGATAGGCAGTGAGTGGCAATGTAGGATGGAGAAAAGCACCGCGGGGTGGTCAGCATGGGGAGGTCAGGGAACATGCAGTGGCAATGTAGGATAGGTTTCTGAAAAACATCGCGGGGTGGTGCGCATGGTATGGGTGTGTGTTACATTACATTCACTAGTAGGAGTGAGAAAAACATCACGGGGTGGTGTGAATCGGAGGGTCTGAATTAGGATAGGCAGTGAGTGGCAATGTAGGATGGAGAAAAGCACCGCGGGGTGGTCAGCATGGGGTGGTCAGGGAACATGCAGTGGAAATGTAGGATAGGTTTCTGAAAAACATCGCGGGGTGGTGCGCATTATATGGGTGTGTGTTACATTACATTCACTAGTAGGAGTGAGAAAAACATCACGGGGTGGTGCGCATTGTATGGGTGTGTGTTACATTACATTCACTTGTAGGAGTGAGAAAAGCATCACGGGGTGGTGTGAATCGGAGGGTCTGAATTAGGATAGGCAGTGAGTGGCAATGTAGGATGGAGAAAAGCACCGCGGGGTGGTCAGCATGTGGAGGTCAGGGAACATGCAGTGGCAATGTAGGATAGGTTTCTGAAAAACATCGCGGGGTGGTGCGCATTGTATGGGTGTGTTACATTACATACACTAGTAGGAGTGAGAAAAACATCACGGGGTGGTGCGCATTGTATGGGTGTGTGTTACTTTACATTCACTAGTAGGAGTGAGAAAAACATCACGGGGTGCTGTGAATCGAAGGGTCTGAATTGGGATAGGCAGTGAGTGGCAATGTAGGATGGAGAAAAGCACCGCGGGGTGGTCAGCATGGGGAGGTCAGGGAACATGCAGTGGCAATGTAGGATAGGTTTCTGAAAAACATCGCGGGGTAGTGCGCATTGTATGGGTGTGTGTTACATTACATTCACTAGTAGGAGTGAGAAAAGCATCACGGGGTGGTGTGAATCGGAGGGTCTGAATTAGGATAGGCAGTGAGTGGCAATGTAGGATGGAGAAAAGCACCGCGGGGTGGTCAGCATGGGGAGGTCAGGGAACATGCAGTGGCAATGTAGGATAGGTTTCTGAAAAACATCGCGTGGTGGTGGGCATTGTATGGGTGTGTGTTACATTACATTCACTAGTAGGAGTGAGAAAAACATCACGGGGTGATGCGCATTGTATGGGTGTGTTTTACATTACATTCACTAGTAGGAGTGAGAAAAACATCACGGGGTGGTGTGAATCGGAGGGTCTGAATTAGGATAGGCAGTGAGTGGCAATGTAGGATGCAGAAAAGCACCGCGGGGTGGTCAGCATGGGGAGGTCAGGGAACATGCAGTGGCAATGTAGGATAGGTTTCTGAAAAACATCGCGGGGTGGTGCGCATGGTATGGGTGTGTGTTACATTACATTCACTAGTAGGAGTGAGAAAAACATCACGGGGTGGTGTGAATCGGAGGGTCTGAATTAGGATAGGCAGTGAGTGGCAATGTAGGATGGCGAAAAGCAGCGCGGGGTGGTCAGCGTGGGGAGGTCCGGGAACATGCAGTGGCAATGTAGGATAGGTTTCTGAAAAACATCGCGGGGTGGTGGGCATTGTATGGGTGTGTGTTACATTACATTCACTAGTAGGAGTGAGAAAAACATCACGGGGTGGTGCGCATTGTATGGGTGTGTGTTACATTACATTCACTAGTAGGAGTGAGAAAAACATCACGGGGTGGTGCGCATTGTTGGGTGTGTGTTACATTACATTCACTAGTAGGAGTGAGAAAAGCATCACGGGGTGGTGTGAATCGGAGGATCTGAATTAGGATAGGCAGTGAGTGGCAATGTAGGATGGAGAAAAGCACCGCGGGGTGGTCAGCATGGGGAGGTCATGGAACATGCACTGGCAATGTAGGATAGGTTTCTGAAAAACATCGCGGGGTGGTGCGCATGGTATGGGTGTGTGTTACATTACATTCACTAGTAGGAGTGATAAAAACATCACGGGGTGGTGCGCATTGTATGGGTGTGTGTTACATTACATTCACTAGTAGGAGTGAGAAAAACATCACGGGGTGGTGTGAATCGGAGGGTCTGAATTAGGATAGGCAGTGAGTGGCAATGTAGCATGGAGAAAAGCAGCGCGGGGTGGTCAACGTGGGGAGGTCAGGGAACATGCAGTGGCAATGTAGGATAGGTTTCTGAAAAACATCGCGGGGTGGTGGGCATTGTATGGGTGTGTGTTACATTACATTCACTAGTAGGAGTGAGAAAAACATCACGGGGTGGTGCGCATTGTATGGGTGTGTGTTACATTACATTCACTACTAGGAGTGAGAAAAACATCACGGGGTGGTGTGAATCGGAGGTTCTGAATTAGGATAGGCAGTGAGTGGCAATGTAGGATGGAGAAAAGCACCGCGGGGTGGTCAGCGTGGGGAGGTCCGGGAACATGCAGTGGCAATGTAGGATAGGTTTCTGAAAAACATCGCGGGGTGGTGGGCATTGTATGGGTGTGTGTTACATTACATTCACTAGTAGGAGTGAGAAAAACATCACGGGGTGGTGCGCATTGTATGGGTGTGTGTTACATTACATTCACTAGTAGGAGTGAGAAAAACATCACGGGGTGGTGTGAATCGGAGGGTCTGAATTAGGATAGGCAGTGAGTGGCAATGTAGGATGGAGAAAAGCACCGCGGGGTGGTCAGCATGGGGTGGTCAGGGAACATGCAGTGGAAATGTAGGATAGGTTTCTGAAAAACATCGCGGGGTGGTGCGCATTATATGGGTGTGTGTTACATTACATTCACTAGTAGGAGTGAGAAAAACATCACGGGGTGGTGCGCATTGTATGGGTGTGTGTTACATTACATTCACTTGTAGGAGTGAGAAAAGCATCACGGGGTGGTGTGAATCGGAGGGGCTGAATTAGGATAGGCAGTGAGTGGCAATGTAGGATGGAGAAAAGCACCGCGGGGTGGTCAGCATGTGGAGGTCAGGGAACATGCAGTGGCAATGTAGGATAGGTTTCTGAAAAACATCGCGGGGTGGTGCGCATTGTATGGGTGTGTTACATTACATACACTAGTAGGAGTGAGAAAAACATCACGGGGTGGTGCGCATTGTATGGGTGTGTGTTACTTTACATTCACTAGTAGGAGTGAGAAAAACATCACGGGGTGCTGTGAATCGAAGGGTCTGAATTGGGATAGGCAGTGAGTGGCAATGTAGGATGGAGAAAAGCACCGCGGGGTGGTCAGCATGGGGAGGTCAGGGAACATGCAGTGGCAATGTAGGATAGGTTTCTGAAAAACATCGCGGGGTGGTGCGCATTGTATGGGTGTGTGTTACATTACATTCACTAGTAGGAGTGAGAAAAGCATCACGGGGTGGTGTGAATCCGAGGGTCTGAATTAGGATAGGCAGTGAGTGGCAATGTAGGATGGAGAAAAGCACCGCGGGGTGGTCAGCATGGGGAGGTCAGGGAACATGCAGTGGCAATGTAGGATAGGTTTCTGAAAAACATCGCGGGGTGGTGCGCATTGTATGGGTGTGAGTTACATTACATTCACTAGTAGGAGTGAGAAAAACATCACGGGGTGGTGCGCATTGTATGGGTGTGTGTTACATTACATTCACTAGTAGGACTGAGAAAAACATCACGGGGTGGTGTGAATCGGAGGGTCTGAATTAGGATAGGCAGTGAGTGGCAATGTAGGATGGAGAAAAGCACCGCGGGGTGGTCAGCATGGGGAGGTCAGGGAACATGCAGTGGCAATGTAGGATAGGTTTCTGAAAAACATCGCGGGGTGGTGCGCATTGTATGGGTGTGTGTTACATTACATTCACTAGTAGGAGTGAGAAAAACATCAAGGGGTGGTGCGCTTGTATGGGTGTGTGTTACATTACATTCACTAGTAGGAGTGAGAAAAACATCACGCGGTGGTGTGAATCGGAGGGTCTGAATTAGGATAGGCAGTGAGTGGCAATGTAGGATGGAGAAAAGCACCGCGGGGTGGCCAGCATGGGGAGGTCAGGGAATATGCAGTGGCAATGTAGGATAGGTTTCTGAAAAACATCGCGGGGTGGTGCGCATTGTATGGGTGTGAGTTACATTACATTCACTAGTAGGAGTGAGAAAAACATCAAGGGGTGGTGCGAATTGTATGGGTGTGTGTTACATTACATTCACTAGTAGGAGTGAGAAAAACATCACGGGGTGGTGTGAATCGGAGGGTCTGAATTAGGATAGGCAGTGAGTGGCAATGTAGGATGGAGAAAAGCACCGCGGGGTGGTCAGCATGGGGTGGTCAGGGAACATGCAGTGGAAATGTAGGATAGGTTTGTGAAAAACATCGCGGGGTGGTGCGCATTATATGGGTGTGTGTTACATTACATTCACTAGTAGGAGTGAGAAAAACATCACGGGGTGGTGCGCATTGTATGGGTGTGTGTTACATTACATTCACTAGTAGGAGTGAGAAAAGCATCACGGGGTGGTGTGAATCGGAGGGTCTGAATTAGGATAGGCAGTGAGTAGCAATGTAGGATGGAGAAAAGCACCGCGGGGTGGTCAGCATGTGGAGGTCAGGGAACATGCAGTGGCAATGTAGGATAGGTTTCTGAAAAACATCGCGGGGTGGTGCGCATTGTATGGGTGTGTTACATTACATACACTAGTAGGAGTGAGAAAAACATCACGGTGTGGTGCGCATTGTATGGGTGTGTGTTACTTTACATTCACTAGTAGGAGTGAGAAAAACATCACGGGGTGCTGTGAATCGAAGGGTCTGAATTAGGATAGGCAGTGAGTGGCAATGTAGGATGGAGAAAAGCACCGCGGGGTGGTCAGCATGGGGAGGTCAGGGAACATGCAGTGGCAATGTAGGATAGGTTTCTGAAAAACATCGCGGGGTGGTGCGCATTGTATGGGTGTGAGTTACATTACATTCACTAGTAAGAGTGAGAAAAACATCACGGGGTGGTGCGCATTGTATGGGTGTGTGTTACATTACATTCACTAGTAGGACTGAGAAAAACATCACGGGGTGGTGTGAATCGGAGGGTCTGAATTAGGATAGGCAGTGAGTGGCAATGTAGGATGGAGAAAAGCACCGCGGGGTGGTCAGCATGGGGAGGTCAGGGAACATGCAGTGGCAATGTAGGATAGGTTTCTGAAAAACATCGCGGGGTGGTGCGCATTGTACGGGTGTGTGTTACATTACATTCACTAGTAGGAGTGAGAAAAACATCATGGGGTGGTGTGAATCGGAGGGTCTGAATTAGGATAGGCAGTGAGTGGCAATGTAGGATGGAGAAAAGCACCGCGGGGTGGTCAGCATGGGGTGGTCAGGGAACATGCAGTGGAAATGTAGGATAGGTTTCTGAAAAACATCGCGGGGTGGTGCGCATTATATGGGTGTGTGTTACATTACATTCACTAGTAGGAGTGAGAAAAACATCACGGGGTGGTGCGCATTGTATGGGTGTGTGTTACATTACATTCACTAGTAGGAGTGAGAAAAGCATCACGGGGTGGTGTGAATCGGAGGGTCTGAATTAGGATAGGCAGTGAGTAGCAATGTAGGATGGAGAAAAGCACCGCGGGGTGGTCAGCATGTGGAGGTCAGGGAACATGCAGTGGCAATGTAGGATAGGTTTCTGAAAAACATCGCGGGGTGGTGCGCATTGTATGGGTGTGTTACATTACATACACTAGTAGGAGTGAGAAAAACATCACGGTGTGGTGCGCATTGTATGGGTGTGTGTTACTTTACATTCACTAGTAGGAGTGAGAAAAACATCACGGGGTGCTGTGAATCGAAGGGTCTGAATTAGGATAGGCAGTGAGTGGCAATGTAGGATGGAGAAAAGCACCGCGGGGTGGTCAGCATGGGGAGGTCAGGGAACATGCAGTGGCAATGTAGGATAGGTTTCTGAAAAACATCGCGGGGTGGTGCGCATTGTATGGGTGTGAGTTACATTACATTCACTAGTAAGAGTGAGAAAAACATCACGGGGTGGTGCGCATTGTATGGGTGTGTGTTACATTACATTCACTAGTAGGACTGAGAAAAACATCACGGGGTGGTGTGAATCGGAGGGTCTGAATTAGGATAGGCAGTGAGTGGCAATGTAGGATGGAGAAAAGCACCGCGGGGTGGTCAGCATGGGGAGGTCAGGGAACATGCAGTGGCAATGTAGGATAGGTTTCTGAAAAACATCGCGGGGTGGTGCGCATGGTATGGGTGTGTGTTACATTACATTCACTAGTAGGAGTGAGAAAAACATCACGGGGTGGTGTGAATCGGAGGGTCTGAATTAGGATAGGCAGTGAGTGGCAATGTAGGATGGAGAAAAGCACCGCGGGGTTGTCAGCATGGGGTGGTCAGGGAACATGCAGTGGAAATGTAGGATAGGTTTCTGAAAAACATCGCGGGGTGGTGCGCATTATATGGGTGTGTGTTACATTACATTCACTAGTAGGAGTGAGAAAAACATCACGGGGTGGTGCGCATTGTATGGGTGTGTGTTACATTACATTCACTTGTAGGAGTGAGAAAAGCATCACGGGGTGGTGTGAATCGGAGGGTCTGAATTAGGATAGGCAGTGAGTGGCAATGTAGGATGGAGAAAAGCACCGCGGGGTGGTCAGCATGTGGAGGTCAGGGAACATGCAGTGGCAATGTAGGATAGGTTTCTGAAAAACATCGCGGGGTGGTGCGCATTGTATGGGTGTGTTACATTACATACACTAGTAGGAGTGAGAAAAACATCACGGGGTGGTGCGCATTGTATGGGTGTGTGTTACTTTACATTCACTAGTAGGAGTGAGAAAAACATCACGGGGTGCTGTGAATCGAAGGGTCTGAATTGGGATAGGCAGTGAGTGGCAATGTAGGATGGAGAAAAGCACCGCGGGGTGGTCAGCATGGGGAGGTCAGGGAACATGCAGTGGCAATGTAGGATAGGTTTCTGAAAAACATCGCGGGGTGGTGCGCATTGTATGGGTGTGTGTTACATTACATTCACTAGTAGGAGTGAGAAAAGCATCACGGGGTGGTGTGAATCGGAGGGTCTGAATTAGGATAGGCAGTGAGTGGCAATGTAGGATGGAGAAAAGCACCGCGGGGTGGTCAGCATGGGGAGGTCAGGGAACATGCAGTGGCAATGTAGGATAGGTTTCTGAAAAACATCGCGCGGTGGTGGGCATTGTATGGGTGTGTGTTACATTACATTCACTAGTAGGAGTGAGAAAAACATCACGGGGTGATGCGCATTGTATGGGTGTGTTTTACATTACATTCACTAGTAGGAGTGAGAAAAACATCACGGGGTGGTGTGAATCGGAGGGTCTGAATTAGGATAGGCAGTGAGTGGCAATGTAGGATGGAGAAAAGCACCGCGGGGTGGTCAGCATGGGGAGGTCAGGGAACATGCAGTGGCAATGTAGGATAGGTTTCTGAAAAACATCGCGGGGTGGTGCGCATTGTATGGGTGTGAGTTACATTACATTCACTAGTAGGAGTGAGAAAAACATCACGGGGTGGTGCGCATTGTATGGGTGTGTGTTACATTACATTCACTAGTAGGAGTGAGAAAAACATCACGGGGTGGTGTGAATCGGAGGGTCTGAATTAGGATAGGCAGTGAGTGGCAATGTAGGATGGAGAAAAGCACCGCGGGGTGGTCAGCCTGGGGAGGTCAGGGAACATGCAGTGGCAATGTAGGATAGGTTTCTGAAAAACATCGCGGAGTGGTGCGCATTGTATGGGTGTGAGTTACATTACATTCACTAGTAAGAGTGAGAAAAACATCACGGGGTGGTGCGCATTGTATGGGTGTGTGTTACATTACATTCACTAGTAGGACTGAGAAAAACATCACGGGGTGGTGTGAATCGGAGGGTCTGAATTAGGATAGGCAGTGAGTGGCAATGTAGGATGGAGAAAAGCACCGCGGCGTGGTCAGCATCGGGAGGTCAGGGAACATGCAGTGGCAATGTAGGATAGGTTTCTGAAAAACATCGCGGGGTGGTGCGCATTGTATGGGTGTGTGTTACATTACATTCACTAGTAGTAGTGAGAAAAACATCATGGGGTGGTGTGAATCGGAGGGTCTGAATTAGGATAGGCAGTGAGTGGCAATGTAGGATGGAGAAAAGCACCGCGGTGTGGTCAGCATGGGGAGGTCAGGGAACATGCAGTGGCAATGTAGGATAGGTTTCTGAAAAACATCGCGGGGTGGTGCGCATTGTATGGGTGTGTGTTACATTACGTTCACTAGTAGGATTGAGAAAAACATAACGGGGTGGTGCGCATTGTATGGGTGTGTGTTACATTACATTCACTAGTAGGAGTGAGAAAAGCATCACGGGGTGGTGTGAATCGGAGGGTCTGAATTAGGATAGGCAGTGAGTGGCAATGTAGGATGGAGAAAAGCACCGCGGGGTGGTCAGCATGGGGAGGTCAGGGAACATGCAGTGGCAATGTAGGATAGGTTTCTGAAAAACATCGCGGGGTGGTGCGCATGGTATGGGTGTGTGTTACATTACATTCACTAGTAGGAGTGATAAAAACATCACGGGGTGGTGCGCATTGTATGGGTGTGTGTTACATTACATTCACTAGTAGGAGTGAGAAAAACATCACGGGGTGGTGTGAATCGGAGGGTCTGAATTAGGATAGGCAGTGAGTGGCAATGTAGGATGGCGAAAAGCAGCGCGGGGTGGTCAGCGTGGGGAGGTCCGGGAACATGCAGTGGCAATGTAGGATAGGTTTCTGAAAAACATCGCGGGGTGGTGGGCATTGTATGGGTGTGTGTTACATTACATTCACTAGTAGGAGTGAGAAAAACATCACGGGGTGGTGCGCATTGTATGGGTGTGTGTTACATTACATTCACTAGTAGTAGTGAGAAAAACATCACGGGGTGGTGTGAATCGGAGGGTCTGAATTAGGATAGGCAGTGAGTGGCTATGTAGGATGGAGAAAAGCACCGCGGGGTGGTCAGCATGGGGAGGTCAGGGAACATGCAGTGGCAATGTAGGATAGGTTTCTGAAAAACATCGCGGGGTGGTGCGCATTGTATGGGTGTGAGTTACATTACATTCACTAGTAAGAGTGAGAAAAACATCACGGGGTGGTGCGCATTGTATGGGTGTGTGTTACATTACATTCACTAGTAGGACTGAGAAAAACATCACGGGGTGGTGTGAATCAGAGGGTCTGAATTAGGATAGGCAGTGAGTGGCAATGTAGGATGGAGAAAAGCACCGCGGGTTGGTCAGCATGGGTAGGTCAGGGAACATGCAGTGGCAATGTAGGATAGGTTTCTGAAAAACATCGCGGGGTGGTGCGCATTGTATGGGTGTGTGTTACATTACATTCACTAGTAGTAGTGAGAAAAACATCATGGGGTGGTGTGAATCGGAGGGTCTGAATTAGGATAGGCAGTGAGTGGCAATGTAGGTTGGAGAAAAGCACCGCGGTGTGGTCAGCATGGGGAGGTCAGGGAACATGCAGTGGCAATGTAGGATAGGTTTCTGAAAAACATCGCGGGGTGGTGCGCATTGTATGGGTGTGTGTTACATTACATTCACTAGTAGGAGTGAGAAAAACATCACGGGGTGGTGCGCATTGTTGGGTGTGTGTTACATTACATTCACTAGTAGGAGTGAGAAAAGCATCACGGGGTGGTGTGAATCGGAGGATCTGAATTAGGATAGGCAGTGAGTGGCAATGTAGGATGGAGAAAAGCACCGCGGGGTGGTCAGCATGGGGAGGTCAGGGAACATGCAGTGGCAATGTAGGATAGGTTTCTGAAAAACATCGCGGGGTGGTGCGCATGGTATGGGTGTGTGTTACATTACATTCACTAGTAGGAGTGATAAAAACATCACGGGGTGGTGCGCATTGTATGGGTGTGTGTTACATTACATTCACTAGTAGGAGTGAGAAAAACATCACGGGGTGGTGTGAATCGGAGAGTCTGAATTAGGATAGGCAGTGAGTGGCAATGTAGGATGGAGAAAAGCAGCGCGGGGTGGTCAGCGTGGGGAGGTCAGGGAACATGCAGTGGCAATGTAGGATAGGTTTCTGAAAAACATCGCGGGGTGGTGGGCATTGTATGGGTGTGTGTTACATTACATTCACTAGTAGGAGTGAGAAAAACATCACGGGGTGGTGCGCATTGTATGGGTGTGTGTTACATTACATTCACTAGTAGGAGTGAGAAAAACATCACGGGGTGGTGTGAATCGGAGGGTCTGAATTAGGATAGGCAGTGAGTGGCTATGTAGGATGGAGAAAAGCACCGCGGGGTGGTCAGCATGGGGAGGTCAGGGAACATGCAGTGGCAATGTAGGATAGGTTTCTGAAAAACATCGCGGGGTGGTGCGCATTGTATGGGTGTGAGTTACATTACATTCACGAGTAAGAGTGAGAAAAACATCACGGGGTGGTGCGCATTGTATGGGTGTGTGTTACATTACATTCACTAGTAGGACTGAGAAAAACATCACGGGGTGGTGTGAATCGGAGGGTCTGAATTAGGATAGGCAGTGAGTGGCAATGTAGGATGGAGAAAAGCACCGCGGGGTGGTCAGCATGGGGAGGTCAGGGAACATGCAGTGGCAATGTAGGATAGGTTTCTGAAAAACATCGCGGGGTGGTGCGCATGGTATGGGTGTGTGTTACATTACATTCACTAGTAGGAGTGAGAAAAACATCACGGGGTGGTGTGAATCGGAGGGTCTGAATTAGGATAGGCAGTGAGTGGCAATGTAGGATGGAGAAAAGCACCGCGGGGTGGTCAGCATGGGGTGGTCAGGGAACATGCAGTGGAAATGTAGGAGAGGTTTCTGAAAAACATCGCGGGGTGGTGCGCATTATATGGGTGTGTGTTACATTACATTCACTAGTAGGAGTGAGAAAAACATCACGGGGTGGTGCGCATTGTATGGGTGTGTGTTACATTACATTCACTTGTAGGAGTGAGAAAAGCATCACGGGGTGGTGTGAATCGGAGGGTCTGAATTAGGATAGGCAGTGAGTGGCAATGTAGGATGGAGAAAAGCACCGCGGGGTGGTCAGCATGTGGAGGTCAGGGAACATGCAGTGGCAATGTAGGATAGGTTTCTGAAAAACATCGCGGGGTGGTGCGCATTGTATGGGTGTGTTACATTACATACACTAGTAGGAGTGAGAAAAACATCACGGGGTGGTGCGCATTGTATGGGTGTGTGTTACTTTACATTCACTAGTAGGAGTGAGAAAAACATCACGGGGTGCTGTGAATCGAAGGGTCTGAATTGGGATAGGCAGTGAGTGGCAATGTAGGATGGAGAAAAGCACCGCGGGGTGGTCAGCATGGGGAGGTCAGGGAACATGCAGTGGCAATGTAGGATAGGTTTCTGAAAAACATCGCGGGGTGGTGCGCGTTGTATGGGTGTGTGTTACATTACATTCACTAGTAGGAGTGAGAAAAGCATCACGGGGTGGTGTGAATCGGAGGGTCTGAATTAGGATAGGCAGTGAGTGGCAATGTAGGATGGAGAAAAGCACCGCGGGGTGGTCAGCATGGGGAGGTCAGGGAACATGCAGTGGCAATGTAGGATAGGTTTCTGAAAAACATCGCGCGGTGGTGGGCATTGTATGGGTGTGTGTTACATTACATTCACTAGTAGGAGTGAGAAAAACATCACGGGGTGATGCGCATTGTATGGGTGTGTTTTACATTACATTCACTAGTAGGAGTGAGAAAAACATCACGGGGTGGTGTGAATCGGAGGCTCTGAATTAGGATAGGCAGTGAGTGGCAATGTAGGATGGAGAAAAGCACCGCGGGGTGGTCAGCATGGGGAGGTCAGGGAACATGCAGTGGCAATGTAGGATAGCTTTCTGAAAAACATCGCGGGGTGGTGCGCATTGTATGGGTGTGAGTTACATTACATTCACTAGTAGGAGTGAGAAAAACATCACGGGGTGGTGCGCATTGTATGGGTGTGTGTTACATTACATTCACTAGTAGGACTGAGAAAAACATCACGGGGTGGTGTGAATCGGAGGGTCTGAATTAGGATAGGCTGTGAGTGGCAATGTAGGATGGAGAAAAGCACCGCGGGGTGGTCAGCATGGGGAGGTCAGGGAACATGCAGTGGCAATGTAGGATAGCTGTCTGAAAAACATCGCGGGGTGGTGGGCATTGTATGGGTGTGTGTTACATTACATTCACTACTAGGAGTGAGAAAAACATCACGGGGTGGTGTGAATCGGAGGGTCTGAATTAGGATAGGCAGTGAGTGGCAATGTAGGATGGAGAAAAGCACCGCGGGGTGGTCAGCATGGGGAGGTCAGGGAACATGCAGTGGCAATGTAGGATAGGTTTCTGAAAAACATCGCGGGGTGGTGCGCATTGTATGGGTGTGTGTTACATTACATTCACTAGT
This sequence comes from Cavia porcellus, assembly GCF_034190915.1. Lineage (NCBI taxonomy): Eukaryota > Metazoa > Chordata > Mammalia > Rodentia > Caviidae > Cavia > Cavia porcellus. The sequence goes on along the minus strand of NW_026947666.1, from coordinate 370,208 downwards.
AGGAGTGAGAAAAACATCAAGGGGTGGTGCGCTTGTATGGGTGTGTGTTACATTACATTCACTAGTAGGAGTGAGAAAAACATCACGCGGTGGTGTGAATCGGAGGGTCTGAATTAGGATAGGCAGTGAGTGGCAATGTAGGATGGAGAAAAGCACCGCGGGGTGGTCAGCATGGGGAGGTCAGGGAATATGCAGTGGCAATGTAGGATAGGTTTCTGAAAAACATCGCGGGGTGGTGCGCATTGTATGGGTGTGAGTTACATTACATTCACTAGTAGGAGTGAGAAAAACATCACGGGGTGGTGCGAATTGTATGGGTGTGTGTTACATTACATTCACTAGTAGGAGTGAGAAAAACATCACGGGGTGGTGTGAATCGGAGGGTCTGAATTAGGATAGGCAGTGAGTGGCAATGTAGGATGGAGAAAAGCACCGCGGGGTTGTCAGCATGGGGTGGTCAGGGAACATGCAGTGGAAATGTAGGATAGGTTTCTGAAAAACATCGCGGGGTGGTGCGCATTATATGGGTGTGTGTTACATTACATTCACTAGTAGGAGTGAGAAAAACATCACGGGGTGGTGCGCATTGTATGGGTGTGTGTTACATTACATTCACTAGTAGGAGTGAGAAAAGCATCACGGGGTGGTGTGAATCGGAGGGTCTGAATTAGGATAGGCAGTGAGTAGCAATGTAGGATGGAGAAAAGCACAGCGGGGTGGTCAGCATGTGGAGGTCAGGGAACATGCAGTGGCAATGTAGGATAGGTTTCTGAAAATCATCGCGGGGTGGTGCGCATTGTATGGGTGTGTTACATTACATACACTAGTAGGAGTGAGAAAAACATCACGGTGTGGTGCGCATTGTATGGGTGTGTGTTACTTTACATTCACTAGTAGGAGTGAGAAAAACATCACGGGGTGCTGTGAATCGAAGGGTCTGAATTAGGATAGGCAGTGAGTGGCAATGTAGGATGGAGAAAAGCACCGCGGGGTGGTCAGCATGGGGAGGTCAGGGAACATGCAGTGGCAATGTAGGATAGGTTTCTGAAAAACATCGCGGGGTGGTGCGCATTGTATGGGTGTGAGTTACATTACATTCACTAGTAAGAGTGAGAAAAACATCACGGGGTGGTGCGCATTGTATGGGTGTGTGTTACATTACATTCACTAGTAGGACTGAGAAAAACATCACGGGGTGGTGTGAATCGGAGGGTCTGAATTAGGATAGGCAGTGAGTGGCAATGTAGGATGGAGAAAAGCACCGCGGGGTGGTCAGCATGGGGAGGTCAGGGAACATGCAGTGGCAATGTAGGATAGGTTTCTGAAAAACATCGCGGGGTGGTGCGCATGGTATGGGTGTGTGTTACATTACATTCACTAGTAGGAGTGAGAAAAACATCACGGGGTTGTGTGAATCGGAGGGTCTGAATTAGGATAGGCAGTGAGTGGCAATGTAGGATGGAGAAAAGCACCGCGGGGTGGTCAGCATGGGGTGGTCAGGGAACATGCAGTGGCAATGTACGATAGGTTTCTGAAAAACATCGCGGGGTGGTGCGCATTGTATGGGTGTGTTACATTACATACACTAGTAGGAGTGAAAAAAACATCACGGGGTGGTGCGCATTGTATGGGTGTGTGTTACTTTACATTCACTAGTAGGAGTGAGAAAAACATCACGGGGTGCTGTGAATCGAAGGGTCTGAATTGGGATAGGCAGTGAGTGGCAATGTAGGATGGAGAAAAGCACCGCGGGGTGGTCAGCATGGGGAGGTCAGGGAACATGCAGTGGCAATGTAGGATAGGTTTCTGAAAAACATCGCGGGGTGGTGCGCATTGTATGGGTGTGTGTTACATTACATTCACTAGTAGGAGTGAGAAAAGCATCACGGGGTGGTGTGAATCGGAGGGTCTGAATTAGGATAGGCAGTGAGTGGCAATGTAGGATGGAGAAAAGCACCGCGGGGTGGTCAGCATGGGGAGGTCAGGGAACATGCAGTGGCAATGTAGGATAGGTTTCTGAAAAACATCGCGCGGTGGTGGGCATTGTATGGGTGTGTGTTACATTACATTCACTAGTAGGAGTGAGAAAAACATCACGGGGTGATGCGCATTGTATGGGTGTGTTTTACATTACATTCACTAGTAGGAGTGAGAAAAACATCACGGGGTGGTGTGAATCGGAGGGTTTGAATTAGGATAGGCAGTGAGTGGCAATGTAGGATGGAGAAAAGCACCGCGGGGTGGTCAGCATGGGGAGGTAGGGAACATGCAGTGGCAATGTAGGATAGGTTTCTGAAAAACATCGCGGGGTGGTGCGCATTGTATGGGTGTGAGTTACATTACATTCACTAGTAGGAGTGAGAAAAACATCACGGGGTGGTGCGCATTGTATGGGTGTGTGTTACATTACATTCACTAGTAGGACTGAGAAAAACATCACGGGGTGGTGTGAATCGGAGGGTCTGAATTAGGATAGGCAGTGAGTGGCAATGTAGGATGGAGAAAAGCACCGCGGGGTGGTCAGCATGGGGAGGTCAGGGAACATGCAGTGGCAATGTAGGATAGCTTTCTGAAAAACATCGCGGGGTGGTGGGCATTGTATGGGTGTGTGTTACATTACATTCACTACTAGGAGTGAGAAAAACATCACGGGGTGGTGTGAATCGGAGGGTCTGAATTAGGATAGGCAGTGAGTGGCAATGTAGGATGGAGAAAAGCACCGCGGGGTGGTCAGCATGGGGAGGTCAGGGAACATGCAGTGGCAATGTAGGATAGGTTTCTGAAAAACATCGCGGGGTGGTGCGCATTGTATGGGTGTGTGTTACATTACATTCACTAGTAGGAGTGAGAAAAACATCAAGGGGTGGTGCGCTTGTATGGGTGTGTGTTACATTACATTCACTAGTAGGAGTGAGAAAAACATCACGCGGTGGTGTGAATCGGAGGGTCTGAATTAGGATAGGCAGTGAGTGGCAATGTAGGATGGAGAAAAGCACCGCGGGGTGGTCAGCATGGGGAGGTCAGGGAATATGCAGTGGCAATGTAGGATAGGTTTCTGAAAAACATCGCGGGGTGGTGCGCATTGTATGGGTGTGAGTTACATTACATTCACTAGTAGGAGTGAGAAAAACATCACGGGGTGGTGCGAATTGTATGGGTGTGTGTTACATTACATTCACTAGTAGGAGTGAGAAAAACATCACGGGGTGGTGTGAATCGGAGGGTCTGAATTAGGATAGGCAGTGAGTGGCAATGTAGGATGGAGAAAAGCACCGCGGGGTGGTCAGCATTGGGTGGTCAGGGAACATGCAGTGGAAATGTAGGATAGGTTTCTGAAAAACATCGCGGGGTGGTGCGCATTATATGGGTGTGTGTTACATTACATTCACTAGTAGGAGTTAGAAAAACATCACGGGGTGGTGCGCATTGTATGGGTGTGTGTTACATTACATTCACTAGTAGGAGTGAGAAAAGCATCACGGGGTGGTGTGAATCGGAGGGTCTGAATTAGGATAGGCAGTGAGTAGCAATGTAGGATGGAGAAAAGCACCGCGGGGTGGTCAGCATGTGGAGGTCAGGGAACATGCAGTGGCAATGTAGGATAGGTTTCTGAAAAACATCGCGGGGTGGTGCGCATTGTATGGGTGTGTTACATTACATACACTAGTAGGAGTGAGAAAAACATCACGGGGTGGTGCGCATTGTATGGGTGTGTGTTACTTTACATTCACTAGTAGGAGTGAGAAAAGCATCACGGGGTGGTGTGAATCGGAGGGTCTGAAATAGGATAGGCAGTGAGTGGCAATGTAGGATGGAGAAAAGCACCGCGGGGTGGTCAGCATGGGGAGGTCAGGGAACATGCAGTGGCAATGTAGGATAGGTTTCTGAAAAACATCGCGGGGTGGTGGGCATTGTATGGGTGTGTGTTACATTACGTTCACTAGTAGGAGTGAGAAAAACATCACGGGGTGATGCGCATTGTATGGGTGTGTTTTACATTACATTCACTAGTAGGAGTGAGAAAAACATCACGGGGTGGTGTGAATCGGAGGGTCTGAATTAGGATAGGCAGTGAGTGGCAATGTAGGATGGAGAAAAGCACCGCGGGGTGGTCAGCATGGGGAGGTCAGGGAACATGCAGTGGCAATGTAGGATAGGTTTCTGAAAAACATCGCGGGGTGGTGCGCATTGTATGGGTGTGAGTTACATTACATTCACTAGTAGGAGTGAGAAAAACATCACGGGGTGGTGCGCATTGTATGGGTCTGTGTTACATTACATTCACTAGTAGGACTGAGAAAAACATCACGGGGTGGTGTGATTCGGAGGGTCTGAATTAGGATAGGCAGTGAGTGGCAATGTAGGATGGAGAAAAGCACCGCGGGTTGGTCAGCATGTGGAGGTCAGGGAACATGCAGTGGCAATGTAGGATAGGTTTCTGAAAAACATCGCGGGGTGGTGCGAATTGTATGGGTGTGAGTTACATTACATTCACTAGTAAGAGTGAGAAAAACATCACGGGGTGGTGCGCATTGTATGGGTGTGTGTTACATTACATTCACTAGTAGGACTGAGAAAAACATCACGGGGTGGTGTGAATCGGAGGGTCTGAATTAGGATAGGCAGTGAGTGGCAATGTAGGATGGAGAAAAGCACCGCGGGGTGGTCAGCATGGGGAGGTCAGGGAACATGCAGTGGCAATGTAGGATAGGTTTCGGAAAAACATCGCGGGGTGGTGCGCATGGTATGGGTGTGTGTTACATTACATTCACTAGTAGGAGTGAGAAAAACATCACGGGGTTGTGTGAATCGGAGGGTCTGAATTAGGATAGGCAGTGAGTGGCAATGTAGGATGGAGAAAAGCACCGCGGGGTGGTCAGCATGGGGTGGTCAGGGAACATGCAGTGGAAATGTAGGATAGGTTTCTGAAAAACATCGCGGGGTGGTGCGCATTATATGGGTGTGTGTTACATTACATTCACTAGTAGGAGTGAGAAAAACATCACGGGGTGGTGCGCATTGTATGGGTGTGTGTTACATTACATTCACTTGTAGGAGTGAGAAAAGCATCACGGGGTGGTGTGAATCGGAGGGTCTGAATTAGGATAGGCAGTGAGTGGCAATGTAGGATGGAGAAAAGCACCGCGGGGTGGTCAGCATGTGGAGGTCAGGGAACATGCAGTGGCAATGTACGATAGGTTTCTGAAAAACATCGCGGGGTGGTGCGCATTGTATGGGTGTGTTACATTACATACACTAGTAGGAGTGAGAAAAACATCACGGGGTGGTGCGCATTGTATGGGTGTGTGTTACTTTACATTCACTAGTAGGAGTGAGAAAAACATCACGGGGTGCTGTGAATCGAAGGGTCTGAATTGGGATAGGCAGTGAATGGCAATGTAGGATGGAGAAAAGCACCGCGGGGTGGTCAGCATGGGGAGGTCAGGGAACATGCAGTGGCAATGTAGGATAGGTTTCTGAAAAACATCGCGGGGTGGTGCGCATTGTATGGGTGTGTGTTACATTACATTCACTAGTAGGAGTGAGAAAAGCATCACGGGGTGGTGTGAATCGGAGGGTCTGAATTAGGATAGGCAGTGAGTGGCAATGTAGGATGGAGAAAAGCACCGCGGGGTGGTCAGCATGGGGAGGTCAGGGAACATGCAGTGGCAATGTAGGATAGGTTTCTGAAAAACATCGCGCGGTGGTGGGCATTGTATGGGTGTGTGTTACATTACATTCACTAGTAGGAGTGAGAAAAACATCACGGGGTGATGCGCATTGTATGGGTGTGTTTTACATTACATTCACTAGTAGGAGTGAGAAAAACATCACGGGGTGGTGTGAATCGGAGGGTCTGAATTAGGATAGGCAGTGAGTGGCAATGTAGGATGGAGAAAAGCACCGCGGGGTGGTCAGCATGGGGAGGTCAGGGAACATGCAGTGGCAATGTAGGATAGGTTTCTGAAAAACATCGCGGGGTGGTGCGCATTGTATGGGTGTGAGTTACATTACATTCACTAGTAGGAGTGAGAAAAACATCACGGGGTGGTGCGCATTGTATGGGTGTGTGTTACATTACATTCACTAGTAGGACTGAGAAAAACATCACGGGGTGGTGTGAATCGGAGGGTCTGAATTAGGATAGGCAGTGAGTGGCAATGTAGGATGGAGAAAAGCACCGCGGGGTGGTCAGCATGTGGAGGTCAGGGAACATGCAGTGGCAATGTAGGATAGCTTTCTGAAAAACATCGCGGGGTGGTGGGCATTGTATGGGTGTGTGTTACATTACATTCACTACTAGGAGTGAGAAAAACATCACGGGGTGGTGTGAATCGGAGGGTCTGAATTAGGATAGGCAGTGAGTGGCAATGTAGGATGGAGAAAAGCACCGCGGGGTGGTCAGCATGGGGAGGTCAGGGAACATGCAGTGGCAATGTAGGATAGGTTTCTGAAAAACATCGCGGGGTGGTGCGCATTGTATGGGTGTGTGTTACATTACATTCACTAGTAGGAGTGAGAAAAACATCAAGGGGTGGTGCGCTTGTATGGGTGTGTGTTACATTACATTCACTAGTAGGAGTGAGAAAAACATCACGCGGTGGTGTGAATCGGAGGGTCTGAATTAGGATAGGCAGTGAGTGGCAATGTAGGATGGAGAAAAGCACCGCGGGGTGGTGAGCATGGGGAGGTCAGGGAATATGCAGTGGCAATGTAGGATAGGTTTCTGAAAAACATCGCGGGGTGGTGCGCATTGTATGGGTGTGAGTTACATTACATTCACTAGTAGGAGTGAGAAAAACATCACGGGGTGGTGCGAATTGTATGGATGTGTGTTACATTACATTCACTAGTAGGAGTGAGAAAAACATCACGGGGTGGTGTGAATCGGAGGGTCTGAATTAGGATAGGCAGTGAGTGGCAATGTAGGATGGAGAAAAGCACCGCGGGGTGGTCAGCATTGGGTGGTCAGGGAACATGCAGTGGAAATGTAGGATAGGTTTCTGAAAAACATCGCGGGGTGGTGCGCATTATATGGGTGTGTGTTACATTACATTCACTAGTAGGAGTGAGAAAAACATCACGGGGTGGTGCGCATTGTATGGGTGTGTGTTACATTACATTCACTAGTAGGAGTGAGAAAAGCATCACGGGGTGGTGTGAATCGGAGGGTCTGAATTAGGATAGGCAGTGAGTAGCAATGTAGGATGGAGAAAAGCACCGCGGGGTGGTCAGCATGTGGAGGTCAGGGAACATGCAGTGGCAATGTAGGATAGGTTTCTGAAAAACATCGCGGGGTGGTGCGCATTGTATGGGTGTGTTACATTACATACACTAGTAGGAGTGAGAAAAACATCACGGGGTGGTGCGCATTGTATGGGTGTGTGTTACTTTACATTCACTAGTAGGAGTGAGAAAAGCATCACGGGGTGGTGTGAATCGGAGGGTCTGAAATAGGATAGGCAGTGAGTGGCAATATAGGATGGAGAAAAGCACCGCGGGGTGGTCAGCATGGGGAGGTCAGGGAACATGCAGTGGCAATGTAGGATAGGTTTCTGAAAAACATCGCGGGGTGGTGGGCATTGTATGGGTGTGTGTTACATTACGTTCACTAGTAGGAGTGAGAAAAACATCACGGGGTGATGCGCATTGTATGGGTGTGTTTTACATTACATTCACTAGTAGGAGTGAGAAAAACATCACGGGGTGGTGTGAATCGGAGGGTCTGAATTAGGATAGGCAGTGAGTGGCAATGTAGGATGGAGAAAAGCACCGCGGGGTGGTCAGCATGGGGAGGTCAGGGAACATGCAGTGGCAATGTAGGATAGGTTTCTGAAAAACATCGCGGGGTGGTGCGCATTGTATGGGTGTGAGTTACATTACATTCACTAGTAGGAGTGAGAAAAACATCACGGGGTGGTGCGCATTGTATGGGTCTGTGTTACATTACATTCACTAGTAGGACTGAGAAAAACATCACGGGGTGGTGTGATTTGGAGGGTCTGAATTAGGATAGGCAGTGAGTGGCAATGTAGGATGGAGAAAAGCACCGCGGGTTGGTCAGCATGTGGAGGTCAGGTAACATGCAGTGGCAATGTAGGATAGATTTCTGAAAAAGATCGCGGGGTGGTGCGCATTGTATGGGTGTGTTACATTACATTCACTAGTAGGAGTGAGAAAAACATCACGGGGTGCTGTGAATCGAAGGGTCTGAATTAGGATAGGCAGTGAGTGGCAATGTATTATGGAGAAAAGCACCGCGGGGTGGTCTGCATGGGGAGGTCAGGGAACATGCAGTGGCAATGTAGGATAGGTTTCTGAAAAACATCGCGGGGTGGTGCGCATTGTATGGGTGTGTGTTACATTACATTCACTAGTAGGAGTGAGAAAAGCATCACGGGGTGGTGTGAATCGGAGGGTCTGAATTAGGATAGGCAGTGAGTGGCAATGTAGGATGGAGAAAAGCACCGCGGGGTGGTCAGCATGGGGAGGTCAGGGAACATGCAGTGGCAATGTAGGATAGGTTTCTGAAAAACATCGCGGGGTGGTGGGCATTGTATGGGTGTGTGTTACATTACATTCAATAGTAGGAGTGAGAAAAACATCACGGGGTGATGCGCATTGTATGGGTGTGTGTTACATTACATTCACTAGTAGGAGTGAGAAAAACATCATGGGATGTTGTGAATCGGAGGGTCTGAATTAGGATAGGCAGTGAGTGGCAATGTAGGATGGAGAAAAGCACCGCGGGGTGGTCAGCATGGGGAGATCAGGGAACATGCAGTGGCAATGTAGGATAGGTTTCTGAAAAACATCGCGGGGTGGTGCGCATTGTATGGGTGTGTGTTACATTACATTCACTAGTAGGAGTGAGAACAACATCACGGGGTGGTGCGCATTGTATGGGTGTGTGTTACATTACATTCACTAGTAGGAGTGAGAAAAACATCACGGGGTGGTGTGAATCGGAGGGTCTGAATTAGGATAGGCTGTGAGTGGCAATGTAGGATGGAGAAAAGCACCGCGGGGTGGTCAGCATGGTGAGGTCAGGGAACATGCAGTGGCAATGTAGGATAGGTTTCTGAAAAACATCGCGGGATGGTGCGCATTGTATGGGTGTGTGTTACATTACATTCACTAGTAGGAGTGAGAAAAATATCAAGGGGTGGTGCGCTTGTATGGGTGTGTGTTACATTACATTCACTAGTAGGAGTGAGAAAAACATCACGCGGTGGTGTGAATCGGAGGGTCTGAATTAGGATAGGCAGTGAGTGGCAATGTAGGATGGAGAAAAGCACCGCGGGGTGGTCAGCATGGGGAGGTCAGGGAATATGCAGTGGCAATGTAGGATAGGTTTCTGAAAAACATCGCGGGGTGGTGCGCAATGTATGGGTGTGTGTTACATTACATTCACTAGTAGGAGTGAGAAAAACATCACGGGGTGGTGCGCATTGTATGGGTGTTTGTTACATTACATTCACTAGTAGGAGTGAGAAAAACATCACGGGGTGGTGTGAATCGGAGGGTCTGAATTAGGATAGGCAGTGAGTTGCAATGTAGGATGGAGAAAAGCACCGCGGGGTGGTCAGCAAGGGGAGGTCAGGGAACATGCAGTGGAAATGTAGGATAGGTTTCTGAAAAACATCGCGGGGTGGTGCGCATTATATGGGTGTGTGTTACATTACATTCACTACTAGGAGTGAGAAAAACATCACGGGGTGGTGCGCACTGTATGGGTGTGTGTTACATTACATTCACTAGTAGGAGTGAGAAAAGCATCACGGGGTGGTGTGAATCGGAGGGTCTGAATTAGGATAGGCAGTGAGTGGCAATGTAGGATGGAGAAAAGCACCGCGGGGTGGTCAGCATGTGGAGGTCAGGGAACATGCAGTGGCAATGTAGGATAGGTTTCTGAAAAACATCGCGGTGTGGTGCGCATTGTATGGGTGTGTTACATTACATTCACTAGTAGGAGTGAGAAAAACATCACGGGGTGGTGCGCATTGTATGGGTGTGTGTTACATTACATTCACTAGTAATAGTGACAAAAACATCACGGGGTGCTGTGAATCGAAGGGTCTGAATTAGGATAGGCAGTGAGTGGCAATGTAGGATGGAGAAAAGCACCGAGGGGTGGTCAGCATGGGGAGGTCAGGGAACATGCAGTGGCAATGTAGGATAGGTTTCTGAAAAACATCGCGGGGTTGTGCGCATTGTATGGGTGTGTGTTACATTACATTCACTAGTAGGAGTGAGAAAAGCATCACGGGGTGGTGTGAATCGGAGGGTCTGAATTAGGATAGGCAGTGAGTGGCAATGTAGGATGGAGAAAAGCACCGCGGGGTGGTCAGCATGGGGAGGTCAGGGAACATGCAGTGGCAATGTAGGATAGGTTTCTGAAAAACATCGCGGGGTGGTGCGCATGGTATGGGTGTGTGTTACATTACATTCACTAGTAGGAGTGATAAAAACATCACGGGGTGGTGCGCATTGTATGGGTGTGTGTTACATTACATTCACTAGTAGGAGTGAGAAAAACATCACGGGGTGGTGTGAATCGGAGGGTCTGAATTAGGATAGGCAGTGAGTGGCAATGTAGGATGGAGAAAAGCAGCGCGGGGTGGTCAGCGTGGGGAGGTCAGTTAACATGCAGTGGCAATGTAGGATAGGTTTCTGAAAAACATCGCGGGGTGGTGCGTATTGTATGGGAGTGTGTTACATTACATTCACTAGTAGGAGTGAGAAAAACATCACGGGGTGGTGCGCATTGTATGGGTGTGTGTTACATTACATTCACTAGTAGGAGTGAGAAAAGCATCACGGGGTGGTGTGAATCGGAGGGTCTGAATTAGGATAGGCAGTGAGTGGCAATGTAGAATGGAGAAAAGCACCGCGGGGTGGTCAGCATGGGGAGGTCAGGGAACATGCAGTGGCAATGTAGGATAGGTTTCTGAAAAACATCGCAGGGTGGTGCGCATTGTATGGGTGTGTGTTACATTACATTCACTAGTAGGAGTGAGAAAAACATCACGGGGTGGTGCGATTGTATGGGTGTGTGTTACATTACATTCACTAGTAGGAGTGAGAAAAACATCACGCGGTGGTGTGAATCGGAGGGTCTGAATTAGGATAGGCAGTGAGTGGCAATGTAGGATGGAGAAAAGCACCGCGGGGTGGTCAGCATGGGGAAGTCAGGGAATATGCAGTGGCAATGTAGGATAGGTTTCTGAAAAACATCGCGGGGTGGTGCGCATTGTACGGGTGTGTGTTACATTACATTCACTAGTAGGAGTGAGAAAAACATCACGGGGTGGTGTGAATCGGAGGGTCTGAATTAGGATAGGCAGTGAGTGGCAATGTAGGATGGAGAAAAGCACCGCGGGGTTGTCAGCATGGGGAGGTCAAGGAACATGCAGTGGCAATGTAGGATAGGTTTCTGAAAAACATCGCGGGGTGGAGCGCACTGTATGGGTGTGTGTTACATTACATTCACTAGTTGGAGTGAGAAAAACATCACGGGGTGGTGCGCATTGTATGGGTGTTTGTTACATTACATTAACTACTAGGAGTGAGAAAAACATCACGGGGTGGTGTGAATCGGAGTGTCTGAATTAGGATAGGCAGTGAGTGACAATGTAGGATGGAGAAAAGCACCGCGGTGTGGTCAGCATGGGGAGGTCAGGGAACATGCAGTGGCAATGTAGGATAGGTTTCTGAAAAACATCGCGGGGTGGTGCGCATTGTATGGGTGTGTGTTACATTACATTCACTAGTAGGAGTGAGAAAAACATCAAGGGGTGGTGCGCTTGTATGGGTGTGTGTTACATTACATTCACTAGTAGGACTGAGAAAAACATCACGCGGTGGTGTGAATCGGAGGGTCTGAATTAGGATAGGCAGTGAGTGGCAATGTAGGATGGAGAAAAGCACCGCGGGGTGGTCAGCATGGGGAGGTCAGGGAATATGCAGTGGCAATGTAGGATAGGTTTCTGAAAAACATCGCGGGGTGGTGCGCATTGTATGGGTGTGTGTTACATTACATTCACTAGTAGGAGTGAGAAAAACATCACGGGGTGGTGCGCATTGTATGGGTGTGTGTTACATTACATTCACTAGTAGGAGTGAGAAAAACATCACGGGTTGGTGTGAATCGGAGGGTCTGAATTAGGATAGGCAGTGAGTGGCAATGTAGTATGGAGAAAAGCTCCGCGGGGTGGTCAGCATGGGGAGGTCAGGGAACATGCAGTGGCAATGTAGGATAGGTTTCTGAAAAACATCGTGGGGTGGTGCGCATTGTATGGTTGTGTGTTACATTACATTCACTAGTAGGAGTGAGAAAAACATCACGGGGTGGTGCGCATTGTATGGGTGTTTGTTACATTACATTCACTAGTAGGAGTGAGAAAATCATCACGGGGTGGTGTGAATCGGAGGGTCTGAATTAGGATAGGCAGTGAGTGGCAATGTAGGATGGAGAAAAGCACCGCGGGGTGGTCAGCAAGGGGAGGTCAGGGAACATGCAGTGGAAATGTAGGATAGGTTTCTGAAAAACATCGCGGGGTGGTGCGCATTATATGGGTGTGTGTTACATTACATTCACTACTAGGAGTGAGAAAAACATCACGGGGTGGTGCGCATTGTATGGGTGTGTGTTACATTACATTCACTAGTAGGAGTGAGAAAAGCATCACGGGGTGGTGTGAATCGGAGGGTCTGAATTAGGATAGGCAGTGAGTGGCAATGTAGGATGGAGAAAAGCACCGCGGGGTGGTCAGCATGGGGAGGTCAGGGAACATGCAGTGGCAATGTAGGATAGGTTTCTGAAAAACATCGCGGGGTGGTGCGCATTGTATGGGTGTGTGTTACATTACATTCACTAGTAATAGTGACAAAAACATCACGGGGTGCTGTGAATCGGAGGGTCTGAATTAGGATACGCAGTGAGTGGCAATGTAGGATGGAGAAAAGCACCGCGGGGTGGTCAGCATGGGGAGGTCAGGGAACATGCAGTGGCAATGTAGGATAGGTTTCTGAAAAACATCGCGGGGTGGTGCGCATGGTATGGGTGTGTGTTACATTACATTCACTAGTAGGAGTGATAAAAACATCACGGGGTGGTGCGCATTGTATGGGTGTGTGTTACATTACATTCACTAGTAGGAGTGAGAGAAACATCACGGGGTGGTGTGAATCGGAGGGTCTGAATTAGGATAGGCAGTGAGTGGCAATGTAGGATGGAGAAAAGCAGCGCGGGGTGGTCAGCGTGGGGAGGTCAGGGAACATGCAGTGGCAATGTAGGACAGGTTTCTGAAAAACATCGCGGGGTGGTGCGCATTGTATGGGTGTGTGTTACATTACATTCACTAGTAGGAGTGAGAAAAGAATCACGGGGTGGTGCGCATTGTATGGGTGTGTGTTACATTACATTCACTAGTAGGAGTGAGATACGCATCAAGGGTTGGTGTGAATCGGAGGGTCTGAATTAGGATAGGCAGTGAGTGGCAATGTAGGATGGAGAAAAGCACCGCGGGGTGGTCAGCGTGGGGAGGGCAGGGAACATGCAGTGGCAATGTAGGATAGGTTTCTAAAAAACATCGCGGGGTGGTGCGCATTGTATGGGTGTGTGTTACATTACATTCACTAGTAGGAGTGAGAAAAACATCACGGGGTGGTGTGAATCGGAGGGTCTGAATTAGGATAGGCAGTGAGTGGCAATGTAGGATGGAGAAAAGCACCGCGGGGTGGTCAGCATGGGGAGGTCAAGGAACATGCAGTGGCAATGTAGGATAGGTTTCTGAAAAACATCGCGGGGTGGTGCGCATTGTATAGGTGTGTGTTACATTACATTCACAGGTTGGAGTGAGAAAAACATCACGGGGTGGTGCGCATTGTATGGGTGTGTGTTACATTACATTCACTAGTAGGAGTGAGAAAAACATCACGGGGTGGTGTGAATCGGAGGGTCTGAATTAGGATAGGCAGTGAGTGGCAATGTAGGATGGAGAAAAGCACCGCGGGGTGGTCAGCGTGGGGAGGTCAGGGAACATGCAGTGGCAATGTAGGATAGGTTTCTAAAAAACATCGCGGGGTGGTGCGCATTGTATGGGTGTGTGTTATATTACATTCACTAGTAGGAGTGAGAAAAACATCACGGGGTGGTGCGCATTGTATGGGTGTGTGTTACATTACATTCACTAGTAGGAGTGAGAAAAACATCACGGGGTGGTGTGAATCGGAGGGTCTGAATTAGGATAGGCAGTGAGTGGCAATGTAGGATGGAGAAAAGCACCGCGGGGTGGTCAGCATGGGGAGGTCAAGGAACATGCAGTGGCAATGTAGGATAGGTTTCTGAAAAACATCGCGGGGTGGTGCGCATTGTATGGGTGTGTGTTACATTACATTCACTAGTTGGAGTGAGAAAAACATCACGGGGTGGTGCGCATTGTATGGGTGTGTGTTACATTACATTCACTAGTAGGAGTGAGAAAAACATCACGGGGTGGTGTGAATCGGAGGCTCTGAATTAGGATAGGCAGTGAGTGGCAATGTAGGATGGAGAAAAGCACCGCAGGGTGGTCAGCAAGGGGAGGTCAGGGAACATGCAGTGGAAATGTAGGATAGGTTTCTGAAAAACATCGCGGGGTGGTGCGCATTATATGCGTGTGTGTTACATTACATTCACTAGTAGGAGTGAGAAAAACTTCACGGGGTGGTGCGCATTGTATAGGTGTGTGTTACATTACATTCACTAGTAGGAGTGAGAAAAGCCTCACGGGGTGGTGTGAATCGGAGGGTCTGAATTAGGATAGGCAGTGTGTGGCAATGTAGGATGGAGAAAAGCACCGCGGGGTGGTCAGCCTGGGGAGGTCAGGGAACATGCAGTGGCAATGTAGGATAGGTTTCTGAAAAACATCGCGGGGAGGTGCGCATTGTATGGGTGTGTTACATTACATTCACTAGTAGGAGTGAGAAAAACATCACGGGGTGGTGCGCATTGTATGGGTGTGTGTTACATTACATTCACTAGTAGGAGTGAGAAAAACATCACGGGGTGGTGTGAATCAGAGGGTCTGAATTAGGATAGGCAGTGAGTGGCAATGTAGGATGGAGAAAAGCACCGCGGGGTGGTCAGCATGTGAATGTCAGGTAACATGCAGTGGCAATGTAGGATAGGTTTCTGAAAAACATCGCGGGGTGGTGCGCATTGTATGGGTGTGTGTTACATTACATTCACTAGTACGAGTGAGAAAAGCATCACGGGGTGGTGTGAATCGGACTGTCTGAATTAGGATAGGCAGTGAGTGGCAATGTAGGATGGAGAAAAGCACCGCGGGGTGGTCAGCATGGGGAGGTCAGGGAACATGCAGTGGCAATGTAGGATAGGTTTCTGAAAAACATCGCGGGGTGGTGCGCATGGTATGGGTGTGTGTTACATTACATTCACTAGTAGGAGTGATAAAAACATCACGGGGTGGTGCGCATTGTATGGGTGTGTGTTACATTACATTCACTAGTAGGAGTGAGAAAAACATCACGGGGTGGTGTGAATCGGAGGGTCTGAATTAGGATAGGCAGTGAGTGCAATGTAGGATGGAGAAAAGCAGCGCGGGGTGGTCAGCGTGGGGAGGTCAGGGAACATGCAGTGGCAATGTAGGATAGCTTTCTGAAAAACATCGCGTGTGGTGGGCATTGTATGGGTGTGTGTTACATTACATTCACTAGTAGGAGTGAGAAAAACATCACGGGGTGGTGCGCATTGTATGGGTGTGTGTTACATTACATTCACTAGTAGGAGTGAGAAAAGCATCACGGGGTGGTGTGAATCGGAGGGTCTGAATTAGGATAGGCAGTGAGTGGCAATGTAGGATGGAGAAAAGCACCGCGGGGTGGTCAGCATGTGGAGGTCAGGGAACATGCAGTGGCAATGTAGGATAGGTTTCTGAAAAACATCGCGGTGTGGTGCGCATTGTATGGGTGTGTTACATTACATTCACTAGTAGGAGTGAGAAAAACATCACGGGGTGGTGCGCATTGTATGGGTGTGTGTTACATTACATTCACTAGTAATAGTGACAAAAACATCACGGGGTGCTGTGAATCGAAGGGTCTGAATTAGGATAGGCAGTGAGTGGCAATGTAGGATGGAGAAAAGCACCGAGGGGTGGTCAGCATGGGGAGGTCAGGGAACATGCAGTGGCAATGTAGGATAGGTTTCTGAAAAACATCGCGGGGTTGTGCGCATTGTATGGGTGTGTGTTACATTACATTCACTAGTAGGAGTGAGAAAAGCATCACGGGGTGGTGTGAATCGGAGGGTCTGAATTAGGATAGGCAGTGAGTGGCAATGTAGGATGGAGAAAAGCACCGCGGGGTGGTCAGCATGGGGAGGTCAGGGAACATGCAGTGGCAATGTAGGATAGGTTTCTGAAAAACATCGCGGGGTGGTGCGCATGGTATGGGTGTGTGTTACATTACATTCACTAGTAGGAGTGATAAAAACATCACGGGGTGGTGCGCATTGTATGGGTGTGTGTTACATTACATTCACTAGTAGGAGTGAGAAAAACATCACGGGGTGGTGTGAATCGGAGGGTCTGAATTAGGATAGGCAGTGAGTGGCAATGTAGGATGGAGAAAAGCAGCGCGGGGTGGTCAGCGTGGGGAGGTCAGTTAACATGCAGTGGCAATGTAGGATAGGTTTCTGAAAAACATCGCGGGGTGGTGCGTATTGTATGGGAGTGTGTTACATTACATTCACTAGTAGGAGTGAGAAAAACATCACGGGGTGGTGCGCATTGTATGGGTGTGTGTTACATTACATTCACTAGTAGGAGTGAGAAAAGCATCACGGGGTGGTGTGAATCGGAGGGTCTGAATTAGGATAGGCAGTGAGTGGCAATGTAGAATGGAGAAAAGCACCGCGGGGTGGTCAGCATGGGGAGGTCAGGGAACATGCAGTGGCAATGTAGGATAGGTTTCTGAAAAACATCGCGGGGTGGTGCGCATTGTATGGGTGTGTGTTACATTACATTCACTAGTAGGAGTGAGAAAAACATCACGGGGTGGTGCGATTGTATGGGTGTGTGTTACATTACATTCACTAGTAGGAGTGAGAAAAACATCACGCGGTGGTGTGAATCGGAGGGTCTGAATTAGGATAGGCAGTGAGTGGCAATGTAGGATGGAGAAAAGCACCGCGGGGTGGTCAGCATGGGGAAGTCAGGGAATATGCAGTGGCAATGTAGGATAGGTTTCTGAAAAACATCGCGGGGTGGTGCGCATTGTACGGGTGTGTGTTACATTACATTCACTAGTAGGAGTGAGAAAAACATCACGGGGTGGTGTGAATCGGAGGGTCTGAATTAGGATAGGCAGTGAGTGGCAATGTAGGATGGAGAAAAGCACCGCGGGGTTGTCAGCATGGGGAGGTCAAGGAACATGCAGTGGCAATGTAGGATAGGTTTCTGAAAAACATCGCGGGGTGGAGCGCATTGTATGGGTGTGTGTTACATTACATTCACTAGTTGGAGTGAGAAAAACATCACGGGGTGGTGCGCATTGTATGGGTGTTTGTTACATTACATTAACTACTAGGAGTGAGAAAAACATCACGGGGTGGTGTGAATCGGAGTGTCTGAATTAGGATAGGCAGTGAGTGGCAATGTAGGATGGAGAAAAGCACCGCGGTGTGGTCAGCATGGGGAGGTCAGGGAACATGCAGTGGCAATGTAGGATAGGTTTCTGAAAAACATCGCGGGGTGGTGCGCATTGTATGGGTGTGTGTTACATTACATTCACTAGTAGGAGTGAGAAAAACATCAAGGGGTGGTGCGCTTGTATGGGTGTGTGTTACATTACATTCACTAGTAGGACTGAGAAAAACATCACGCGGTGGTGTGAATCAGAGGGTCTGAATTAGGATAGGCAGTGAGTGGCAATGTAGGATGGAGAAAAGCACCGCGGGGTGGTCAGCATGGGGAGGTCAGGGAATATGCAGTGGCAATGTAGGATAGGTTTCTGAAAAACATCGCGGGGTGGTGCGCATTGTATGGGTGTGTGTTACATTACATTCACTAGTAGGAGTGAGAAAAACATCACGGGGTGGTGCGCATTGTATGGGTGTGTGTTACATTACATTCACTAGTAGGAGTGAGAAAAACATCACGGGTTGGTGTGAATCGGAGGGTCTGAATTAGGATAGGCAGTGAGTGGCAATGTAGTATGGAGAAAAGCTCCGCGGGGTGGTCAGCATGGGGAGGTCAGGGAACATGCAGTGGCAATATAGGATAGGTTTCTGAAAAACATCGTGGGGTGGTGCGCATTGTATGGTTGTGTGTTACATTACATTCACTAGTAGGAGTGAGAAAAACATCACGGGGTGGTGCGCATTGTATGGGTGTTTGTTACATTACATTCACTAGTAGGAGTGAGAAAATCATCACGGGGTGGTGTGAATCGGAGGGTCTGAATTAGGATAGGCAGTGAGTGGCAATGTAGGATGGAGAAAAGCACCGCGGGGTGGTCAGCAAGGGGAGGTCAGGGAACATGCAGTGGAAATGTAGGATAGGTTTCTGAAAAACATCGCGGGGTGGTGCGCATTATATGGGTGTGTGTTACATTACATTCACTACTAGGAGTGAGAAAAACATCACGGGGTGGTGCGCTTTGTATGGGTGTGTGTTACATTACATTCACTAGTAGGAGTGAGAAAAGCATCACGGGGTGGTGTGAATCGGAGGGTCTGAATTAGGATAGGCAGTGAGTGGCAATGTAGGATGGAGAAAAGCACCGCGGGGTGGTCAGCATGGGGAGGTCAGGGAACATGCAGTGGCAATGTAGGATAGGTTTCTGAAAAACATCGCGGGGTGGTGCGCATTGTATGGGTGTGTGTTACATTACATTCACTAGTAATAGTGACAAAAACATCACGGGGTGCTGTGAATCGGAGGGTCTGAATTAGGATACGCAGTGAGTGGCAATGTAGGATGGAGAAAAGCACCGCGGGGTGGTCAGCATGGAGAGGTCAGGGAACATGCAGTGGCAATGTAGGATAGGTTTCTGAAAAACATCGCGGGGTGGTGCGCATGGTATGGGTGTGTGTTACATTACATTCACTAGTAGGAGTGATAAAAACATCACGGGGTGGTGCGCATTGTATGGGTGTGTGTTACATTACATTCACTAGTAGGAGTGAGAGAAACATCACGGGGTGGTGTGAATCGGAGGGTCTGAATTAGGATAGGCAGTGAGTGGCAATGTAGGATGGAGAAAAGCAGCGCTGGGTGGTCAGCGTGGGGAGGTCAGGGAACATGCAGTCGCAATGTAGGATAGGTTTCTGAAAAACATCGCGGGGTGGTGCGCATTGTATGGGTGTGTGTTACATTACATTCACTAGTAGGAGTGAGAAAAGAATCACGGGGTGGTGCGCATTGTATGGGTGTTTGTTACATTACATTAACTACTAGGAGTGAGAAAAACATCACGGGGTGGTGTGAATCGGAGTGTCTGAATTAGGATAGGCAGTGAGTGGCAATGTAGGATGGAGAAAAGCACCGCGGTGTGGTCAGCATGGGGAGGTCAGGGAACATGCAGTGGCAATGTAGGATAGGTTTCTGAAAACCATCGCGGGGTGGTGCGCATTGTATGGGTGTGTGTTACATTACATTCACTAGTAGGAGTGAGAAAAACATCAAGGGGTGGTGCGCTTGTATGGGTGTGTGTTACATTACATTCACTAGTAGGACTGAGAAAAACATCACGCGGTGGTGTGAATCAGAGGGTCTGAATTAGGATAGGCAGTGAGTGGCAATGTAGGATGGAGAAAAGCACCGCGGGGTGGTCAGCATGGGGAGGTCAGGGAATATGCAGTGGCAATGTAGGATAGGTTTCTGAAAAACATCGCGGGGTGGTGCGCATTGTATGGGTGTGTGTTACATTACATTCACTAGTAGGAGTGAGAAAAACATCACGGGGTGGTGCGCATTGTATGGGTGTGTGTTACATTACATTCACTAGTAGGAGTGAGAAAAACATCACGGGTTGGTGTGAATCGGAGGGTCTGAATTAGGATAGGCAGTGAGTGGCAATGTAGTATGGAGAAAAGCTCCGCGGGGTGGTCAGCATGGGGAGGTCAGGGAACATGCAGTGGCAATATAGGATAGGTTTCTGAAAAACATCGTGGGGTGGTGCGCATTGTATGGTTGTGTGTTACATTACATTCACTAGTAGGAGTGAGAAAAACATCACGGGGTGGTGCGCATTGTATGGGTGTTTGTTACATTACATTCACTAGTAGGAGTGAGAAAATCATCACGGGGTGGTGTGAATCGGAGGGTCTGAATTAGGATAGGCAGTGAGTGGCAATGTAGGATGGAGAAAAGCACCGCGGGGTGGTCAGCAAGGGGAGGTCAGGGAACATGCAGTGGAAATGTAGGATAGGTTTCTGAAAAACATCGCGGGGTGGTGCGCATTATATGGGTGTGTGTTACATTACATTCACTACTAGGAGTGAGAAAAACATCACGGGGTGGTGCGCATTGTATGGGTGTGTGTTACATTACATTCACTAGTAGGAGTGAGAAAAGCATCACGGGGTGGTGTGAATCGGAGGGTCTGAATTAGGATAGGCAGTGAGTGGCAATGTAGGATGGAGAAAAGCACCGCGGGGTGGTCAGCATGGGGAGGTCAGGGAACATGCAGTGGCAATGTAGGATAGGTTTCTGAAAAACATCGCGGGGTGGTGCGCATTGTATGGGTGTGTGTTACATTACATTCACTAGTAATAGTGACAAAAACATCACGGGGTGCTGTGAATCGGAGGGTCTGAATTAGGATACGCAGTGAGTGGCAATGTAGGATGGAGAAAAGCACCGCGGGGTGGTCAGCATGGAGAGGTCAGGGAACATGCAGTGGCAATGTAGGATAGGTTTCTGAAAAACATCGCGGGGTGGTGCGCATGGTATGGGTGTGTGTTACATTACATTCACTAGTAGGAGTGATAAAAACATCACGGGGTGGTGCGCATTGTATGGGTGTGTGTTACATTACATTCACTAGTAGGAGTGAGAGAAACATCACGGGGTGGTGTGAATCGGAGGGTCTGAATTAGGATAGGCAGTGAGTGGCAATGTAGGATGGAGAAAAGCAGCGCTGGGTGGTCAGCGTGGGGAGGTCAGGGAACATGCAGTCGCAATGTAGGATAGGTTTCTGAAAAACATCGCGGGGTGGTGCGCATTGTATGGGTGTGTGTTACATTACATTCACTAGTAGGAGTGAGAAAAGAATCACGGGGTGGTGCGCATTGTATGGGTGTGTGTTACATTACATTCACTAGTAGGAGTGAGATACGCATCAAGGGTTGGTGTGAATCGGAGGGTCTGAATTAGGATAGGCAGTGAGTGGCAATGTAGGATGGAGAAAAGCACCGCGGGGTGGTCAGCGTGGGGAGGGCAGGGAACATGCAGTGGCAATGTAGGATAGGTTTCTAAAAAACATCGCGGGGTGGTGCGCATTGTATGGGTGTGTGTTACATTACATTCACTAGTAGGAGTGAGAAAAACATCACGGGGTGGTGTGAATCGGAGGGTCTGAATTAGGATAGGCAGTGAGTGGCAATGTAGGATGGAGAAAAGCACCGCGGGGTGGTCAGCATGGGGAGGTCAAGGAACATGCAGTGGCAATGTAGGATAGGTTTCTGAAAAACATCGCGGGGTGGTGCGCATTGTATGGGTGTGTGTTACATTACATTCACAGGTTGGAGTGAGAAAAACATCACGGGGTGGTGCGCATTGTATGGGTGTGTGTTACATTACATTCACTAGTAGGAGTGAGAAAAACATCACGGGGTGGTGTGAATCGGAGGGTCTGAATTAGGATAGGCAGTGAGTGGCAATGTAGGATGGAGAAAAGCACCGCGGGGTGGTCAGCGTGGGGAGGTCAGGGAACATGCAGTGGCAATGTAGGATAGGTTTCTAAAAAACATCGCGGGGTGGTGCGCATTGTATGGGTGTGTGTTATATTACATTCACTAGTAGGAGTGAGAAAAACATCACGGGGTGGTGCGCATTGTATGGGTGTGTGTTACATTACATTCACTAGTAGGAGTGAGAAAAACATCACGGGGTGGTGTGAATCGGAGGGTCTGAATTAGGATAGGCAGTGAGTGGCAATGTAGGATGGAGAAAAGCACCGCGGGGTGGTCAGCATGGGGAGGTCAAGGAAAATGCAGTGGCAATGTAGGATAGGTTTCTGAAAAACATCGCGGGGTGGTGCGCATTGTATGGGTGTGTGTTACATTACATTCACTAGTTGGAGTGAGAAAAACATCACGGGGTGGTGCGCATTGTATGGGTGTGTGTTACATTACATTCACTAGTAGGAGTGAGAAAAACATCACGGGGTGGTGTGAATCGGAGGCTCTGAATTAGGATAGGCAGTGAGTGGCAATGTAGGATGGAGAAAAGCACCGCAGGGTGGTCAGCAAGGGGAGGTCAGGGAACATGCAGTGGAAATGTAGGATAGGTTTCTGAAAAACATCGCGGGGTGGTGCGCATTATATGCGTGTGTGTTACATTACATTCACTAGTAGGAGTGAGAAAAACTTCACGGGGTGGTGCGCATTGTATAGGTGTGTGTTACATTACATTCACTAGTAGGAGTGAGAAAAGCCTCACGGGGTGGTGTGAATCGGAGGGTCTGAATTAGGATAGGCAGTGTGTGGCAATGTAGGATGGAGAAAAGCACCGCGGGGTGGTCAGCCTGGGGAGGTCAGGGAACATGCAGTGGCAATGTAGGATAGGTTTCTGAAAAACATCGCGGGGAGGTGCGCATTGTATGGGTGTGTTACATTACATTCACTAGTAGGAGTGAGAAAAACATCACGGGGTGGTGCGCATTGTATGGGTGTGTGTTACATTACATTCACTAGTAGGAGTGAGAAAAACATCACGGGGTGGTGTGAATCAGAGGGTCTGAATTAGGATAGGCAGTGAGTGGCAATGTAGGATGGAGAAAAGCACCGCGGGGTGGTCAGCATGTGAATGTCAGGTAACATGCAGTGGCAATGTAGGATAGGTTTCTGAAAAACATCGCGGGGTGGTGCGCATTGTATGGGTGTGTGTTACATTACATTCACTAGTACGAGTGAGAAACGCATCACGGGGTGGTGTGAATCGGACTGTCTGAATTAGGATAGGCAGTGAGTGGCAATGTAGGATGGAGAAAAGCACCGCGGGGTGGTCAGCATGGGGAGGTCAGGGAACATGCAGTGGCAATGTAGGATAGGTTTCTGAAAAACATCGCGGGGTGGTGCGCATGGTATGGGTGTGTGTTACATTACATTCACTAGTAGGAGTGATAAAAACATCACGGGGTGGTGCGCATTGTATGGGTGTGTGTTACATTACATTCACTAGTAGGAGTGAGAAAAACATCACGGGGTGGTGTGAATCGGAGGGTCTGAATTAGGATAGGCAGTGAGTGGCAATGTAGGATGGAGAAAAGCAGCGCGGGGTGGTCAGCGTGGGGAGGTCAGGGAACATGCAGTGGCAATGTAGGATAGCTTTCTGAAAAACATCGCGGTGTGGTGGGCATTGTATGGGTGTGTGTTACATTACATTCACTAGTAGGAGTGAGAAAAACATCACGGGGTGGTGCGCATTGTATGGGTGTGTGTTACATTACATTCACTAGTAGGAGTGAGAAAAACATCACGGGGTGGTGTGAATCGGAGGGTCTGAATTAGGATAGGCAGTGAGTGGCAATGTAGGATGGAGAAAAGCACCGCGGGGTGGTCAGCATGGGGAGGTCAGGGAACATGCAGTGGCAATGTAGGATAGGTTTCTGAAAAACATCGCGGAGTGGTGCGCATTGTATGGGTGTGAGTTACATTACATTCACTAGTAGGAGTGAGAAAAACATCACGGGGTGGTGCGCATTGTATGGGTGTGTGTTACATTACATTCACTAGTAGGACTGAGAAAAACATCACGGGGTGGTGTGAATCGGAGGGTCTGAATTAGGATAGGCAGTGAGTGGCAATGTAGGATGGAGAAAAGCACCGCGGCGTGGTCAGCATCGGGAGGTCAGGGAACATGCAGTGGCAATGTAGGATAGGTTTCTGAAAAACATCGCGGGGTGGTGCGCATTGTATGGGTGTGTGTTACATTACATTCACTAGTAGTAGTGAGAAAAACATCATGGGGTGGTGTGAATCGGAGGGTCTGAATTAGGATAGGCAGTGAGTGGCAATGTAGGATGGAGAAAAGCACCGCGGTGTGGTCAGCATGGGGAGGTCAGGGAACATGCAGTGGCAATGTAGGATAGGTTTCTGAAAAACATCGCGGGGTGGTGCGCATTGTATGGGTGTGTGTTACATTACATTCACTAGTAGGAGTGAGAAAAACATAACGGGGTGGTGCGCATTGTATGGGTGTGTGTTACATTACATTCACTAGTAGGAGTGAGAAAAGCATCACGGGGTGGTGTGAATCGGAGGGTCTGAATTAGGATAGGCAGTGAGTGGCAATGTAGGATGGAGAAAAGCACCGCGCGGTGGTCAGCATGGGGAGGTCAGGGAACATGCAGTGGCAATGTAGGATAGGTTTCTGAAAAACATCGCGGGGTGGTGCGCATGGTATGGGTGTGTGTTACATTACATTCACTAGTAGGAGTGATAAAAACATCACGGGGTGGTGCGCATTGTATGGGTGTGTGTTACATTACATTCACTAGTAGGAGTGAGAAAAACATCACGGGGTGGTGTGAATCGGAGGGTCTGAATTAGGATAGGCAGTGAGTGGCAATGTAGGATGGCGAAAAGCAGCGCGGGGTGGTCAGCGTGGGGAGGTCCGGGAACATGCAGTGGCAATGTAGGATAGGTTTCTGAAAAACATCGCGGGATGGTGGGCATTGTATGGGTGTGTGTAACATTACATTCACTAGTAGGAGTGAGAAAAACATCACGGGGTGGTGCGCATTGTATGCCTGTGTGTTACATTACATTCACTAGTAGTAGTGAGAAAAACATCACGGGGTGGTGTGAATCGGAGGGTCTGAATTAGGATAGGCAGTGAGTGGCTATGTAGGATGGAGAAAAGCACCGAGGGGTGGTCAGCATGGGGAGGTCAGGGAACATGCAGTGGCAATGTAGGATAGGTTTCTGAAAAACATCGCGGGGTGGTGCGCATTTTATGGGTGTGAGTTACATTACATTCACTAGTAAGAGTGAGAAAAACATCACGGGGTGGTGCGCATTGTATGGGTGTGTGTTACATTACATTCACTAGTAGGACTGAGAAAAACATCACGGGGTGGTGTGAATCGGAGGGTCTGAATTAGGATAGGCAGTGAGTGGCAATGTAGGATGGAGAAAAGCACCGCGGCGTGGTCAGCATCGGGAGGTCAGGGAACATGCAGTGGCAATGTAGGATAGGTTTCTGAAAAACATCGCGGGGTGGTGCGCATTGTATGGGTGTGTGTTACATTACATTCACTAGTAGTAGTGAGAAAAACATCATGGGGTGGTGTGAATCGGAGGGTCTGAATTAGGATAGGCAGTGAGTGGCAATGTAGGATGGAGAAAAGCACCGCGGTGTGGTCAGCATGGGGAGGTCAGGGAACATGCAGTGGCAATGTAGGATAGGTTTCTGAAAAACATCGCGGGGTGGTGCGCATTGTATGGGTGTGTGTTACATTACATTCACTAGTAGGAGTGAGAAAAACATCACGGGGTGGTGCGCATTGTATGGGTGTGTGTTACATTACATTCACTAGTAGGAGTGAGAAAAGCATCACGGGGTGGTGTGAATCGGAGGATCTGAATTAGGATAGGCAGTGAGTGGCAATGTAGGATGGAGAAAAGCACCGCGGGGTGGTCAGCATGGGGAGGTCAGGGAACATGCAGTGGCAATGTAGGATAGGTTTCTGAAAAACATCGCGGGGTGGTGCGCATGGTATGGGTGTGTGTTACATTACATTCACTAGTAGGAGTGATAAAAACATCACGGGGTGGTGCGCATTGTATGGGTGTGTGTTACATTACATTCACTAGTAGAGTGAGAAAAACATCACGGGGTGGTGTGAATCGGAGGGTCTGAATTAGGATAGGCAGTGAGTGGCAATGTAGGATGGAGAAAAGCAGCGCGGGGTGGTCAGCGTGGGGAGGTCAGGGAACATGCAGTGGCAATGTAGGATAGGTTTCTGAAAAACATCGCGGGGTGGTGGGCATTGTATGGGTGTGTGTTACATTACATTCACTAGTAGGAATGAGAAAAACATCACGGGGTGGTGCGCATTGTATGGGTGTGTGTTACATTACATTCACTACTAGGAGTGAGAAAAACATCACGGGGTGGTGTGAATCGGAGGTTCTGAATTAGGATAGGCAGTGAGTGGCAATGTAGGATGGAGAAAAGCACCGCGGGGTGGTCAGCGTGGGGAGTTCCGGGAACATGCAGTGGCAATGTAGGATAGGTTTCTGAAAAACATCGCGGGGTGGTGGGCATTGTATGGGTGTGTGTTACATTACATTCACTAGTAGGAGTGAGAAAAACATCACGGGGTGGTGCGCATTGTATGGGTGTGTGTTACATTACATTCACTAGTAGGAGTGAGAAAAACATCACGGGGTGGTGTGAATCGGAGGGTCTGAATTAGGATAGGCAGTGAGTGGCTATGTAGGATGGAGAAAAGCACCGCGGGGTGGTCAGCATGGGGAGGTCAGGGAACATGCAGTGGCAATGTAGGATAGGTTTCTGAAAAACATCGCGGGGTGGTGCGCATTGTATGGGTGTGAGTTACATTACATTCACTAGTAAGAGTGAGAAAAACATCACGGGGTGGTGCGCATTGTATGGGTGTGTGTTACATTACATTCACTAGTAGGACTGAGAAAAACATCACGGGGTGGTGTGAATCGGAGGGTCTGAATTAGGATAGGCAGTGAGTGGCAATGTAGGATGGAGAAAAGCACCGCGGGGTGGTCAGCATGGGGAGGTCAGGGAACATGCAGTGGCAATGTAGGATAGGTTTCTGAAAAACATCGCGGGGTGGTGCGCATGGTATGGGTGTGTGTTACATTACATTCACTAGTAGGAGTGAGAAAAACATCACGGGGTGGTGTGAATCGGAGGGTCTGAATTAGAATAGGCAGTGAGTGGCAATGTAGGATGGAGAAAAGCACCGCGGGGTGGTCAGCATGGGGTGGTCAGGGAACATGCAGTGGAAATGTAGGATAAGGTTTCTGAAAAACATCGCGGGGTGGTGCGCATTATATGGGTGTGTGTTACATTACATTCACTAGTAGGAGTGAGAAAAACATCACGGGGTGGTGCGCATTGTATGGGTGTGTGTTACATTACATTCACTTGTAGGAGTGAGAAAAGCATCACGGGGTGGTGTGAATCGGAGGGTCTGAATTAGGATACGCAGTGAGTGGCAATGTAGGATGGAGAAAAGCACCGCGGGGTGGTCAGCATGTGGAGGTCAGGGAACATGCAGTGGCAATGTAGGATAGGTTTCTGAAAAACATCGCGGGGTGGTGCGCATTGTATGGGTGTGTTACACTACATACACTAGTAGGAGTGAGAAAAACATCACGGGGTGGTGCGCATTGTATGGGTGTGTGTTACTTTACATTCACTAGTAGGAGTGAGAAAAACATCACGGGGTGATGCGCATTGTATGGGTGTGTTTTACATTACAATCACTAGTAGGAGTGAGAAAAACATCACGGGGTGGTGTGAATCGGAGGGTCTGAATTAGGATAGGCAGTGAGTGGCAATGTAGGATGGAGAAAAGCACCGCGGGGTGGTCAGCATGGGGAGGTCAGGGAACATGCAGTGGCAATGTAGGATAGGTTTCTGAAAAACATCGCGCGGTGGTGGGCATTGTATGGGTGTGTGTTACATTACATTCACTAGTAGGAGTGAGAAAAACATCACGGGGTGATGCGCATTGTATGGGTGTGTTTTACATTACAATCACTAGTAGGAGTGAGAAAAACATCACGGGGTGGTGTGAATCGGAGGGTCTGAATTAGGATAGGCAGTGAGTGGCAATGTAGGATGGAGAAAAGCACCGCGGGGTGGTCAGCATGGGGAGGTCAGGGAACATGCAGTGGCAATGTAGGATAGGTTTCTGAAAAACATCGCGGGGTGGTGCGCATTGTATGGGTGTGAGTTACATTACATTCACTAGTAGGAGTGAGAAAAACATCACGGGGTGGTGCGCATTGTATGGGTGTGTGTTACATTACATTCACTAGTAGGACTGAGAAAAACATCACGGGGTGGTGTGAATCGGAGGGTCTGAATTAGGATAGGCAGTGAGTGGCAATGTAGGATGGAGAAAAGCACCGCGGGGTGGTCAGCATGGGGAGGTCAGGGAACATGCAGTGGCAATGTAGGATAGCTTTCTGAAAAACATCGCGGGGTGGTGGGCATTGTATGGGTGTGTGTTACATTACATTCACTACTAGGAGTGAGAAAAACATCACGGGGTGGTGTGAATCGGAGGGTCTGAATTAGGATAGGCAGTGAGTGGCAATGTAGGATGGAGAAAAGCACCGCGGGGTGGTCAGCATGGGGAGGTCAGGGAACATGCAGTGGCAATGTAGGATAGGTTTCTGAAAAACATCGCGGGGTGGTGCGCATTGTATGGGTGTGTGTTACATTACATTCACTAGTAGGAGTGAGAAAAACATCAAGGGGTGGTGCGCTTGTATGGGTGTGTGTTACATTACATTCACTAGTAGGAGTGAGAAAAACATCACGCTGTGGTGTGCATTGTATGGGTCTGTGTTACATTACATTCACTAGTAGGACTGAGAAAAACATCACGGGGTGGTGTGATTCGGAGGGTCTGAATTAGGATAGGCAGTGAGTGGCAATGTAGGATGGAGAAAAGCACCGCGGGTTGGTCAGCATGTGGAGGTCAGGGAACATGCAGTGGCAATGTAGGATAGATTTCTGAAAAAGATCGCGGGGTGGTGCGCATTGTATGGGTGTGTTACATTACATTCACTAGTAGGAGTGAGAAAAACATCACGGGGTGCTGTGAATCGAAGGGTCTGAATTAGGATAGGCAGTGAGTGGCAATGTATTATGGAGAAAAGCACCGCGGGGTGGTCAGCATGGGGAGGTCAGGGAACATGCAGTGGCAATGTAGGATAGGTTTCTGAAAAACATCGCGGGGTGGTGCGCATTGTATGGGTGTGTGTTACATTACATTCACTAGTAGGAATGAGAAAAGCATCACGGGGTGGTGTGAATCGGAGGGTCTGAATTAGGATAGGCAGTGAGTGGCAATGTAGGATGGAGAAAAGCACCGCGGGGTGGTCAGCATGGGGAGGTCAGGGAACATGCAGTGGCAATGTAGGATAGGTTTCTGAAAAACATCGCGGGGTGGTGGGCATTGTATGGGTGTGTGTTACATTACATTCACTAGTAGGAGTGAGAAAAACATCACGGGGTGATGCGCATTGTATGGGTGTGTGTTACATTACATTCACTAGTAGGAGTGAGAAAAACATCATGGGGTGTTGTGAATCGGAGGGTCTGAATTAGGATAGGCAGTGAGTGGCAATGTAGGATGGAGAAAAGCACCGCGGGGTGGTCAGCATGGGGAGATCAGGGAACATGCAGTGGCAATGTAGGATAGGTTTCTGAAAAACATCGCGGGGTGGTGCGCATTGTATGGGTGTGTGTTACATTACATTCACTAGTAGGAGTGAGAACAACATCACGGGGTGGTGCGCATTGTATGGGTGTGTGTTACATTACATTCACTAGTAGGAGTGAGAAAAACATCACGGGGTGGTGTGAATCGGAGGGTCTGAATTAGGATAGGCAGTGAGTGGCAATGTAGGATGGAGAAAAGCACCGCGGGGTGGTCAGCATGGGGAGGTCAGGGAACATGCAGTGGCAATGTAGGATAGGTTTCTGAAAAACATCGCGGGGTGGTGCGCATTGTATGGGTGTGTGTTACATTACATTCACTAGTAGGAGTGAGAAAAACATCACGGGGTGGTGCGCATTGTATGGGTGTGTGTTACATTACATTCACTAGTAGGAGTGAGAAAAACATCACGCGGTGGTGTGAATCGGAGGGTCTGAATTAGGATAGGCAGTGAGTGGCAATGTAGGATGGAGAAAAGCACCGCGGGGTGGTCAGCATGGGGAGGTCAGGGAATATGCAGTGGCAATGTAGGATACATTCACTAGTAGGAGTGAGAAAAACATCACGGGGTGGTGTGAATCGGAGGGTCTGAATTAGGATAGGCAGTGAGTTGCAATGTAGGATGGAGAAAAGCACCGCGGGGTGGTCAGCAAGGGGAGGTCAGGGAACATGCAGTGGAAATGTAGGATAGGTTTCTGAAAAACATCGCGGGGTGGTGCGCATTATATGGGTGTGTGTTACATTACATTCACTACTAGGAGTGAGAAAAACATCACGGGGTGGTGCGCACTGTATGGGTGTGTGTTACATTACATTCACTAGTAGGAGTGAGAAAAGCATCACGGGGTGGTGTGAATCGGAGGGTCTGAATTAGGATAGGCAGTGAGTGGCAATGTAGGATGGAGAAAAGCACCGCGGGGTGGTCAGCATGTGGAGGTCAGGGAACATGCAGTGGCAATGTAGGATAGGTTTCTGAAAAACATCGCGGTGTGGTGCGCATTGTATGGGTGTGTTACATTACATTCACTAGTAGGAGTGAGAAAAACATCACGGGGTGGTGCGCATTGTATGGGTGTGTGTTACATTACATTCACTAGTAATAGTGACAAAAACATCACGGGGTGCTGTGAATCGAAGGGTCTGAATTAGGATAGGCAGTGAGTGGCAATGTAGGATGGAGAAAAGCACCGAGGGGTGGTCAGCATGGGGAGGTCAGGGAACATGCAGTGGCAATGTAGGATAGGTTTCTGAAAAACATCGCGGGGTGGTGCGCATTGTATGGGTGTGTGTTACATTACATTCACTAGTAGGAGTGAGAAAAACATCACGGGGTGGTGTGAATCGGAGGGTCTGAATTAGGATAGGCAGTGAGTGGCTATGTAGGATGGAGAAAAGCACCGAGGGGTGGTCAGCATGGGGAGGTCAGGGAACATGCAGTGGCAATGTAGGATAGGTTTCTGAAAAACATCGCGGGGTGGTGCGCATTGTATGGGTGTGAGTTACATTACATTCACTAGTAAGAGTGAGAAAAACATCACGGGGTGGTGCGCATTGTATGGGTGTGTGTTACATTACATTCACTAGTAGGACTGAGAAAAACATCACGGGGTGGTGTGAATCGGAGGGTCTGAATTAGGATAGGCAGTGAGTGGCAATGTAGGATGGAGAAAAGCACCGCGGCGTGGTCAGCATCGGGAGGTCAGGGAACATGCAGTGGCAATGTAGGATAGGTTTCTGAAAAACATCGCGGGGTGGTGCGCATTGTATGGGTGTGTGTTACATTACATTCACTAGTAGTAGTGAGAAAAACATCATGGGGTGGTGTGAATCGGAGGGTCTGAATTAGGATAGGCAGTGAGTGGCAATGTAGGATGGAGAAAAGCACCGCGGTGTGGTCAGCATGGGGAGGTCAGGGAACATGCAGTGGCAATGTAGGATAGGTTTCTGAAAAACATCGCGGGGTGGTGCGCATTGTATGGGTGTGTGTTACATTACATTCACTAGTAGGAGTGAGAAAAACATCACGGGGTGGTGCGCATTGTATGGGTGTGTGTTACATTACATTCACTAGTAGGAGTGAGAAAAGCATCACGGGGTGGTGTGAATCGGAGGATCTGAATTAGGATAGGCAGTGAGTGGCAATGTAGGATGGAGAAAAGCACCGCGGGGTGGTCAGCATGGGGAGGTCAGGGAACATGCAGTGGCAATGTAGGATAGGTTTCTGAAAAACATCGCGGGGTGGTGCGCATGGTATGGGTGTGTGTTACATTACATTCACTAGTAGGAGTGATAAAAACATCACGGGGTGGTGCGCATTGTATGGGTGTGTGTTACATTACATTCACTAGTAGAGTGAGAAAAACATCACGGGGTGGTGTGAATCGGAGGGTCTGAATTAGGATAGGCAGTGAGTGGCAATGTAGGATGGAGAAAAGCAGCGCGGGGTGGTCAGCGTGGGGAGGTCAGGGAACATGCAGTGGCAATGTAGGATAGGTTTCTGAAAAACATCGCGGGGTGGTGGGCATTGTATGGGTGTGTGTTACATTACATTCACTAGTAGGAGTGAGAAAAACATCACGGGGTGGTGCGCATTGTATGGGTGTGTGTTACATTACATTCACTACTAGGAGTGAGAAAAACATCACGGGGTGGTGTGAATCGGAGGTTCTGAATTAGGATAGGCAGTGAGTGGCAATGTAGGATGGAGAAAAGCACCGCGGGGTGGTCAGCGTGGGGAGTTCCGGGAACATGCAGTGGCAATGTAGGATAGGTTTCTGAAAAACATCGCGGGGTGGTGGGCATTGTATGGGTGTGTGTTACATTACATTCACTAGTAGGAGTGAGAAAAACATCACGGGGTGGTGCGCATTGTATGGGTGTGTGTTACATTACATTCACTAGTAGGAGTGAGAAAAACATCACGGGGTGGTGTGAATCGGAGGGTCTGAATTAGGATAGGCAGTGAGTGGCTATGTAGGATGGAGAAAAGCACCGCGGGGTGGTCAGCATGGGGAGGTCAGGGAACATGCAGTGGCAATGTAGGATAGGTTTCTGAAAAACATCGCGGGGTGGTGCGCATTGTATGGGTGTGAGTTACATTACATTCACTAGTAAGAGTGAGAAAAACATCACGGGGTGGTGCGCATTGTATGGGTGTGTGTTACATTACATTCACTAGTAGGACTGAGAAAAACATCACGGGGTGGTGTGAATCGGAGGGTCTGAATTAGGATAGGCAGTGAGTGGCAATGTAGGATGGAGAAAAGCACCGCGGGGTGGTCAGCATGGGGAGGTCAGGGAACATGCAGTGGCAATGTAGGATAGGTTTCTGAAAAACATCGCGGGGTGGTGCGCATGGTATGGGTGTGTGTTACATTACATTCACTAGTAGGAGTGAGAAAAACATCACGGGGTGGTGTGAATCGGAGGGTCTGAATTAGAATAGGCAGTGAGTGGCAATGTAGGATGGAGAAAAGCACCGCGGGGTGGTCAGCGTGGGGAGGTCCGGGAACATGCAGTGGCAATGTAGGATAGGTTTCTGAAAAACATCGCGGGGTGGTGGGCATTGTATGGGTGTGTGTTACATTACATTCACTAGTAGGAGTGAGAAAAACATCACGGGGTGGTGCGCATTGTATGGGTGTGTGTTACATTACATTCACGTGTAGGAGTGAGAAAAGCATCACGGGGTGGTGTGAATCGGAGGGTCTGAATTAGGATAGGCAGTGAGTGGCAATGTAGGATGGAGAAAAGCACCGCGGGGTGGTCAGCATGTGGAGGTCAGGGAACATGCAGTGGCAATGTAGGATAGGTTTCTGAAAAACATCGCGGGGTGGTGCGCATTGTATGGGTGTGTTACACTACATACACTAGTAGGAGTGAGAAAAACATCACGGGGTGGTGCGCATTGTATGGGTGTGTGTTACTTTACATTCACTAGTAGGAGTGAGAAAAACATCACGGTGTGCTGTGAATCGAAGGGTCTGAATTGGGATAGGCAGTGAGTGGCAATGTAGGATGGAGAAAAGCACCGCGGGGTGGTCAGCATGGGGAGGTCAGGGAACATGCAGTGGCAATGTAGGATAGGTTTCTGAAAAACATCGCGCGGTGGTGGGCATTGTATGGGTGTGTGTTACATTACATTCACTAGTAGGAGTGAGAAAAACATCACGGGGTGATGCGCATTGTATGGGTGTGTTTTACATTACAATCACTAGTAGGAGTGAGAAAAACATCACGGGGTGGTGTGAATCGGAGGGTCTGAATTAGGATAGGCAGTGAGTGGCAATGTAGGATGGAGAAAAGCACCGCGGGGTGGTCAGCATGGGGAGGTCAGGGAACATGCAGTGGCAATGTAGGATAGGTTTCTGAAAAACATCGCGGGGTGGTGCGCATTGTATGGGTGTGAGTTACATTACATTCACTAGTAGGAGTGAGAAAAACATCACGGGGTGGTGCGCATTGTATGGGTGTGTGTTACATTACATTCACTAGTAGGACTGAGAAAAACATCACGGGGTGGTGTGAATCGGAGGGTCTGAATTAGGATAGGCAGTGAGTGGCAATGTAGGATGGAGAAAAGCACCGCGGGGTGGTCAGCATGGGGAGGTCAGGGAACATGCAGTGGCAATGTAGGATAGCTTTCTGAAAAACATCGCGGGGTGGTGGGCATTGTATGGGTGTGTGTTACATTACATTCACTACTAGGAGTGAGAAAAACATCACGGGGTGGTGTGAATCGGAGGGTCTGAATTAGGATAGGCAGTGAGTGGCAATGTAGGATGGAGAAAAGCACCGCGGGGTGGTCAGCATGGGGAGGTCAGGGAACATGCAGTGGCAATGTAGGATAGGTTTCTGAAAAACATCGCGGGGTGGTGCGCATTGTATGGGTGTGTGTTACATTACATTCACTAGTAGGAGTGAGAAAAACATCAAGGGGTGGTGCGCTTGTATGGGTGTGTGTTACATTACATTCACTAGTAGGAGTGAGAAAAACATCACGCTGTGGTGTGAATCGGAGGGTCTGAATTAGGATAGGCAGTGAGTGGCAATGTAGGATGGAGAAAAGCACCGCGGGGTGGTCAGCATGGGGAGGTCAGGGAATATGCAGTGGCAATGTAGGATAGGTTTCTGAAAAACATCGCGGGGTGGTGCGCATTGTATGGGTGTGAGTTACATTACATTCACTAGTAGGAGTGAGAAAAACATCACGGGGTGGTGCGAATTGTATGGGTGTGTGTTACATTACATTCACTAGTAGGAGTGAGAAAAACATCACGGGGTGGTGTGAATCGGAGGGTCTGAATTAGGATAGGCAGTGAGTGGCAATGTAGGATGGAGAAAAGCACCGCGGGGTGGTCAGCATGGGGTGGTCAGGGAACATGCAGTGGAAATGTAGGATAGGTTTCTGAAAAACATCGCGGGGTGGTGCGCATTATATGGGTGTGTG
The DNA here is from genome assembly GCF_034190915.1 of Cavia porcellus. Classification (NCBI taxonomy): domain Eukaryota; kingdom Metazoa; phylum Chordata; class Mammalia; order Rodentia; family Caviidae; genus Cavia; species Cavia porcellus. Next base: position 335,083 of record NW_026947666.1, on the reverse strand, counting down.
TTACATTACATTCACTAGTAGGAGTGAGAAAAACATCACGGGGTGGTGCGCATTGTATGGGTGTGTGTTACATTACATTCACTAGTAGGAGTGAGAAAAGCATCACGGGGTGGTGTGAATCGGAGGGTCTGAATTAGGATAGGCAGTGAGTAGCAATGTAGGATGGAGAAAAGCACCGCGGGGTGGTCAGCATGTGGAGGTCAGGGAACATGCAGTGGCAATGTAGGATAGGTTTCTGAAAAACATCGCGGGGTGGTGCGCATTGTATGGGTGTGTTACATTACATACACTAGTAGGAGTGAGAAAAACATCACGGGGTGGTGCGCATTGTATGGGTGTGTGTTACTTTACATTCACTATTAGGAGTGAGAAAAACATCACGGGGTGCTGTGAATCGAAGGGTCTGAATTAGGATAGGCAGTGAGTGGCAATGTAGGATGGAGAAAAGCACCGCGGGGTGGTCAGCATGGGGAGGTCAGGGAACATGCAGTGGCAATGTAGGATAGGTTTCTGAAAAACATCGCGGGGTGGTGCGCATTGTATGGGTGTGTGTTACATTACATTCACTAGTAGGAGTGAGAAAAGCATCACGGGGTGGTGTGAATCGGAGGGTCTGAAATAGGATAGGCAGTGAGTGGCAATGTAGGATGGAGAAAAGCACCGCGGGGTGGTCAGCATGGGGAGGACAGGGAACATGCAGTGGCAATGTAGGATAGGTTTCTGAAAAACATCGCGGGGTGGTGGGCATTGTATGGGTGTGTGTTACATTACATTCACTAGTAGGAGTGAGAAAAACATCACGGGGTGATGCGCATTGTATGGGTGTGTTTTACATTACATTCACTAGTAGGAGTGAGAAAAACATCACGGGGTGGTGTGAATCGGAGGGTCTGAATTAGGATAGGCAGTGAGTGGCAATGTAGGATGGAGAATAGCACCGCGGGGTGGTCAGCATGGGGAGGTCAGGGAACATGCAGTGGCAATGTAGGATAGGTTTCTGAAAAACATCGCGGGGTGGTGCGCATTGTATGGGTGTGAGTTACATTACATTCACTAGTAGGAGTGAGAAAAACATCACGGGGTGGTGCGCATTGTATGGGTCTGTGTTACATTACATTCACTAGTAGGACTGAGAAAAACATCACGGGGTGGTGTGATTCGGAGGGTCTGAATTAGGATAGGCAGTGAGTGGCAATGTAGGATGGAGAAAAGCACCGCGGGTTGGTCAGCATGTGGAGGTCAGGGAACATGCAGTGGCAATGTAGGATAGATTTCTGAAAAAGATCGCGGGGTGGTGCGCATTGTATGGGTGTGTTACATTACATTCACTAGTAGGAGTGAGAAAAACATCACGGGGTGCTGTGAATCGAAGGGTCTGAATTAGGATAGGCAGTGAGTGGCAATGTATTATGGAGAAAAGCACCGCGGGGTGGTCAGCATGGGGAGGTCAGGGAACATGCAGTGGCAATGTAGGATAGGTTTCTGAAAAACATCGCGGGGTGGTGCGCATTGTATGGGTGTGTGTTACATTACATTCACTAGTAGGAATGAGAAAAGCATCACGGGGTGGTGTGAATCGGAGGGTCTGAATTAGGATAGGCAGTGAGTGGCAATGTAGGATGGAGAAAAGCACCGCGGGGTGGTCAGCATGGGGAGGTCAGGGAACATGCAGTGGCAATGTAGGATAGGTTTCTGAAAAACATCGCGGGGTGGTGGGCATTGTATGGGTGTGTGTTACATTACATTCACTAGTAGGAGTGAGAAAAACATCACGGGGTGATGCGCATTGTATGGGTGTGTGTTACATTACATTCACTAGTAGGAGTGAGAAAAACATCATGGGGTGTTGTGAATCGGAGGGTCTGAATTAGGATAGGCAGTGAGTGGCAATGTAGGATGGAGAAAAGCACCGCGGGGTGGTCAGCATGGGGAGATCAGGGAACATGCAGTGGCAATGTAGGATAGGTTTCTGAAAAACATCGCGGGGTGGTGCGCATTGTATGGGTGTGTGTTACATTACATTCACTAGTAGGAGTGAGAAAAACATCACGGGGTGGTGCGCATTGTATGGGTGTGTGTTACATTACATTCACTAGTAGGAGTGAGAAAAACATCACGGGGTGGTGTGAATCGGAGGGTCTGAATTAGGATAGGCAGTGAGTGGCAATGTAGGATGGAGAAAAGCACCGCGGGGTGGTCAGCATGGGGAGGTCAGGGAACATGCAGTGGCAATGTAGGATAGGTTTCTGAAAAACATCGCGGGGTGGTGCGCATTGTATGGGTGTGTGTTACATTACATTCACTAGTAGGAGTGAGAAAAACATCACGGGGTGGTGCGCATTGTATGGGTGTGTGTTACATTACATTCACTAGTAGGAGTGAGAAAAACATCACGCGGTGGTGTGAATCGGAGGGTCTGAATTAGGATAGGCAGTGAGTGGCAATGTAGGATGGAGAAAAGCACCGCGGGGTGGTCAGCATGGGGAGGTCAGGGAATATGCAGTGGCAATGTAGGATACATTCACTAGTAGGAGTGAGAAAAACATCACGGGGTGGTGTGAATCGGAGGGTCTGAATTAGGATAGGCAGTGAGTTGCAATGTAGGATGGAGAAAAGCACCGCGGGGTGGTCAGCAAGGGGAGGTCAGGGAACATGCAGTGGAAATGTAGGATAGGTTTCTGAAAAACATCGCGGGGTGGTGCGCATTATATGGGTGTGTGTTACATTACATTCACTACTAGGAGTGAGAAAAACATCACGGGGTGGTGCGCACTGTATGGGTGTGTGTTACATTACATTCACTAGTAGGAGTGAGAAAAGCATCACGGGGTGGTGTGAATCGGAGGGTCTGAATTAGGATAGGCAGTGAGTGGCAATGTAGGATGGAGAAAAGCACCGCGGGGTGGTCAGCATGTGGAGGTCAGGGAACATGCAGTGGCAATGTATGATAGGTTTCTGAAAAACATCGCGGTGTGGTGCGCATTGTATGGGTGTGTTACATTACATTCACTAGTAGGAGTGAGAAAAACATCACGGGGTGGTGCGCATTGTATGGGTGTGTGTTACATTACATTCACTAGTAATAGTGACAAAAACATCACGGGGTGCTGTGAATCGAAGGGTCTGAATTAGGATAGGCAGTGAGTGGCAATGTAGGATGGAGAAAAGCACCGAGGGGTGGTCAGCATGGGGAGGTCAGGGAACATGCAGTGGCAATGTAGGATAGGTTTCTGAAAAACATCGCGGGGTGGTGCGCATTGTATGGGTGTGTGTTACATTACATTCACTAGTAGGAGTGAGAAAAGCATCACGGGGTGGTGTGAATCGGAGGGGCTGAATTAGGATAGGCAGTGAGTGGCAATGTAGGATGGAGAAAAGCACCGCGGGGTGGTCAGCATGGGGAGGTCAGGGAACATGCAGTGGCAATGTAGGATAGGTATCTGAAAAACATCGCGGGGTGGTGCGCATGGTATGGGTGTGTGTTACATTACATTCACTAGTAGGAGTGATAAAAACATCACGGGGTGGTGCGCATTGTATGGGTGTGTGTTACATTACATTCACTAGTAGGAGTGAGAAAAACATCACGGGGTGGTGTGAATCGGAGGGTCTGAATTAGAAAAGGCAGTGAGTGGCAATGTAGGATGGAGAAAAGCAGCGAGGGGTGGTCAGCGTGGGGAGGTCAGTTAACATGCAGTGGCAATGTAGGATAGGTTTCTGAAAAACATCGCGGGGTGGTGCGTATTGTATGGGAGTGTGTTACATTACATTCACTAGTAGGAGTGAGAAAAACATCACGGGGTGGTGCGCATTGTATGGGTGTGTGTTACATTACATTCACTAGTAGGAGTGAGAAAAGCATCACGGGGTGGTGTGAATCGGAGGGTCTGAATTAGGATAGGCAGTGAGTGGCAATGTAGAATGGAGAAAAGCACCGCGGGGTGGTCAGCATGGGGAGGTCAGGGAACATGCAGTGGCAATGTAGGATAGGTTTCTGAAAAACATCGCGGGGTGGTGCGCATTGTATGGGTGTGTGTTACATTACATTCACTAGTAGGAGTGAGAAAAACATCACGGGGTGGTGCGATTGTATGGGTGTGTGTTACATTACATTCACTAGTAGGAGTGAGAAAAACATCACGCCGTGGTGTGAATCGGAGGGTCTGAATTAGGATAGGCAGTGAGTGGCAATGTAGGATGGAGAAAAGCACCGCGGGGTGGTCAGCATGGGGAAGTCAGGGAATATGCAGTGGCAATGTAGGATAGGTTTCTGAAAAAGATCGCGGGGTGGTGCGCATTGTACGGGTGTGTGTTACATTACATTCACTAGTAGGAGTGAGAAAAACATCACGGGGTGGTGTGAATCGGAGGGTCTGAATTAGGATAGGCAGTGAGTGGCAATGTAGGATGGAGAAAAGCACCGCGGGGTGGTCAGCATGGGGAGGTCAAGGAACATGCAGTGGCAATGTAGGATAGGTTTCTGAAAAACATCGCGGGGTGGAGCGCATTGTATGAGTGTGTGTTACATTACATTCACTAGTTGGAGTGAGAAAAACATCACGGGGTGGTGCGCATTGTATGGGTGTTTGTTACATTACATTAACTACTAGGAGTGAGAAAAACATCACGGGGTGGTGTGAATCGGAGTGTCTGAATTAGGATAGGCAGTGAGTGGCAATGTAGGATGGAGAAAAGCACCGCGGTGTGGTCAGCATGGGGAGGTCAGGGAACATGCAGTGGCAATGTAGGATAGGTTTCTGAAAAACATCGCGGGGTGGTGCGCATTGTATGGGTGTGTGTTACATTACATTCACTTGTAGGAGTGAGAAAAACATCAAGGGGTGGTGCGCTTGTATGGGTGTGTGTTACATTACATTCACTAGTAGGACTGAGAAAAACATCACGCGGTGGTGTGAATCGGAGGGTCTGAATTAGGATAGGCAGTGAGTGGCAATGTAGGATGGAGAAAAGCACCGCGGGGTGGTCAGCATGGGGAGGTCAGGGAATATGCAGTGGCAATGTAGGATAGGTTTCTGAAAAACATCGCGGGGTGGTGCGCATTGTATGGGTGTGTGTTACATTACATTCACTAGTAGGAGTGAGAAAAACATCACGGGGTGGTGCGCATTGTATGGGTGTGTGTTACATTACATTCACTAGTAGGAGTGAGAAAAACATCACGGGTTGGTGTGAATCGGAGGGTCTGAATTAGGATAGGCAGTGAGTGGCAATGTAGTATGGAGAAAAGCTCCGCGGGGTGGTCAGCATGGGGAGGTCAGGGAACATGCAGTGGCAATGTAGGATAGGTTTCTGAAAAACATCGTGGGGTGGTGCGCATTGTATGGTTGTGTGTTACATTACATTCACTAGTAGGAGTGAGAAAAACATCACGGGGTGGTGCGCATTGTATGGGTGTTTGTTACATTACATTCACTAGTAGGAGTGAGAAAATCATCACGGGGTGGTGTGAATCGGAGGGTCTGAATTAGGATAGGCAGTGAGTGGCAATGTAGGATGGAGAAAAGCACCGCGGGGTGGTCAGCAAGGGGAGGTCAGGGAACATGCAGTGGAAATGTAGGATAGGTTTCTGAAAAACATCGCGGGGTGGTGCGCATTATATGGGTGTGTGTTACATTACATTCACTACTAGGAGTGAGAAAAACATCACGGGGTGGTGCGCATTGTATGGGTGTGTGTTACATTACATTCACTAGTAGGAGTGAGAAAAGCATCACGGGGTGGTGTGAATCGGAGGGTCTGAATTAGGATAGGCAGTGAGTGGCAATGTAGGATGGAGAAAAGCACCGCGGGGTGGTCAGCATGGGGAGGTCAGGGAACATGCAGTGGCAATGTAGGATAGGTTTCTGAAAAACATCGCGGGGTGGTGCGCATTGTATGGGTGTGAGTTACATTACATTCACTAGTAGGAGTGAGAAAAACATCACGGGGTGGTGCGCATTGTATGGGTGTGTGTTACATTACATTCACTAGTAGGACTGAGAAAAACATCACGGGGTGGTGTGAATCGGAGGGTCTGAATTAGGATAGGCAGTGAGTGGCAATGTAGGATGGAGAAAAGCACCGCGGGGTGGTCAGCATGGGGAGGTCAGGGAACATGCAGTGGCAATGTAGGATAGCTTTCTGAAAAACATCGCGGGGTGGTGGGCATTGTATGGGTGTGTGTTACATTACATTCACTACTAGGAGTGAGAAAAACATCACGGGGTGGTGTGAATCGGAGGGTCTGAATTAGGATAGGCAGTGAGTGGCAATGTAGGATGGAGAAAAGCACCGCGGGGTGGTCAGCATGGGGAGGTCAGGGAACATGCAGTGGCAATGTAGGATAGGTTTCTGAAAAACATCGCGGGGTGGTGCGCATTGTATGGGTGTGTGTTACATTACATTCACTAGTAGGAGTGAGAAAAACATCAAGGGGTGGTGCGCTTGTATGGGTGTGTGTTACATTACATTCACTAGTAGGAGTGAGAAAAACATCACGCTGTGGTGTGAATCGGAGGGTCTGAATTAGGATAGGCAGTGAGTGGCAATGTAGGATGGAGAAAAGCACCGCGGGGTGGTCAGCATGGGGAGGTCAGGGAATATGCAGTGGCAATGTAGGATAGGTTTCTGAAAAACATCGCGGGGTGGTGCGCATTGTATGGGTGTGAGTTACATTACATTCACTAGTAGGAGTGAGAAAAACATCACGGGGTGGTGCGAATTGTATGGGTGTGTGTTACATTACATTCACTAGTAGGAGTGAGAAAAACATCACGGGGTGGTGTGAATCGGAGGGTCTGAATTAGGATAGGCAGTGAGTGGCAATGTAGGATGGAGAAAAGCACCGCGGGGTGGTCAGCATGGGGTGGTCAGGGAACATGCAGTGGAAATGTAGGATAGGTTTCTGAAAAACATCGCGGGGTGGTGCGCATTATATGGGTGTGTGTTACATTACATTCACTAGTAGGAGTGAGAAAAACATCACGGGGTGGTGCGCATTGTATGGGTGTGTGTTACATTACATTCACTAGTAGGAGTGAGAAAAGCATCACGGGGTGGTGTGAATCGGAGGGTCTAAATTAGGATAGGCAGTGAGTAGCAATGTAGGATGGAGAAAAGCACCGCGGGGTGGTCAGCATGTGGAGGTCAGGGAACATGCAGTGGCAATGTAGGATAGGTTTCTGAAAAACATCGCGGGGTGGTGCGCATTGTATGGGTGTGTTACATTACATACACTAGTAGCAGTGAGAAAAACATCACGGGGTGGTGCGCATTGTATGGGTGTGTGTTACTTTACATTCACTAGTAGGAGTGAGAAAAACATCACGGGGTGCTGTGAATCGAAGGGTCTGAATTAGGATAGGCAGTGAGTGGCAATGTAGGATGGAGAAAAGCACCGCGGGGTGGTCAGCATGGGGAGGTCAGGGAACATGCAGTGGCAATGTAGGATAGGTTTCTGAAAAACATCGCGGGGTGGTGCGCATTGTATGGGTGTGTGTTACATTACATTCACTAGTAGGAGTGAGAAAAGCATCACGGGGTGGTGTGAATCGGAGGGTCTGAAATAGGATAGGCAGTGAGTGGCAATGTAGGATGGAGAAAAGCACCGCGGGGTGGTCAGCATGGGGAGGTCAGGGAACATGCAGTGGCAATGTAGGATAGGTTTCTGAAAAACATCGCGGGGTGGTGGGCATTGTATGGGTGTGTGTTACATTACATTCACTAGTAGGAGTGAGAAAAACATCACGGGGTGATGCGCATTGTATGGGTGTGTTTTACATTACATTCACTAGTAGGAGTGAGAAAAACATCACGGGGTGGTGTGAATCGGAGGGTCTGAATTAGGATAGGCAGTGAGTGGCAATGTAGGATGGAGAATAGCACCGCGGGGTGGTCAGCATGGGGAGGTCAGGGAACATGCAGTGGCAATGTAGGATAGGTTTCTGAAAAACATCGCGGGGTGGTGCGCATTGTATGGGTGTGAGTTACATTACATTCACTAGTAGGAGTGAGAAAAACATCACGGGGTGGTGCGCATTGTATGGGTCTGTGTTACATTACATTCACTAGTAGGACTGAGAAAAACATCACGGGGTGGTGTGATTCGGAGGGTCTGAATTAGGATAGGCAGTGAGTGGCAATGTAGGATGGAGAAAAGCACCGCGGGTTGGTCAGCATGTGGAGGTCAGGGAACATGCAGTGGCAATGTAGGATAGATTTCTGAAAAAGATCGCGGGGTGGTGCGCATTGTATGGGTGTGTTACATTACATTCACTAGTAGGAGTGAGAAAAACATCACGGGGTGCTGTGAATCGAAGGGTCTGAATTAGGATAGGCAGTGAGTGGCAATGTATTATGGAGAAAAGCACCGCGGGGTGGTCAGCATGGGGAGGTCAGGGAACATGCAGTGGCAATGTAGGATAGGTTTCTGAAAAACATCGCGGGGTGGTGCGCATTGTATGGGTGTGTGTTACATTACATTCACTAGTAGGAATGAGAAAAGCATCACGGGGTGGTGTGAATCGGAGGGTCTGAATTAGGATAGGCAGTGAGTGGCAATGTAGGATGGAGAAAAGCACCGCGGGGTGGTCAGCATGGGGAGGTCAGGGAACATGCAGTGGCAATGTAGGATAGGTTTCTGAAAAACATCGCGGGGTGGTGGGCATTGTATGGGTGTGTGTTACATTACATTCACTAGTAGGAGTGAGAAAAACATCACGGGGTGATGCGCATTGTATGGGTGTGTGTTACATTACATTCACTAGTAGGAGTGAGAAAAACATCATGGGGTGTTGTGAATCGGAGGGTCTGAATTAGGATAGGCAGTGAGTGGCAATGTAGGATGGAGAAAAGCACCGCGGGGTGGTCAGCATGGGGAGATCAGGGAACATGCAGTGGCAATGTAGGATAGGTTTCTGAAAAACATCGCGGGGTGGTGCGCATTGTATGGGTGTGTGTTACATTACATTCACTAGTAGGAGTGAGAAAAACATCACGGGGTGGTGCGCATTGTATGGGTGTGTGTTACATTACATTCACTAGTAGGAGTGAGAAAAACATCACGGGGTGGTGTGAATCGGAGGGTCTGAATTAGGATAGGCAGTGAGTGGCAATGTAGGATGGAGAAAAGCACCGCGGGGTGGTCAGCATGGGGAGGTCAGGGAACATGCAGTGGCAATGTAGGATAGGTTTCTGAAAAACATCGCGGGGTGGTGCGCATTGTATGGGTGTGTGTTACATTACATTCACTAGTAGGAGTGAGAAAAACATCACGGGGTGGTGCGCATTGTATGGGTGTGTGTTACATTACATTCACTAGTAGGAGTGAGAAAAACATCACGCGGTGGTGTGAATCGGAGGGTCTGAATTAGGATAGGCAGTGAGTGGCAATGTAGGATGGAGAAAAGCACCGCGGGGTGGTCAGCATGGGGAGGTCAGGGAATATGCAGTGGCAATGTAGGATACATTCACTAGTAGGAGTGAGAAAAACATCACGGGGTGGTGTGAATCGGAGGGTCTGAATTAGGATAGGCAGTGAGTTGCAATGTAGGATGGAGAAAAGCACCGCGGGGTGGTCAGCAAGGGGAGGTCAGGGAACATGCAGTGGAAATGTAGGATAGGTTTCTGAAAAACATCGCGGGGTGGTGCGCATTATATGGGTGTGTGTTACATTACATTCACTACTAGGAGTGAGAAAAACATCACGGGGTGGTGCGCACTGTATGGGTGTGTGTTACATTACATTCACTAGTAGGAGTGAGAAAAGCATCACGGGGTGGTGTGAATCGGAGGGTCTGAATTAGGATAGGCAGTGAGTGGCAATGTAGGATGGAGAAAAGCACCGCGGGGTGGTCAGCATGTGGAGGTCAGGGAACATGCAGTGGCAATGTAGGATAGGTTTCTGAAAAACATCGCGGTGTGGTGCGCATTGTATGGGTGTGTTACATTACATTCACTAGTAGGAGTGAGAAAAACATCACGGGGTGGTGCGCATTGTATGGGTGTGTGTTACATTACATTCACTAGTAATAGTGACAAAAACATCACGGGGTGCTGTGAATCGAAGGGTCTGAATTAGGATAGGCAGTGAGTGGCAATGTAGGATGGAGAAAAGCACCGAGGGGTGGTCAGCATGGGGAGGTCAGGGAACATGCAGTGGCAATGTAGGATAGGTTTCTGAAAAACATCGCGGGGTGGTGCGCATTGTATGGGTGTGTGTTACATTACATTCACTAGTAGGAGTGAGAAAAGCATCACGGGGTGGTGTGAATCGGAGGGGCTGAATTAGGATAGGCAGTGAGTGGCAATGTAGGATGGAGAAAAGCACCGCGGGGTGGTCAGCATGGGGAGGTCAGGGAACATGCAGTGGCAATGTAGGATAGGTATCTGAAAAACATCGCGGGGTGGTGCGCATGGTATGGGTGTGTGTTACATTACATTCACTAGTAGGAGTGATAAAAACATCACGGGGTGGTGCGCATTGTATGGGTGTGTGTTACATTACATTCACTAGTAGGAGTGAGAAAAACATCACGGGGTGGTGTGAATCGGAGGGTCTGAATTAGAAAAGGCAGTGAGTGGCAATGTAGGATGGAGAAAAGCAGCGAGGGGTGGTCAGCGTGGGGAGGTCAGTTAACATGCAGTGGCAATGTAGGATAGGTTTCTGAAAAACATCGCGGGGTGGTGCGTATTGTATGGGAGTGTGTTACATTACATTCACTAGTAGGAGTGAGAAAAACATCACGGGGTGGTGCGCATTGTATGGGTGTGTGTTACATTACATTCACTAGTAGGAGTGAGAAAAGCATCACGGGGTGGTGTGAATCGGAGGGTCTGAATTAGGATAGGCAGTGAGTGGCAATGTAGAATGGAGAAAAGCACCGCGGGGTGGTCAGCATGGGGAGGTCAGGGAACATGCAGTGGCAATGTAGGATAGGTTTCTGAAAAACATCGCGGGGTGGTGCGCATTGTATGGGTGTGTGTTACATTACATTCACTAGTAGGAGTGAGAAAAACATCACGGGGTGGTGCGATTGTATGGGTGTGTGTTACATTACATTCACTAGTAGGAGTGAGAAAAACATCACGCCGTGGTGTGAATCGGAGGGTCTGAATTAGGATAGGCAGTGAGTGGCAATGTAGGATGGAGAAAAGCACCGCGGGGTGGTCAGCATGGGGAAGTCAGGGAATATGCAGTGGCAATGTAGGATAGGTTTCTGAAAAAGATCGCGGGGTGGTGCGCATTGTACGGGTGTGTGTTACATTACATTCACTAGTAGGAGTGAGAAAAACATCACGGGGTGGTGTGAATCGGAGGGTCTGAATTAGGATAGGCAGTGAGTGGCAATGTAGGATGGAGAAAAGCACCGCGGGGTGGTCAGCATGGGGAGGTCAAGGAACATGCAGTGGCAATGTAGGATAGGTTTCTGAAAAACATCGCGGGGTGGAGCGCATTGTATGGGTGTGTGTTACATTACATTCACTTGTAGGAGTGAGAAAAACATCAAGGGGTGGTGCGCTTGTATGGGTGTGTGTTACATTACATTCACTAGTAGGACTGAGAAAAACATCACGCGGTGGTGTGAATCGGAGGGTCTGAATTAGGATAGGCAGTGAGTGGCAATGTAGGATGGAGAAAAGCACCGCGGGGTGGTCAGCATGGGGAGGTCAGGGAATATGCAGTGGCAATGTAGGATAGGTTTCTGAAAAACATCGCGGGGTGGTGCGCATTGTATGGGTGTGTGTTACATTACATTCACTAGTAGGAGTGAGAAAAACATCACGGGGTGGTGCGCATTGTATGGGTGTGTGTTACATTACATTCACTAGTAGGAGTGAGAAAAACATCACGGCTTGGTGTGAATCGGAGGGTCTGAATTAGGATAGGCAGTGAGTGGCAATGTAGTATGGAGAAAAGCTCCGCGGGGTGGTCAGCATGGGGAGGTCAGGGAACATGCAGTGGCAATGTAGGATAGGTTTCTGAAAAACATCGTGGGGTGGTGCGCATTGTATGGTTGTGTGTTACATTACATTCACTAGTAGGAGTGAGAAAAACATCACGGGGTGGTGCGCATTGTATGGGTGTTTGTTACATTACATTCACTAGTAGGAGTGAGAAAATCATCACGGGGTGGTGTGAATCGGAGGGTCTGAATTAGGATAGGCAGTGAGTGGCAATGTAGGATGGAGAAAAGCACCGCGGGGTGGTCAGCAAGGGGAGGTCAGGGAACATGCAGTGGAAATGTAGGATAGGTTTCTGAAAAACATCGCGGGGTGGTGCGCATTATATGGGTGTGTGTTACATTACATTCACTACTAGGAGTGAGAAAAACATCACGGGGTGGTGCGCATTGTATGGGTGTGTGTTACATTACATTCACTAGTAGGAGTGAGAAAAGCATCACGGGGTGGTGTGAATCGGAGGGTCTGAATTAGGATAGGCAGTGAGTGGCAATGTAGGATGGAGAAAAGCACCGCGGGGTGGTCAGCATGGGGAGGTCAGGGAACATGCAGTGGCAATGTAGGATAGGTTTCTGAAAAACATCGCGGGGTGGTGCGCATTGTATGGGTGTGAGTTACATTACATTCACTAGTAGGAGTGAGAAAAACATCACGGGGTGGTGCGCATTGTATGGGTGTGTGTTACATTACATTCACTAGTAGGACTGAGAAAAACATCACGGGGTGGTGTGAATCGGAGGGTCTGAATTAGGATAGGCAGTGAGTGGCAATGTAGGATGGAGAAAAGCACCGCGGGGTGGTCAGCATGGGGAGGTCAGGGAACATGCAGTGGCAATGTAGGATAGCTTTCTGAAAAACATCGCGGGGTGGTGGGCATTGTATGGGTGTGTGTTACATTACATTCACTACTAGGAGTGAGAAAAACATCACGGGGTGGTGTGAATCGGAGGGTCTGAATTAGGATAGGCAGTGAGTGGCAATGTAGGATGGAGAAAAGCACCGCGGGGTGGTCAGCATGGGGAGGTCAGGGAACATGCAGTGGCAATGTAGGATAGGTTTCAGAAAAACATCGCGGGGTGGTGCGCATTGTATGGGTGTGTGTTACATTACATTCACTAGTAGGAGTGAGAAAAACATCAAGGGGTGGTGCGCTTGTATGGGTGTGTGTTACATTACATTCACTAGTAGGAGTGAGAAAAACATCACGCGGTGGTGTGAATCGGAGGGTCTGAATTAGGATAGGCAGTGAGTGGCAATGTAGGATGGAGAAAAGCACCGCGGGGTGGTCAGCATGGGGAGGTCAGGGAATATGCAGTGGCAATGTAGGATAGGTTTCTGAAAAACATCGCGGGGTGGTGCGCATTGTATGGGTGTGAGTTACATTACATTCACTAGTAGGAGTGAGAAAAACATCACGGGGTGGTGCGAATTGTATGGGTGTGTGTTACATTACATTCACTAGTAGGAGTGAGAAAAACATCACGGGGTGGTGTGAATCGGAGGGTCTGAATTAGGATAGGCAGTGAGTGGCAATGTAGGATGGAGAAAAGCACCGCGGGGTGGTCAGCATGGGGTGGTCAGGGAACATGCAGTGGAAATGTAGGATAGGTTTCTGAAAAACATCGCGGGGTGGTGCGCATTATATGGGTGTGTGTTACATTACATTCACTAGTAGGAGTGAGAAAAACATCACGGGGTGGTGCGCATTGTATGGGTGTGTGTTACATTACATTCACTAGTAGGAGTGAGAAAAGCATCACGGGGTGGTGTGAATCGGAGGGTCTGAATTAGGATAGGCAGTGAGTAGCAATGTAGGATTTAGAAAAGCACCGCGGGGTGGTCAGCATGTGGAGGTCAGGGAACATGCAGTGGCAATGTAGGATAGGTTTCTGAAAAACATCGCGGGGTGGTGCGCATTGTATGGGTGTGTTACATTACATACACTAGTAGGAGTGAGAAAAACATCACGGGGTGGTGCGCATTGTATGGGTGTGTGTTACTTTACATTCACTAGTAGGAGTGAGAAAAACATCACGGGGTGCTGTGAATCGAAGTGTCTGAATTAGGATAGGCAGTGAGTGGCAATGTAGGATGGAGAAAAGCACCGCGGGGTGGTCAGCATGGGGAGGTCAGGGAACATGCAGTGGCAATGTAGGATAGGTTTCTGAAAAACATCGCGGGGTGGTGCGCATTGTATGGGTGTGAGTTACATTACATTCACTAGTAGGAGTGAGAAAAACATCACGGGGTGGTGCGCATTGTATGGGTGTGTGTTACATTACATTCACTAGTAGGACTGAGAAAAACATCACGGGGTGGTGTGAATCGGAGGGTCTGAATTAGGATAGGCAGTGAGTGGCAATGTAGGATGGAGAAAAGCACCGCGGGGTGGTCAGCATGGGGAGGTCAGGGAACATGCAGTGGCAATGTAGGATAGCTTTCTGAAAAACATCGCGGGGTGGTGGGCATTGTATGGGTGTGTGTTACATTACATTCACTACTAGGAGTGAGAAAAACATCACGGGGTGGTGTGAATCGGAGGGTCTGAATTAGGATAGGCAGTGAGTGGCAATGTAGGATGGAGAAAAGCACCGCGGGGTGGTCAGCATGGGGAGGTCAGGGAACATGCAGTGGCAATGTAGGATAGGTTTCAGAAAAACATCGCGGGGTGGTGCGCATTGTATGGGTGTGTGTTACATTACATTCACTAGTAGGAGTGAGAAAAACATCAAGGGGTGGTGCGCTTGTATGGGTGTGTGTTACATTACATTCACTAGTAGGAGTGAGAAAAACATCACGCGGTGGTGTGAATCGGAGGGTCTGAATTAGGATAGGCAGTGAGTGGCAATGTAGGATGGAGAAAAGCACCGCGGGGTGGTCAGCATGGGGAGGTCAGGGAATATGCAGTGGCAATGTAGGATAGGTTTCTGAAAAACATCGCGGGGTGGTGCGCATTGTATGGGTGTGAGTTACATTACATTCACTAGTAGGAGTGAGAAAAACATCACGGGGTGGTGCGAATTGTATGGGTGTGTGTTACATTACATTCACTAGTAGGAGTGAGAAAAACATCACGGGGTGGTGTGAATCGGAGGGTCTGAATTAGGATAGGCAGTGAGTGGCAATGTAGGATGGAGAAAAGCACCGCGGGGTGGTCAGCATGGGGTGGTCAGGGAACATGCAGTGGAAATGTAGGATAGGTTTCTGAAAAACATCGCGGGGTGGTGCGCATTATATGGGTGTGTGTTACATTACATTCACTAGTAGGAGTGAGAAAAACATCACGGGGTGGTGCGCATTGTATGGGTGTGTGTTACATTACATTCACTAGTAGGAGTGAGAAAAGCATCACGGGGTGGTGTGAATCGGAGGGTCTGAATTAGGATAGGCAGTGAGTAGCAATGTAGGATGGAGAAAAGCACCGCGGGGTGGTCAGCATGTGGAGGTCAGGGAACATGCAGTGGCAATGTAGGATAGGTTTCTGAAAAACATCGCGGGGTGGTGCGCATTGTATGGGTGTGTTACATTACATACACTAGTAGGAGTGAGAAAAACATCACGGGGTGGTGCGCATTGTATGGGTGTGTGTTACTTTACATTCACTAGTAGGAGTGAGAAAAACATCACGGGGTGCTGTGAATCGAAGGGTCTGAATTAGGATAGGCAGTGAGTGGCAATGTAGGATGGAGAAAAGCACCGCGGGGTGGTCAGCATGGGGAGGTCAGGGAACATGCAGTGGCAATGTAGGATAGGTTTCTGAAAAACATCGCGGGGTGGTGCGCATTGTATGGGTGTGTGTTACATTACATTCACTAGTAGGAGTGAGAAAAGCATCACGGGGTGGTGTGAATCGGAGGGTCTGAAAAAGGATAGGCAGTGAGTGGCAATGTAGGATGGAGAAAAGCACCGCGGGGTGGTCAGCATGGGGAGGTCAGGGAACATGCAGTGGCAATGTAGGATAGGTTTCTGAAAAACATCGCGGGGTGGTGGGCATTGTATGGGTGTGTGTTACATTACATTCACTAGTAGGAGTGAGAAAAACATCACGGGGTGATGCGCATTGTATGGGTGTGTTTTACATTACATTCACTAGTAGGAGTGAGAAAAACATCACGGGGTGGTGTGAATCGGAGGGTCTGAATTAGGATAGGCAGTGAGTGGCAATGTAGGATGGAGAATAGCACCGCGGGGTGGTCAGCATGGGGAGGTCAGGGAACATGCAGTGGCAATGTAGGATAGGTTTCTGAAAAACATCGCGGGGTGGTGCGCATTGTATGGGTGTGAGTTACATTACATTCACTAGTAGGAGTGAGAAAAACATCACGGGGTGGTGCGCATTGTATGGGTCTGTGTTACATTACATTCACTAGTAGGACTGAGAAAAACATCACGGGGTGGTGTGATTCGGAGGGTCTGAATTAGGATAGGCAGTGAGTGGCAATGTAGGATGGAGAAAAGCACCGCGGGTTGGTCAGCATGTGGAGGTCAGGGAACATGCAGTGGCAATGTAGGATAGATTTCTGAAAAAGATCGCGGGGTGGTGCGCATTGTATGGGTGTGTTACATTACATTCACTAGTAGGAGTGAGAAAAACATCACGGGGTGCTGTGAATCGAAGGGTCTGAATTAGGATAGGCAGTGAGTGGCAATGTATTATGGAGAAAAGCACCGCGGGGTGGTCAGCATGGGGAGGTCAGGGAACATGCAGTGGCAATGTAGGATAGGTTTCTGAAAAACATCGCGGGGTGGTGCGCATTGTATGGGTGTGTGTTACATTACATTCACTAGTAGGAATGAGAAAAGCATCACGGGGTGGTGTGAATCGGAGGGTCTGAATTAGGATAGGCAGTGAGTGGCAATGTAGGATGGAGAAAAGCACCGCGGGGTGGTCAGCATGGGGAGGTCAGGGAACATGCAGTGGCAATGTAGGATAGGTTTCTGAAAAACATCGCGGGGTGGTGGGCATTGTATGGGTGTGTGTTACATTACATTCACTAGTAGGAGTGAGAAAAACATCACGGGGTGATGCGCATTGTATGGGTGTGTGTTACATTACATTCACTAGTAGGAGTGAGAAAAACATCATGGGGTGTTGTGAATCGGAGGGTCTGAATTAGGATAGGCAGTGAGTGGCAATGTAGGATGGAGAAAAGCACCGCGGGGTGGTCAGCATGGGGAGATCAGGGAACATGCAGTGGCAATGTAGGATAGGTTTCTGAAAAACATCGCGGGGTGGTGCGCATTGTATGGGTGTGTGTTACATTACATTCACTAGTAGGAGTGAGAACAACATCACGGGGTGGTGCGCATTGTATGGGTGTGTGTTACATTACATTCACTAGTAGGAGTGAGAAAAACATCACGGGGTGGTGTGAATCGGAGGGTCTGAATTAGGATAGGCAGTGAGTGGCAATGTAGGATGGAGAAAAGCACCGCGGGGTGGTCAGCATGGGGAGGTCAGGGAACATGCAGTGGCAATGTAGGATAGGTTTCTGAAAAACATCGCGGGGTGGTGCGCATTGTATGGGTGTGTGTTACATTACATTCACTAGTAGGAGTGAGAAAAACATCACGGGGTGGTGTGAATCGGAGGGTCTGAATTAGGATAGGCAGTGAGTGGCAATGTAGGATGGAGAAAAGCACCGCGGGGTGGTCAGCATGGGGAGGTCAGGGAACATGCAGTGGCAATGTAGGATAGGTTTCTGAAAAACATCGCGGGGTGGTGCGCATTGTATGGGTGTGTGTTACATTACATTCACTAGTAGGAGTGAGAAAAACATCACGGGGTGGTGTGAATCGGAGGGTCTGAATTAGGATAGGCAGTGAGTTGCAATGTAGGATGGAGAAAAGCACCGCGGGGTGGTCAGCAAGGGGAGGTCAGGGAACATGCAGTGGAAATGTAGGATAGGTTTCTGAAAAACATCGCGGGGTGGTGCGCATTATATGGGTGTGTGTTACATTACATTCACTACTAGGAGTGAGAAAAACATCACGGGGTGGTGCGCACTGTATGGGTGTGTGTTACATTACATTCACTAGTAGGAGTGAGAAAAGCATCACGGGGTGGTGTGAATCGGAGGGTCTGAATTAGGATAGGCAGTGAGTGGCAATGTAGGATGGAGAAAAGCACCGCGGGGTGGTCAGCATGTGGAGGTCAGGGAACATGCAGTGGCAATGTAGGATAGGTTTCTGAAAAACATCGCGGTGTGGTGCGCATTGTATGGGTGTGTTACATTACATTCACTAGTAGGAGTGAGAAAAACATCACGGGGTGGTGCGCATTGTATGGGTGTGTGTTACATTACATTCACTAGTAATAGTGACAAAAACATCACGGGGTGCTGTGAATCGAAGGGTCTGAATTAGGATAGGCAGTGAGTGGCAATGTAGGATGGAGAAAAGCACCGAGGGGTGGTCAGCATGGGGAGGTCAGGGAACATGCAGTGGCAATGTAGGATAGGTTTCTGAAAAACATCGCGGGGTGGTGCGCATTGTATGGGTGTGTGTTACATTACATTCACTAGTAGGAGTGAGAAAAGCATCACGGGGTGGTGTGAATCGGAGGGTCTGAATTAGGATAGGCAGTGAGTGGCAATGTAGGATGGAGAAAAGCACCGCGGGGTGGTCAGCATGGGGAGGTCAGGGAACATGCAGTGGCAATGTAGGATAGGTTTCTGAAAAACATCGCGGGGTGGTGCGCATGGTATGGGTGTGTGTTACATTACATTCACTAGTAGGAGTGATAAAAACATCACGGGGTGGTGCGCATTGTATGGGTGTGTGTTACATTACATTCACTAGTAGGAGTGAGAAAAACATCACGGGGTGGTGTGAATCGGAGGGTCTGAATTAGGACAGGCAGTGAGTGGCAATGTAGGATGGAGAAAAGCAGCGAGGGGTGGTCAGCATGGGGTGGTCAGGGAACATGCAGTGGAAATGTAGGATAGGTTTCTGAAAAACATCGCGGGGTGGTGCGCATTATATGGGTGTGTGTTACATTACATTCACTAGTAGGAGTGAGAAAAACATCACGGGGTGGTGCGCATTGTATGGGTGTGTGTTACATTACATTCACTAGTAGGAGTGAGAAAAGCATCACGGGGTGGTGTGAATCGGAGGGTCTGAATTAGGATAGGCAGTGAGTAGCAATGTAGGATGGAGAAAAGCACCGCGGGGTGGTCAGCATGTGGAGGTCAGGGAACATGCAGTGGCAATGTAGGATAGGTTTCTGAAAAACATCGCGGGGTGGTGCGCATTGTATGGGTGTGTTACATTACATACACTAGTAGGAGTGAGAAAAACATCACGGGGTGGTGCGCATTGTATGGGTGTGTGTTACTTTACATTCACTAGTAGGAGTGAGAAAAACATCACGGGGTGCTGTGAATCGAAGTGTCTGAATTAGGATAGGCAGTGAGTGGCAATGTAGGATGGAGAAAAGCACCGCGGGGTGGTCAGCATGGGGAGGTCAGGGAACATGCAGTGGCAATGTAGGATAGGTTTCTGAAAAACATCGCGGGGTGGTGCGCATTGTATGGGTGTGAGTTACATTACATTCACTAGTAGGAGTGAGAAAAACATCACGGGGTGGTGCGCATTGTATGGGTGTGTGTTACATTACATTCACTAGTAGGACTGAGAAAAACATCACGGGGTGGTGTGAATCGGAGGGTCTGAATTAGGATAGGCAGTGAGTGGCAATGTAGGATGGAGAAAAGCACCGCGGGGTGGTCAGCATGGGGAGGTCAGGGAACATGCAGTGGCAATGTAGGATAGCTTTCTGAAAAACATCGCGGGGTGGTGGGCATTGTATGGGTGTGTGTTACATTACATTCACTACTAGGAGTGAGAAAAACATCACGGGGTGGTGTGAATCGGAGGGTCTGAATTAGGATAGGCAGTGAGTGGCAATGTAGGATGGAGAAAAGCACCGCGGGGTGGTCAGCATGGGGAGGTCAGGGAACATGCAGTGGCAATGTAGGATAGGTTTCAGAAAAACATCGCGGGGTGGTGCGCATTGTATGGGTGTGTGTTACATTACATTCACTAGTAGGAGTGAGAAAAACATCAAGGGGTGGTGCGCTTGTATGGGTGTGTGTTACATTACATTCACTAGTAGGAGTGAGAAAAACATCACGCGGTGGTGTGAATCGGAGGGTCTGAATTAGGATAGGCAGTGAGTGGCAATGTAGGATGGAGAAAAGCACCGCGGGGTGGTCAGCATGGGGAGGTCAGGGAATATGCAGTGGCAATGTAGGATAGGTTTCTGAAAAACATCGCGGGGTGGTGCGCATTGTATGGGTGTGAGTTACATTACATTCACTAGTAGGAGTGAGAAAAACATCACGGGGTGGTGCGAATTGTATGGGTGTGTGTTACATTACATTCACTAGTAGGAGTGAGAAAAACATCACGGGGTGGTGTGAATCGGAGGGTCTGAATTAGGATAGGCAGTGAGTGGCAATGTAGGATGGAGAAAAGCACCGCGGGGTGGTCAGCATGGGGTGGTCAGGGAACATGCAGTGGAAATGTAGGATAGGTTTCTGAAAAACATCGCGGGGTGGTGCGCATTATATGGGTGTGTGTTACATTACATTCACTAGTAGGAGTGAGAAAAACATCACGGGGTGGTGCGCATTGTATGGGTGTGTGTTACATTACATTCACTAGTAGGAGTGAGAAAAGCATCACGGGGTGGTGTGAATCGGAGGGTCTGAATTAGGATAGGCAGTGAGTAGCAATGTAGGATGGAGAAAAGCACCGCGGGGTGGTCAGCATGTGGAGGTCAGGGAACATGCAGTGGCAATGTAGGATAGGTTTCTGAAAAACATCGCGGGGTGGTGCGCATTGTATGGGTGTGTTACATTACATACACTAGTAGGAGTGAGAAAAACATCACGGGGTGGTGCGCATTGTATGGGTGTGTGTTACTTTACATTCACTAGTAGGAGTGAGAAAAACATCACGGGGTGCTGTGAATCGAAGGGTCTGAATTAGGATAGGCAGTGAGTGGCAATGTAGGATGGAGAAAAGCACCGCGGGTGGTCAGCATGGGAGGTCAGGGAACATGCAGTGGCAATGTAGGATAGGTTTCTGAAAAACATCGCGGGGTGGTGCGCATTGTATGGGTGTGTGTTACATTACATTCACTAGTAGGAGTGAGAAAAGCATCACGGGGTGGTGTGAATCGGAGGGTCTGAAAAAGGATAGGCAGTGAGTGGCAATGTAGGATGGAGAAAAGCACCGCGGGGTGGTCAGCATGGGGAGGTCAGGGAACATGCAGTGGCAATGTAGGATAGGTTTCTGAAAAACATCGCGGGGTGGTGGGCATTGTATGGGTGTGTGTTACATTACATTCACTAGTAGGAGTGAGAAAAACATCACGGGGTGATGCGCATTGTATGGGTGTGTTTTACATTACATTCACTAGTAGGAGTGAGAAAAACATCACGGGGTGGTGTGAATCGGAGGGTCTGAATTAGGATAGGCAGTGAGTGGCAATGTAGGATGGAGAATAGCACCGCGGGGTGGTCAGCATGGGGAGGTCAGGGAACATGCAGTGGCAATGTAGGATAGGTTTCTGAAAAACATCGCGGGGTGGTGCGCATTGTATGGGTGTGAGTTACATTACATTCACTAGTAGGAGTGAGAAAAACATCACGGGGTGGTGCGCATTGTATGGGTCTGTGTTACATTACATTCACTAGTAGGACTGAGAAAAACATCACGGGGTGGTGTGATTCGGAGGGTCTGAATTAGGATAGGCAGTGAGTGGCAATGTAGGATGGAGAAAAGCACCGCGGGTTGGTCAGCATGTGGAGGTCAGGGAACATGCAGTGGCAATGTAGGATAGGTTTCTGAAAAACATCGCGGGGTGGTGCGCATTGTATGGGTGTGTGTTACATTACATTCACTAGTAGGAGTGAGAAAAACATCACGGGGTGGTGTGAATCGGAGGGTCTGAATTAGGATAGGCAGTGAGTTGCAATGTAGGATGGAGAAAAGCACCGCGGGGTGGTCAGCAAGGGGAGGTCAGGGAACATGCAGTGGAAATGTAGGATAGGTTTCTGAAAAACATCGCGGGGTGGTGCGCATTATATGGGTGTGTGTTACATTACATTCACTACTAGGAGTGAGAAAAACATCACGGGGTGGTGCGCACTGTATGGGTGTGTGTTACATTACATTCACTAGTAGGAGTGAGAAAAGCATCACGGGGTGGTGTGAATCGGAGGGTCTGAATTAGGATAGGCAGTGAGTGGCAATGTAGGATGGAGAAAAGCACCGCGGGGTGGTCAGCATGTGGAGGTCAGGGAACATGCAGTGGCAATGTAGGATAGGTTTCTGAAAAACATCGCGGTGTGGTGCGCATTGTATGGGTGTGTTACATTACATTCACTAGTAGGAGTGAGAAAAACATCACGGGGTGGTGCGCATTGTATGGGTGTGTGTTACATTACATTCACTAGTAATAGTGACAAAAACATCACGGGGTGCTGTGAATCGAAGGGTCTGAATTAGGATAGGCAGTGAGTGGCAATGTAGGATGGAGAAAAGCACCGAGGGGTGGTCAGCATGGGGAGGTCAGGGAACATGCAGTGGCAATGTAGGATAGGTTTCTGAAAAACATCGCGGGGTGGTGCGCATTGTATGGGTGTGTGTTACATTACATTCACTAGTAGGAGTGAGAAAAGCATCACGGGGTGGTGTGAATCGGAGGGTCTGAATTAGGATAGGCAGTGAGTGGCAATGTAGGATGGAGAAAAGCACCGCGGGGTGGTCAGCATGGGGAGGTCAGGGAACATGCAGTGGCAATGTAGGATAGGTTTCTGAAAAACATCGCGGGGTGGTGCGCATGGTATGGGTGTGTGTTACATTACATTCACTAGTAGGAGTGATAAAAACATCACGGGGTGGTGCGCATTGTATGGGTGTGTGTTACATTACATTCACTAGTAGGAGTGAGAAAAACATCACGGGGTGGTGTGAATCGGAGGGTCTGAATTAGGACAGGCAGTGAGTGGCAATGTAGGATGGAGAAAAGCAGCGAGGGGTGGTCAGCGTGGGGAGGTCAGTTAACATGCAGTGGCAATGTAGGATAGGTTTCTGAAAAACATCGCGGGGTGGTGCGTATTGTATGGGAGTGTGTTACATTACATTCACTAGTAGGAGTGAGAAAAACATCACGGGGTGGTGCGCATTGTATGGGTGTGTGTTACATTACATTCACTAGTAGGAGTGAGAAAAGCATCACGGGGTGGTGTGAATCAGAGGGTCTGAATTAGGATAGGCAGTGAGTGGCAATGTAGAATGGAGAAAAGCACCGCGGGGTGGTCAGCATGGGGAGGTCAGGGAACATGCAGTGGCAATGTAGGATAGGTTTCTGAAAAACATCGCGGGGTGGTGCGCATTGTATGGGTGTGTGTTACATTACATTCACTAGTAGGAGTGAGAAAAACATCACGGGGTGGTGCGATTGTATGGGTATGTGTTACATTACATTCACTAGTAGGAGTGAGAAAAACATCACGCGGTGGTGTGAATCGGAGGGTCTGAATTAGGATAGGCAGTGAGTGGCAATGTAGGATGGAGAAAAGCACCGCGGGGTGGTCAGCATGGGGAAGTCAGGGAATATGCAGTGGCAATGTAGGATAGGTTTCTGAAAAAGATCGCGGGGTGGTGCGCATTGTACGGGTGTGTGTTACATTACATTCACTAGTAGGAGTGAGAAAAACATCACGGGGTGGTGTGAATCGGAGGGTCTGAATTAGGATAGGCAGTGAGTGGCAATGTAAGATGGAGAAAAGCACCGCGGGGTGGTCAGCATGGGGAGGTCAAGGAACATGCAGTGGCAATGTAGGATAGGTTTCTGAAAAACATCGCGGGGTGGAGCGCATTGTATGGGTGTGTGTTACATTACATTCACTAGTTGGAGTGAGAAAAACATCACGGGGTGGTGCGCATTGTATGGGTGTTTGTTATATTACATTAACTACTAGGAGTGAGAAAAACATCACGGGGTGGTGTGAATCGGAGTGTCTGAATTAGGATAGGCAGTGAGTGGCAATGTAGGATGGAGAAAAGCACCGCGGTGTGGTCAGCATGGGGAGGTCAGGGAACATGCAGTGGCAATGTAGGATAGGTTTCTGAAAAACATCGCGGGGTGGTGCGCATTGTATGGGTGTGTGTTACATTACATTCACTAGTAGGAGTGAGAAAAACATCAAGGGGTGGTGCGCTTGTATGGGTGTGTGTTACATTACATTCACTAGTAGGACTGAGAAAAACATCACGCGGTGGTGTGAATCGGAGGGTCTGAATTAGGATAGGCAGTGAGTGGCAATGTAGGATGGAGAAAAGCACCGCGGGGTGGTCAGCATGGGGAGGTCAGGGAATATGCAGTGGCAATGTAGGATAGGTTTCTGAAAAACATCGCGGGGTGGTGCGCATTGTATGGGTGTGTGTTACATTACATTCACTAGTAGGAGTGAGAAAAACATCACGGGGTGGTGCGCATTGTATGGGTGTGTGTTACATTACATTCACTAGTAGGAGTGAGAAAAACATCACGGGTTGGTGTGAATCGGAGGGTCTGAATTAGGATAGGCAGTGAGTGGCAATGTAGTATGGAGAAAAGCTCCGCGGGGTGGTCAGCATGGGGAGGTCAGGGAACATGCAGTGGCAATGTAGGATAGGTTTCTGAAAAACATCGTGGGGTGGTGCGCATTGTATGGTTGTGTGTTACATTACATTCACTAGTAGGAGTGAGAAAAACATCACGGGGTGGTGCGCATTGTATGGGTGTTTGTTACATTACATTCACTAGTAGGAGTGAGAAAATCATCACGGGGTGGTGTGAATCGGAGGGTCTGAATTAGGATAGGCAGTGAGTGGCAATGTAGGATGGAGAAAAGCACCGCGGGGTGGTCAGCAAGGGGAGGTCAGGGAACATGCAGTGGAAATGTAGGATAGGTTTCTGAAAAACATCGTGGGGTGGTGCGCATTATATGGGTGTGTGTTACATTACATTCACTACTAGGAGTGAGAAAAACATCACGGGGTGGTGCGCATTGTATGGGTGTGTGTTACATTACATTCACTAGTAGGAGTGAGAAAAGCATCACGGGGTGGTGTGAATCGGAGGGTCTGAATTAGGATAGGCAGTGAGTGGCAATGTAGGATGGAGAAAAGCACCGCGGGGTGGTCAGCATGGGGAGGTCAGGGAACATGCAGTGGCAATGTAGGATAGGTTTCTGAAAAACATCGCGGGGTGGTTCGCATTGTATGGGTGTGTGTTACATTACATTCACTAGTAATAGTGACAAAAACATCACGGGGTGCTGTGAATCGGAGGGTCTGAATTAGGATACGCAGTGAGTGGCAATGTAGGATGGAGAAAAGCACCGCGGGGTGGTCAGCATGGGGAGGTCAGGGAACATGCAGTGGCAATGTAGGATAGGTTTCTGAAAAACATCGCGGGGTGGTGCGCATGGTATGGGTGTGTGTTACATTACATTCACTAGTAGGAGTGATAAAAACATCACGGGGTGGTGCGCATTGTATGGGTGTGTGTTACATTACATTCACTAGTAGGAGTGAGAGAAACATCACGGGGTGGTGTGAATCGGAGGGTCTGAATTAGGATAGGCAGTGAGTGGCAATGTAGGATGGAGAAAAGCAGCGCGGGGTGGTCAGCGTGGGGAGGTCAGGGAACATGCAGTGGCAATGTAGGATAGGTTTCTGAAAAACATCGCGGGGTGGTGCGCATTGTATGGGTGTGTGTTACATTACATTCACTAGTAGGAGTGAGAAAAGAATCACGGGGTGGTGCGCATTGTATGGGTGTGTGTTACATTACATTCACTAGTAGGAGTGAGATACGCATCAAGGGGTGGTGTGAATCGGAGGGTCTGAATTAGGATAGGCAGTGAGTGGCAATGTAGGATGGAGAAAAGCACAGCGGGGTGGTCAGCATGGGGAGGTCAGGGAACATGCAGTGGCAATGTAGGATAGGTTTCTGCAAAACATCGCGGGGTGGTGCGCATTGTATGGGTGTGTGTTACATTACATTCACTAGTAGGAGTGTGAAAAACATCACGGGGTGGTGCGCATTGTATGGGTGTGTGTTACATTACATTCACTAGTAGGAGTGAGAAAAACATCACGGGGTGGTGTGAATCGGAGGGTCTGAATTAGGATAGGCAGTGAGTGGCAATGTAGGATGGAGAAAAGCACCGCGGGGTGGTCAGCATGGGGAGGTCAGGGAACATGCAGTGGCAATGTAGGATAGGTTTCTGAAAAACATCGCGGGGTGGTGCGCATGGTATGGGTGTGTGTTACATTACATTCACTAGTAGGAGTGATAAAAACATCACGGGGTGGTGCGCATTGTATGGGTGTGTGTTACATTACATTCACTAGTAGGAGTGAGAAAAACATCACGGGGTGGTGTGAATCGGAGGGTCTGAATTAGGATAGGCAGTGAGTGGCAATGTAGGATGGAGAAAAGCAGCGCGGGGTGGTCAGCGTGGGGACGTCAGTTAACATGCAGTGGCAATGTAGGATAGGTTTCTGAAAAACATCGCGGGGTGGTGCGTATTGTATGGGAGTGTGGTACATTACATTCACTAGTAGGAGTGAGAAAAACATCACGGGGTGGTGCGCATGGTATGGGTGTGTGTTACATTACATTCACTAGTAGGAGTGAGAAAAGCATCACGGGGTGGTGTGAATCGGAGGGTCTGAATTAGGATAGGCAGTGAGTGGCAATGTAGGATGGAGAAAAGCACCGCGGGGTGGTCAGCATGGGGAGGTCAGGGAACATGCAGTGGCAATGTAGGATAGGTGTCTGAAAAACATCGCGGGGTGGTGCGCATTGTATGGGTGTGTGTTACATTACATTCACTAGTAGGAGTGAGAAAAACATCACGGGGTGGTGCGCTTGTATGGGTGTGTGTTACATTACATTCACTAGTAGGAGTGAGAAAAACATCACGCTGTGGTGTGAATCAGAGGGTCTGAATTAGGATAGGCAGTGAGTGGCAATGTAGGATGGAGAAAAGCACCGCGGGGTGGTCAGCATGGGGAAGTCAGGGAATATGCAGTGGCAATGTAGGATAGGTTTCTGAAAAACATCGCGGGGTGGTGCGCATTGTACGGGTGTGTGTTACATTACATTCACTAGTAGGAGTGAGAAAAACATCACGGGGTGGTGTGAATCGGAGGGTCTGAATTAGAATAGGCAGTGAGTGGCAATGTAGGATGGAGAAAAGCACCGCGGGGTGGTCCGCATGGGGAGGTCAAGGAACATGCAGTGGCAATGTAGGATAGGTTTCTGAAAAACATCGCGGGGTGGAGCGCATTGTATGGGTGTGTGTTACATTACATTCACTAGTTGGAGTGAGAAAAACATCACGGGGTGGTGCGCATTGTATGGGTGTTTGTTACATTACATTCACTAGTAGGAGTGAGAAAAACATCACGGGGTGGTGTGAATCGGAGTGTCTGAATTAGGATAGGCAGTGAGTGGCAATGTAGGATGGAGAAAAGCACCGCGGTGTGGTCAGCATGGGGAGGTCAGGGAACATGCAGTGGCAATGTAGGATAGGTTTCTGAAAAACATCGCGGGGTGGTGCGCATTGTATGGGTGTGTGTTACATTACATTCACTAGTAGGAGTGAGAAAAACATCAAGGGGTGGTGCGCTTGTATGGGTGTGTGTTACATTACATTCACTATTAGGACTGAGAAAAACATCACGCGGTGGTGTGAATCGGAGGGTCTGAATTAGGATAGGCAGTGAGTGGCAATGTAGGATGGAGAAAAGCACCGCGGGGTGGTCAGCATGGGGAGGTCAGGGAATATGCAGTGGCAATGTAGGATAGGTTTCTGAAAAACATCGCGGGGTGGTGCGCATTGTATGGGTGTGTGTTACATTACATTCACTAGTAGGAGTGAGAAAAACATCACGGGGTGGTGCGCATTGTATGGGTGTTTGTTACATTACATTCACTAGTAGGAGTGAGAAAAACATCACGGGTTGGTGTGAATCGGAGGGTGTGAATTAGGATAGGCAGTGAGTGGCAATGTAGTATGGAGAAAAGCTCCGCGGGGTGGTCAGCATGGGGAGGTCAGGGAACATGCAGTGGAAATATAGGATAAGTTTCTGAAAAACATCGCGGGGTGGTGCACATTATATGGGTGTGTGTTACATTACATTCACTATTAGGAGTGAGAAAAACATCACGGGGTGGTGCGCATTGTATGGGTGTGTGTTACATTACATTCACTAGTAGGAGTGAGAAAAGCATCACGGGGTGGTGTGAATCGGAGGGTCTGAATTAGGATAGGCAGTGAGTGGCAATGTAGGATGGAGAAAAGCACCGCGGGGTGGTCAGCATGGGGAGGTCAGGGAACATGCAGTGGCAATGTAGGATAGGTTTCTGAAAAACATCGCGGGTGGTGCGCATTGTATGGGTGTGTGTTACATTACATTCACTAGTAATAGTGACAAAAACATCACGGGGTGCTGTGAATCGGAGGGTCTGAATTAGGATACGCAGTGAGTGGCAATGTAGGATGGAGAAAAGCACCGCGGGGTGGTCAGCATGGGGAGGTCAGGGAACATGCAGTGGCAATGTAGGATAGGTTTCTGAAAAACATCGCGGGGTGGTGCGCATGGTATGGGTGTGTGTTACATTACATTCACTAGTAGGAGTGATAAAAACATCACGGGGTGGTGCGCCTTGTATGGGTGTGTGTTACATTACATTCACTAGTAGGAGTGAGAGAAACATCACGGGGTGGTGTGAATCGGAGGGTCTGAATTAGGATAGGCAGTGAGTGGCAATGTAGGATGGAGAAAAGCAGCGCGGGGTGGTCAGCGTGGGGAGGTCAGGGAACATGCAGTGGCAATGTAGGATAGGTTTCTGAAAAACATCGCGGGGTGGTGCGCATTGTATGGGTGTGTGTTACATTCACTAGTAGGAGTGAGAAAAGAATCACGGGGTGGTGCGCATTGTATGGGTGTGTGTTACATTACATTCACTAGTAGGAGTGAGATACGCATCAAGGGGTGGTGTGAATCGGAGGGTCTGAATTAGGATAGGCAGTGAGTGGCAATGTAGGATGGAGAAAAGCACAGCGGGGTGGTCAGCATGGGGAGGTCAGGGAACATGCAGTGGCAATGTAGGATAGGTTTCTGCAAAACATCGCGGGGTGGTGCGCATTGTATGGGTGTGTGTTACATTACATTCACTAGTAGGAGTGTGAAAAACATCACGGGGTGGTGCGCATTGTATGGGTGTGTGTTACATTACATTCACTAGTAGGAGTGAGAAAAACATCACGGGGTGGTGTGAATCGGAGGGTCTGAATTAGGATAGGCAGTGAGTGGCAATGTAGGATGGAGAAAAGCACCGCGGGGTGGTCAGCATGGGGAGGTCAGGGAACATGCAGTGGCAATGTAGGATAGGTTTCTGAAAAACATCGCGGGGTGGTGCGCATGGTATGGGTGTGTGTTACATTACATTCACTAGTAGGAGTGATAAAAACATCACGGGGTGGTGCGCATTGTATGGGTGTGTGTTACATTACATTCACTAGTAGGAGTGAGAAAAACATCACGGGGTGGTGTGAATCGGAGGGTCTGAATTAGGATAGGCAGTGAGTGGCAATGTAGGATGGAGAAAAGCAGCGCGGGGTGGTCAGCGTGGGGAGGTCAGTTAACATGCAGTGGCAATGTAGGATAGGTTTCTGAAAAACATCGCGGGGTGGTGCGTATTGTATGGGAGTGTGTTACATTACATTCACTAGTAGGAGTGAGAAAAACATCACGGGGTGGTGCGCATGGTATGGGTGTGTGTTACATTACATTCACTAGTAGGAGTGAGAAAAGCATCACGGGGTGGTGTGAATCGGAGGGTCTGAATTAGGATAGGCAGTGAGTGGCAATGTAGGATGGAGAAAAGCACCGCGGGGTGGTCAGCATGGGGAGGTCAGGGAACATGCAGTGGCAATGTAGGATAGGTGTCTGAAAAACATCGCGGGGTGGTGCGCATTGTATGGGTGTGTGTTACATTACATTCACTAGTAGGAGTGAGAAAAACATCACGGGGTGGTGCGCTTGTATGGGTGTGTGTTACATTACATTCACTAGTAGGAGTGACAAAAACATCACGCGGTGGTGTGAATCAGAGGGTCTGAATTAGGATAGGCAGTGAGTGGCAATGTAGGATGGAGAAAAGCACCGCGGGGTGGTCAGCATGGGGAAGTCAGGGAATATGCAGTGGCAATGTAGGATAGGTTTCTGAAAAACATCGCGGGGTGGTGCGCATTGTACGGGTGTGTGTTACATTACATTCACTAGTAGGAGTGAGAAAAACATCACGGGGTGGTGTGAATCGGAGGGTCTGAATTAGAATAGGCAGTGAGTGGCAATGTAGGATGGAGAAAAGCACCGCGGGGTGGTCCGCATGGGGAGGTCAAGGAACATGCAGTGGCAATGTAGGATAGGTTTCTGAAAAACATCGCGGGGTGGAGCGCATTGTATGGGTGTGTGTTACATTACATTCACTAGTTGGAGTGAGAAAAACATCACGGGGTGGTGCGCATTGTATGGGTGTTTGTTACATTACATTAACTACTAGGAGTGAGAAAAACATCACGGGGTGGTGTGAATCGGAGTGTCTGAATTAGGATAGGCAGTGAGTGGCAATGTAGGATGGAGAAAAGCACCGCGGTGTGGTCAGCATGGGGAGGTCAGGGAACATGCAGTGGCAATGTAGGATAGGTTTCTGAAAAACATCGCGGGGTGGTGCGCATTGTATGGGTGTGTGTTACATTACATTCACTAGTAGGAGTGAGAAAAACATCAAGGGGTGGTGCGCTTGTATGGGTGTGTGTTACATTACATTCACTATTAGGACTGAGAAAAACATCACGCGGTGGTGTGAATCGGAGGGTCTGAATTAGGATAGGCAGTGAGTGGCAATGTAGGATGGAGAAAAGCACCGCGGGGTGGTCAGCATGGGGAGGTCAGGGAATATGCAGTGGCAATGTAGGATAGGTTTCTGAAAAACATCGCGGGGTGGTGCGCATTGTATGGGTGTGTGTTACATTACATTCACTAGTAGGAGTGAGAAAAACATCACGGGGTGGTGCGCATTGTATGGGTGTTTGTTACATTACATTCACTAGTAGGAGTGAGAAAAACATCACGGGTTGGTGTGAATCGGAGGGTGTGAATTAGGATAGGCAGTGAGTGGCAATGTAGTATGGAGAAAAGCTCCGCGGGGTGGTCAGCATGGGGAGGTCAGGGAACATGCAGTGGCAATGTAGGATAGGTTTCTGAAAAACATCGTGGGGTGGTGCGCATTGTATGGTTGTGTGTTACATTACATTCACTAGTAGGAGTGAGAAAAACATCACGGGGTGGTGCGCATTGTATGGGTGTTTGTTACATTACATTCACTAGTAGGAGTGAGAAAATCATCACGGGGTGGTGTGAATCGGAGGGTCTGAATTAGGATAGGCAGTGAGTGGCAATGTAGGATGGAGAAAAGCACCGCGGGGTGGTCAGCAAGGGGAGGTCTGGGAACATGCAGTGGAAATGTAGGATAGGTTTCTGAAAAACATCGCGGGGTGGTGCGCATTATATGGGTGTGTGTTACATTACATTCCCTACTAGGAGTGAGAAAAACATCACGGGGTGGTGCGCATTGTATGGGTGTGTGTTACATTACATTCACTAGTAGGAGTGAGAAAAGCATCACGGGGTGGTGTGAATCGGAGGGTCTGAATTAGGATAGGCAGTGAGTGGCAATGTAGGATGGAGAAAAGCACCGCGGGGTGGTCAGCATGGGGAGGTCAGGGAACATGCAGTGGCAATGTAGGATAGGTTTCTGAAAAACATCGCGGGGTGATGCGCATTGTATGGATGTGTGTTACATTACATTCACTAGTAATAGTGACAAAAACATCACGGGGTGCTGTGAATCGGAGGGTCTGAATTAGGATACGCAGTGAGTGGCAATGTAGGATGGAGAAAAGCACCGCGGGGTGGTCAGCATGGGGAGGTCAGGGAACATGCAGTGGCAATGTAGGATAGGTTTCTGAAAAACATCGCGGGGTGGTGCGCATGGTATGGGTGTGTGTTACATTACATTCACTAGTAGGAGTGATAAAAACATCACGGGGTGGTGCGCATTGTATGGGTGTGTGTTACATTACATTCACTAGTAGGAGTGAGAGAAACATCACGGGGTGGTGTGAATCGGAGGGTCTGAATTAGGATAGGCAGTGAGTGTCAATGTAGGATGGAGAAAAGCAGCGCGAGGTGGTCAGCGTGGGGAGGTCAGGGAACATGCAGTGGCAATGTAGGATAGGTTTCTGAAAAACATCGCGGGGTGGTGCGCATTGTATGGGTGTGTGTTACATTACATTCACTAGTAGGAGTGAGAAAAGAATCACGGGGTGGTGCGCATTGTATGGGTGTGTGTTACATTACATTCACTAGTAGGAGTGAGATACGCATCAAGGGGTGGTGTGAATCGGAGGGTCTGAATTAGGATAGGCAGTGAGTGGCAATGTAGGATGGAGAAAAGCACAGCGGGGTGGTCAGCATGGGGAGGTCAGGGAACATGCAGTGGCAATGTAGGATAGGTTTCTGCAAAACATCGCGGGGTGGTGCGCATTGCATGGGTGTGTGTTACATTACATTCACTAGTAGGAGTGAGAAAAACATCACGGGGTGGTGCGCTTGTATGGGTGTGTGTTACATTACATTCACTAGTAGGAGTGAG
Source organism: Cavia porcellus (assembly GCF_034190915.1). NCBI lineage: Eukaryota > Metazoa > Chordata > Mammalia > Rodentia > Caviidae > Cavia > Cavia porcellus. The sequence continues at coordinate 302,322 of NW_026947666.1, read as the reverse complement.
AAAAACATCACGCGGTGGTGTGAATCGGAGGTTCTGAATTAGGATAGGCAGTGAGTGGCAATGTAGGATGGAGAAAAGCACCGCGGGGTGGTCAGCATGGGGAAGTTAGGGAATCTGCAGTGGCAATGTAGGATAGGTTTCTGAAAAACATCGCGGGGTGGTGCGCATTGTATGGGTGTGTGTTACATTACATTCACTAGTAGGAGTGAGAAACGCATCACGGGGTGGTGTGAATCGGAGGGTCTGAATTAGGATAGGCAGTGAGAGGCAATGTAGGATGGAGAAAAGCACCGCGGTGTGGTCAGCATGGGGAGGTCAGGGAACATGCAGTGGCAATGTAGGATAGGTTTCTGAAAAACATCGCGGGGTGGTGCGCATTGTATGGGTGTGTGTTACATTACATTCACTAGTAGGAGTGAGAAAAACATCACGGGGTGGTGCGCATTGTATGGGTGTGTGTTACATTACATTCACTAGTAGGAGTGAGAAAAACATCACGGGGTGGTGTGAATCGGAGGGTCTGAATTAGGATAGGCAGTGAGTGGCAATGTAGGATGGAGAAAAGCACCGCGGGGTGGTCAGCATGGGGAGGTCAGGGAACATGCAGTGGCAATGTAGGATAGGTTTCTGAAAAACATCGCGGGGTGGTGCGCATTTTATGGGTGTGTGTTACATTACATTCACTAGTAGGAGTGAGAAAAACACCACGGGGTGGTGCGCTTGTATGTGTGTGTGTTACATTACATTCACTAGTAGGAGTTAGAAAAACATCACGCGGTGGTGTGAATCGGAGGGTCTGAATTAGGATAGGCAGTGAGTGGCAATGTAGGATGGAGAAAAGCACCGCGGTGTGGTCAGCATGGGGAGGTCAGGGAACATGCAGTGGCAATGTAGGATAGGTTTCTGAAAAACATCGCGGGGTGGTGCGCATAGTATGGGTGTGCGTTACATTACATTCACTAGTAGGAGTGAGAAAAACATCACGGGGTGGTGCGCATTGTATGGGTGTGTGTTACATTACATTCACTAGTAGGAGTGAGAAAAACATCACGGGGTGGTGCGCATTGTATGGGTGTGTGTTACATTACATTCACTACTAGGAGTGAGAAAAACATCACGGGGTGGTGTGAATCGGAGGGTCTGAATTAGGATAGGCAGTGAGTGGCAATGTAGGATGGAGAAAAGCACCGCGGGGCGGTCAGCGTGGGGAGGTCAGGGAACATGCAGTGGCAATGTAGGATAGGTTTCTGAAAAATATCGCGGGGTGGTGCGCATTGTATGGGTGTGTGTTACATTACATTCACTAGTAGGAGTGAGAAAAACATCACGGGGTGGTGCGCATTGTATGGGTGTTTGTTACATTACATTCACTAGTAGGAGTGAGAAAATCATCACGGGGTGGTGTGAATCGGAGGGTCTGAATTAGGATAGGCAGTGAGTGGCAATGTAGGATGGAGAAAAGCACCGCGGGGTGGTCAGCAAGGGGAGGTCAGGGAACATGCAGTGGAAATATAGGATAGGTTTCTGAAAAACATCGCGGGGTGGTGCACATTATATGGGTGTGTGTTACATTACATTCACTACTAGGAGTGAGAAAAACATCACGGGGTGGTGCGCATTGTATGGGTGTGTGTTACATTACATTCACTAGTAGGAGTGAGAAAAGCATCACGGGGTGGTGTGAATCGGAGGGTCTGAATTAGGATAGGCAGTGAGTGGCAATGTAGGATGGAGAAAAGCACCGCGGTGTGGTCAGCATGGGGAGGTCAGGGAACATGCAGTGGCAATGTAGGATAGGTTTCTGAAAAACATCGCGGGGTGGTGCGCATTGTATGGGTGTGTGTTACATTACATTCACTAGTAATAGTGACAAAAACATCACGGGGTGCTGTGAATCGGAGGGTCTGAATTAGGATACGCAGTGAGTGGCAATGTAGGATGGAGAAAAGCACCGCGGGGTGGTCAGCATGGGGAGGTCAGGGAACATGCAGTGGCAATGTAGGATAGGTTTCTGAAAAACATCGCGGGGTGGTGCGCATGGTATGGGTGTGTGTTACATTACATTCACTAGTAGGAGTGATAAAAACATCACGGGGTGGTGCGCCTTGTATGGGTGTGTGTTACATTACATTCACTAGTAGGAGTGAGAGAAACATCACGGGGTGGTGTGAATCGGAGGGTCTGAATTAGGATAGGCAGTGAGTGGCAATGTAGGATGGAGAAAAGCAGCGCGGGGTGGTCAGCGTGGGGAGGTCAGGGAACATGCAGTGGCAATGTAGGATAGGTTTCTGAAAAACATCGCGGGGTGGTGCGCATTGTATGGGTGTGTGTTACATTACATTCACTAGTAGGAGTGATAAAAGAATCACGGGGTGGTGCGCATTGTATGGGTGTGTGTTACATTACATTCACTAGTAGGAGTGAGATACGCATCAAGGGGTGGTGTGAATCGGAGGGTCTGAATTAGGATAGGCAGTGAGTGGCAATGTAGGATGGAGAAAAGCACAGCGGGGTGGTCAGCATGGGGAGGTCAGGGAACATGCAGTGGCAATGTAGGATAGGTTTCTGCAAAACATCGCGGGGTGGTGCGCATTGTATGGGTGTGTGTTACATTACATTCACTAGTAGGAGTGTGAAAAACATCACGGGGTGGTGCGCATTGTATGGGTGTGTGTTACATTACATTCACTAGTAGGAGTGAGAAAAACATCACGGGGTGGTGTGAATCGGAGGGTCTGAATTAGGATAGGCAGTGAGTGGCAATGTAGGATGGAGAAAAGCACCGCGGGGTGGTCAGCATGGGGAGGTCAGGGAACATGCAGTGGCAATGTAGGATAGGTTTCTGAAAAACATCGCGGGGTGGTGCGCATGGTATGGGTGTGTGTTACATTACATTCACTAGTAGGAGTGATAAAAACATCACGGGGTGGTGCGCATTGTATGGGTGTGTGTTACATTACATTCACTAGTAGGAGTGAGAAAAACATCACGGGGTGGTGTGAATCGGAGGGTCTGAATTAGGATAGGCAGTGAGTGGCAATGTAGGATGGAGAAAAGCAGCGCGGGGTGGTCAGCGTGGGGAGGTCAGTTAACATGCAGTGGCAATGTAGGATAGGTTTCTGAAAAACATCGCGGGGTGGTGCGTATTGTATGGGAGTGTGTTACATTACATTCACTAGTAGGAGTGAGAAAAACATCACGGGGTGGTGCGCATGGTATGGGTGTGTGTTACATTACATTCACTAGTAGGAGTGAGAAAAGCATCACGGGGTGGTGTGAATCGGAGGGTCTGAATTAGGATAGGCAGTGAGTGGCAATGTAGGATGGAGAAAAGCACTGCGGGGTGGTCAGCATGGGGAGGTCAGGGAACATGCAGTGGCAATGTAGGATAGGTTTCTGAAAAACATCGCGGGGTGGTGCGCATTTTATGGGTGTGTGTTACATTACATTCACTAGTAGGAGTGAGAAAAACATCACGGGGTGGTGCGCTTGTATGTGTGTGTGTTACATTACATTCACTAGTAGGAGTTAGAAAAACATCACGCGGTGGTGTGAATCGGAGGGTCTGAATTAGGATAGGCAGTGAGTGGCAATGTAGGATGGAGAAAAGCACCGCGGTGTGGTCAGCATGGGGAGGTCAGGGAACATGCAGTGGCAATGTAGGATAGGTTTCTGAAAAACATCGCGGGGTGGTGCGCATTGTATGGGTGTGAGTTACATTACATTCACTAGTAGGAGTGAGAAAAACATCACGGGGTGGTGCGCATTGTATGGGTGTGTGTTACATTACATTCACTAGTAGGAGTGAGAAAAACATCACGGGGTGGTGCGCATTGTATGGGTGTGTGTTACATTACATTCACTACTAGGAGTGAGAAAAACATCACGGGGTGGTGTGAATCGGAGGGTCTGAATTAGGATAGGCAGTGAGTGGCAATGTAGGATGGAGAAAAGCACCGCGGGGCGGTCAGCGTGGGGAGGTCAGGGAACATGCAGTGGCAATGTAGGATAGGTTTCTGAAAAATATCGCGGGGTGGTGCGCATTGTATGGGTGTGTGTTACATTACATTCACTAGTAGGAGTGAGAAAAACATCACGGGGTGGTGCGCATTGTATGGGTGTTTGTTACATTACATTCACTAGTAGGAGTGAGAAAATCATCACGGGGTGGTGTGAATCGGAGGGTCTGAATTAGGATAGGCAGTGAGTGGCAATGTAGGATGGAGAAAAGCACCGCGGGGTGGTCAGCAAGGGGAGGTCAGGGAACATGCAGTGGAAATATAGGATAGGTTTCTGAAAAACATCGCGGGGTGGTGCACATTATATGGGTGTGTGTTACATTACATTCACTACTAGGAGTGAGAAAAACATCACGGGGTGGTGCGCATTGTATGGGTGTGTGTTACATTACATTCACTAGTAGGAGTGAGAAAAGCATCACGGGGTGGTGTGAATCGGAGGGTCTGAATTAGGATAGGCAGTGAGTGGCAATGTAGGATGGAGAAAAGCACCGCGGCGTGGTCAGCATGGGGAGGTCAGGGAACATGCAGTGGCAATGTAGGATAGGTTTCTGAAAAACATCGCGGGGTGGTGCGCATTGTATGGGTGTGTGTTACATTACATTCACTAGTAATAGTGACAAAAACATCACGGGGTGCTGTGAATCGGAGGGTCTGAATTAGGATACGCAGTGAGTGGCAATGTAGGATGGAGAAAAGCACCGCGGGGTGGTCAGCATGGGGAGGTCAGGGAACATGCAGTGGCAATGTAGGATAGGTTTCTGAAAAACATCGCGGGGTGGTGCGCATGGTATGGGTGTGTGTTACATTACATTCACTAGTAGGAGTGATAAAAACATCACGGGGTGGTGCGCCTTGTATGGGTGTGTGTTACATTACATTCACTAGTAGGAGTGAGAGAAACATCACGGGGTGGTGTGAATCGGAGGGTCTGAATTAGGATAGGCAGTGAGTGGCAATGTAGGATGGAGAAAAGCAGCGCGGGGTGGTCAGCGTGGGGAGGTCAGGGAACATGCTGTGGCAATGTAGGATAGGTTTCTGAAAAACATCGCGGGGTGGTGCGCATTGTATGGGTGTGTGTTACATTACATTCACTAGTAGGAGTGAGAAAAGAATCACGGGGTGGTGCGCATTGTATGGGTGTGTGTTACATTACATTCACTAGTAGGAGTGAGATACGCATCAAGGGGTGGTGTGAATCGGAGGGTCTGAATTAGGATAGGCAGTGAGTGGCAATGTAGGATGGAGAAAAGCACAGCGGGGTGGTCAGCATGGGGAGGTCAGGGAACATGCAGTGGCAATGTACGATAGGTTTCTGCAAAACATCGCGGGGTGGTGCGCATTGTATGGGTGTGTGTTACATTACATTCACTAGTAGGAGTGTGAAAAACATCACGGGGTGGTGCGCATTGTATGGGTGTGTGTTACATTACATTCACTAGTAGGAGTGAGAAAAACATCACGGGGTGGTGTGAATCGGAGGGTCTGAATTAGGATAGGCAGTGAGTGGCAATGTAGGATGGAGAAAAGCACCGCGGGGTGGTCAGCATGGGGAGGTCAGGGAACATGCAGTGGCAATGTAGGATAGGTTTCTGAAAAACATCGCGGGGTGGTGCGCATGGTATGGGTGTGTGTTACATTACATTCACTAGTAGGAGTGATAAAAACATCACGGGGTGGTGCGCATTGTATGGGTGTGTGTTACATTACATTCACTAGTAGGAGTGAGAAAAACATCACGGGGTGGTGTGAATCGGAGGGTCTGAATTAGGATAGGCAGTGAGTGGCAATGTAGGATGGAGAAAAGCAGCGCGGGGTGGTCAGCGTGGGGAGGTCAGTTAACATGCAGTGGCAATGTAGGATAGGTTTCTGAAAAACATCGCGGGGTGGTGCGTATTGTATGGGAGTGTGTTACATTACATTCACTAGTAGGAGTGAGAAAAACATCACGGGGTGGTGCGCATGGTATGGGTGTGTGTTACATTACATTCACTAGTAGGAGTGAGAAAAGCATCACGGGGTGGTGTGAATCGGAGGGTCTGAATTAGGATAGGCAGTGAGTGGCAATGTAGGATGAAGAAAAGCACCGCGGGGTGGTCAGCATCGGGAGGTCAGGGAACATGCAGTGGCAATGTAGGATAGGTTTCTGAAAAACATCGCGGGGTGGTGCGCATTGTATGGGTGTGTGTTACATTACATTCACTAGTAGCAGTGAGAAAAACATCATGGGGTGGTGTGAATCGGAGGGTCTGAATTAGGATAGGCAGTGAGAGGCAATGTAGGATGGAGAAAAGCACCGCGGTGTGGTCAGCATGGGGAGGTCAGGGAACATGCAGTGGCAATGTAGGATAGGTTTCTGAAAAACATCGCGGGGTGGTGCGCATTGTATGGGTGTGTGTTACATTACATTCACTAGTAGGAGTGAGAAAAACATCACGGGGTGGTGCGCATTGTATGGGTGTGTGTTACATTACATTCACTAGTAGGAGTGAGAAAAACATCACGGGGTGGTGTGAATCGGAGGGTCTGAATTAGGATAGGCAGTGAGTGGCAATGTAGGATGGAGAAAAGCACCGCGGGGTGGTCAGCATGGGGAGGTCAGGGAACATGCAGTGGCAATGTAGGATAGGTTTCTGAAAAACATCGCGGGGTGGTGCGCATTGTATGGGTGTGTGTTACATTACATTCACTAGTAGGAGTGAGAAAAACATCACGGGGTGGTGCGCTTGTATGTGTGTGTGTTACATTACATTCACTAGTAGGAGTTAGAAAAACATCACGCGGTGGTGTGAATCGGAGGGTCTGAATTAGGATAGGCAGTGAGTGGCAATGTAGGATGGAGAAAAGCGCCACGGGGTGGTCAGCATGTGGAGGTAAGGGAATATGCAGTGGCAAAGTAGGATAGGTTTCTGAAAAACATCGCGGGGTGGTGCGCATTGTACGGGTGTGAGTTACATTACATTCACTAGTAGGAGTGAGAAAAACATCACGGGGTGGTGCGCATTGTATGGGTGTGTGTTACATTACATTCACTAGTAGGAGTGAGAAAGGCATCACGGGGTGGTGTGAATCGGAGGGTCTGAATTAGGATAGGCAGTGAGTGGCAATGTAGGATGGAGAAAAGCACCGCGGGATGGTCAGCATGGGGAGGTCAGGGAACATGCAGTGGCAATGTAGGATAGGTTTCTGAAAAACATCACGGGGTGGTGCGCAATGTATGGGTGTGTGTTACATTACATTCACTAGTAGGAGTGAGAAAAACATCACGGGGTGGTGTGAATCGGATGGTCTGAATTAGGATAGGCAGTGAGTGGCAATGTAGGATGGAGAAAAGCAGCGCGGGGTGGTCAGCGTGCGGAGGTCAGGGAACATGCAGTGGCAATGTAGGATAGGTTTCTGAAAAACATCGCGGGGTGGTGCGCATTGTGTGGGTGTGTGTTACATTACATTCACTAGTAGGAGTGAGAAAAACATCACGGGGTGGTGTGCATTGTATGGGTGTTTGTTACATTACATTCACTAGTAGGAGTGAGAAAAACATCACGGGGTGGTGTGAATCGGAGGGTCTGAATTAGGATAGGCAGTGAGTGGCAATGTAGGATGGAGAAAAGCACCGCGGGGTGGTCAGCATGGGGAGGTCAGGGAACATGCAGTGGCAATGTAGGATAGGTTTCTGAAAAACATCGCGGGGTGGTGCGCATTGTATGGGTGTGAGTTACATTACATTCACTAGTAGGAGTGAGAAAAACATCACGGGGTGGTGCGCATTGTATGGGTGTGTGTTACATTACATTCACTAGTAGGAGTGAGAAAATCATCACGGGGTGGTGTGAATCGGAGGGTCTGAATTAGGATAGGCAGTGAGTGGCAATGTAGGATGAAGAAAAGCACCGCGGGGTGGTCAGCATCGGGAGGTCAGGGAACATGCAGTGGCAATGTAGGATAGGTTTCTGAAAAACATCGCGGGGTGGTGCGCATTGTATGGGTGTGTGTTACATTACATTCACTAGTAGCAGTGAGAAAAACATCATGGGGTGGTGTGAATCGGAGGGTCTGAATTAGGATAGGCAGTGAGAGGCAATGTAGGATGGAGAAAAGCACCGCGGTGTGGTCAGCATGGGGAGGTCAGGGAACATGCAGTGGCAATGTAGGATAGGTTTCTGAAAAACATCGCGGGGTGGTGCGCATTGTATGGGTGTGTGTTACATTACATTCACTAGTAGGAGTGAGAAAAACATCACGGGGTGGTGCGCATTGTATGGGTGTGTGTTACATTACATTCACTAGTAGGAGTGAGAAAAACATCACGGGGTGGTGTGAATCGGAGGGTCTGAATTAGGATAGGCAGTGAGTGGCAATGTAGGATGGAGAAAAGCACCGCGGGGTGGTCAGCATGGGGAGGTCAGGGAACATGCAGTGGCAATGTAGGATAGGTTTCTGAAAAACATCACGGGGTGGTGCGCATTGTATGGGTGTGTGTTACATTACATTCACTAGTAGGAGTGAGAAAAACATCACGGGGTGGTGCGCTTGTATGTGTGTGTGTTACATTACATTCACTAGTAGGAGTTAGAAAAACATCACGCGGTGGTGTGAATCGGAGGGTCTGAATTAGGATAGGCAGTGAGTGGCAATGTAGGATGGAGAAAAGCGCCACGGGGTGGTCAGCATGTGGAGGTAAGGGAATATGCAGTGGCAAAGTAGGATAGGTTTCTGAAAAACATCGCGGGGTGGTGCGCATTGTACGGGTGTGAGTTACATTACATTCACTAGTAGGAGTGAGAAAAACATCACGGGGTGGTGCGCATTGTATGGGTCTGTGTTACATTACATTCACTACTAGGAGTGAGAAAAACATCACGGGGTGGTGTGAATCGGAGGGTGTGAATTAGGATAGGCAGTGAGTGGCAATGTAGGATGGAGAAAAGCACCGCGGGGCGGTCAGCGTGGGGAGCTCAGGGAACATGCAGTGGCAATGTAGGATAGGTTTCTGAAAAATATCGCGGGGTGGTGCGCATTGTATGGGTGTGTGTTACATTACATTCACTAGTAGGAGTGACAAAAACATCACGGGTGGTGCGCATTGTATGGGTGTGTGTTACATTACATTCACTAATAGGAGTGAGAAAAACATCACGGGGTGGTGTGAATCGGAGGGTCTGAATTAGGATAGGCAGTGAGTGGCAATGTAGGATGGAGAAAAGCACCGCGGGGTTGTCAGCATGGGGAGGTCAGGGAACATGCAGTGGCAATGTAGGATAGGTTTCTGAAAAACATCGCGGGGTGGTGCGCATTGTATGGGTGTGTGTTACATTACATTCACTAGTAGGAGTGAGAAAAACATCACGCGGTGGTGCGCATTGTATGGGTGTGTGTTACATTACATTCACTAGTAGGAGTGAGAAAGGCATCACGGGGTGGTGTGAATCGGAGAGTCTGAATTAGGATAGGCAGTGAGTGGCAATGTAGGATGGAGAAAAGCACCGCGGGATGGTCAGCATGGGGAGGTCAGGGAACATGCAGTGGCAATGTAGGATAGGTTTCTGAAAAACATCGCGGGATGGTGCGCATTGTATGGGTGTGTGTTACATTACATTCACTAGTAGGAGTGAGAAAAACATCACGGGGTGATGCGCATGGTATTGGTGTGTGTTACATTACATTCACTAGTAGGAGTGAGAAAAACATCATGGGGTGGTGTGAATTGGAGTGTCTCAATTAGGATAGGCAGTGAGTGCAATGTAGGATGGAGAAAAGCACCGCGGGGTGGTCAGCATCGGGAGGTCAGGGAACATGCAGTGGCAATGTAGGATAGGTTTCTGAAAAACATCGCAGGGTGGTGCGCATTGTATGGGTGTGTGTTACATTACATTCACTAGTAGTAGTGAGAAAAACATCATGGCGTGGTGTGAATCGAAGGGTCTGAATTAGGATAGGCAGTGAGTGGCAATGTAGGATGGAGAAAAGCACCGCGGGGTGGTCAGCATGGGGAGGTCAGGGAATATGCAGTGGCAATGTAGGATAGGTTTCTGAAAAACATCGCGGGGTGGTGCGCATTGTATGGGTGTGAGTTACATTACATTCACTAGTAGGAGTGAGAAAAACATCACGGGGTGGTGCGCATTGTATGGGTGTGTGTTACATTACATTCACTAGTAGGAGTGAGAAAAACATCACATTGTGGTGTGAATCGGAGGGTCTGAATTAGGATAGGCAGTGAGTGGCAATGTAGGATGGAGAAAAGCACCGCGGGGTGGTCAGCAAGGGGAGGTCCAGGAACATGCAGTGGAAATGTAGGATAGTTTTCTGAAAAACATCGCGGGGTGGTGCGCATTATATGGGTGTGTGTTATATTACATTCACTAGTAGGAGTGAGAAAAACATCACGGGGTGGTGCGCACTGTATGGGTGAGTGTTACATTACATTTACTAGTAGGAGTGAGAAAAACATCACGGGGTGGTGCGCATTGTATGGGTGTGTGTTACATTACATTCACTAGTAGGAGTGAGAAAAACATCACGGGGTGGTGCGCATTGTATGGGTGTGTGTTACATTACATTCACTAGTAGGACTTAGAAAAACATCACGGGGTGGTGTGAATAGGAGGGTCTGAATTAAGATAGGCAGTGAGTGGCAATGCAGGATGGAGAAAAGCACCGCGGGGTGGTCAGCATGGGGAGGTCAGGGAACATGCAGTGGCAATGTAGGATAGGTTTCTGAAAAACATCGCGGGGTCGTGCGCATTGTATGGGTGTGTGTTACATTACATTCACTAGTAGGAGTGAGAAAAACATGACGGGGTGGTGCGCATTGTATGGGTGTGTGTTACATTACATTCACTAGTAGGAGTGAGAAAAGCATCACGGGGTGGTGTGAATCGGAGGGTCTGAATTAGGATAGGCAGTGAGTGGCAATGTAGGATGGAGAAAAGCACCGCGGGTTGGTCAGCATGGCGAGGTCTGGGAACATGCAGTGGCAATGTAGGATAGGTTTCTGAAAAACATCGCGGGGTGGTGCGCATTGTATGTCTGCGTTACATTACATTCACTAGTAGGAGTGAGAAAAACATCACGGGGTGGTGCGCATTGTATGGGTGTGTGTTACATAGCATTCACTAGTAGGAGTGAGAAAAACATCACGGGGTGGTGTGAATCGTAGGGTCAGAATTAGGATAGGCAGTGAGTGGCAATGTAGGATGGAGAAAAGCACCGCGGGGTGGTCAGCAAGGGGAGGTCAGGGAACATGCAGTGGCAATGTAGGATAAGTTTCTGAAAAACATCGCGGGGTGGTGCGCATTGTATGGGTGTGTGTTACATTACATTCACTAGTAGGAGTGAGAAAAACATCACGGGGTGGTGCGCTTGTATGGGTGTGTGTTACATTACATTCACTAGTAGGAGTGAGAAAAACATCACGCGGTGGTGTGAATCGGAGGGTCAGAATTAGGATAGGCAGTGAGTGGCAATGTAGGATGGAGAAAAGCACCGCGGGGTGGTCAGCATGGGGAAGTCAGGGAATATGCAGTGGCAATGTAGGATAGGTTTCTGAAAAACATGGCGGGGTGGTGCGCATTGTATGGGTGTGTGTTACATTACATTCACTAGTAGGAGTGAGAAAAACATCACGGGGTGGTGTGAATCGGAGTGTCTGAATTAGGATAGGCAGTGAGTGGCAATGTAGGATGGAGAAAAGCACCGCGGGGTGGTCAGCATGGGGAGGTCAAGGAACATGCAGTGGCAATGTAGGATAGGTTTCTGAAAAACATCGCGGGGTGGTGCGCAATGTATGGGTGTGTGTTACATTACATTCACTAGTAGGAGTGAGAAAAACATCACGGGGTGGTGCGCATTGTATGGGTGTTTGTTACATTACATTCACAGGTAGGAGTGAGAAAAACATCACGGGGTGGTGTGAATCGGAGGGTCTGAATTAGGATAGGCAGTGAGTGGCAATGTAGGATGGAGAAAAGCACCGCGGGGTGGTCAGCAAGGGGAGGTCAGGGAACATGCAGTGGAAATGTAGGATAGGTTTCTGAAAAACATCGCGGGGTGGTGCGCATTATATGGGTGTGTGTTCCATTACATTCACTAGTAGGAGTGAGAAAAACATCACGGGGTGGTGCGCATTGTATGGGTGTGTGTTACATTACATTCACTAGTAGGAGTGAGAAAAGCATCACGGGGTGGTGTGAATCGGAGGGTCTGAATTAGGATAGGCAGTGAGTGGCAATGTAGGATGGAGAAAAGCACCGCGGGGTGGTCAGCATGGGGAGGTCAGGGAACATGCAGTAGCAATGTAGGATAGGTTTCTGAAAAACATCGCGGGGTGGTGCGCAAAGTATGGGTGTGTTACATTACATTCACTAGTAGGAGTGAGAAAAACATCATGGGGTGGTGCGCATTGTATGGGTGTGTGTTACATTACATTCACTAGTAGGAGTGAGAAAAACATCACGGGGTGGTGCGCATTGTATGGGTGTGTGTTACATTACATTCACTACTAGGAGTGAGAAAAACATCACGGGGTGGTGTGAATCGGAGGGTCTGAATTAGGATAGGCAGTGAGTGGCAATGTAGGATGGAGAAAAGCACCGAGGGGCGGTCAGCGTGGGGAGGTCAGGGAACATGCAGTGGCAATGTAGGATAGGTTTCTGAAAAATACCGCGGGGTGGTGCGCATTGTATGGGTGTGTGTTACATTACATTCACTAGTAGGAGTGAGAAAAACATCACGCGGTGGTGCGCATTGTATGGGTGTGTGTTACATTACATTCACTAGTAGGAGTGAGAAAGGCATCACGGGGTGGTGTGAATCGGAGGGTCTGAATTAGGATAGGCAGTGAGTGGCAATGTAGGATGGAGAAAAGCACCGCGGGATGGTCAGCATGGGGAGGTCAGGGAACATGCAGTGGCAATGTAGGATAGGTTTCTGAAAAACATCACGGGGTGGTGCGCATTGTATGGGTGTGTGTTACATTACATTCACTAGTAGCAGTGAGAAAAACATCACGGGGTGGTGTGAATCGGATGGTCTGAATTAGGATAGGCAGTGAGTGGCAATGTAGGATGGAGAAAAGCAGCGCGGGGTGGTCAGCGTGGGGAGGTCAGGGAACATGCAGTGGCAATGTAGGATAGGTTTCTGAAAAACATCGCGGGGTGGTGCGCATTGTGTGGGTGTGTGTTACATTACATTCACTAGTAGGAGTGAGAAAAACATCACGGGGTGGTGTGCATTGTATGGGTGTTTGTTACATTACATTCACTAGTAGGAGTGAGAAAAACATCACGGGGTGGTGTGAATCGGAGGGTCTGAATTAGGATAGGCAGTGAGTGGCAATGTAGGGTGGAGAAAAGCACCGCGGGGTGGTCAGCATGGGGAGGTCAGGGAACATGCAGTGGCAATGTAGGATAGGTTTCTGAAAAACATCGCGGGGTGGTGCGCATTGTATGGGTGTGAGTTACATTACATTCACTAGTAGGAGTGAGAAAAACATCACGGGGTGGTGCGCATTGTATGGGTGTGTGTTACATTACATTCACTAGTAGGAGTGAGAAAATCATCACGGGGTGGTGTGAATCGGAGGGTCTGAATTAGGATAGGCAGTGAGTGGCAATGTAGGATGAAGAAAAGCACCGCGGGGTGGTCAGCATCGGGAGGTCAGGGAACATGCAGTGGCAATGTAGGATAGGTTTCTGAAAAAGATCGCGGGGTGGTGCGCATTGTATGGGTGTGTGTTACATTACATTCACTAGTAGCAGTGAGAAAAACATCATGGGGTGGTGTGAATCGGAGGGTCTGATTTAGGATAGGCAGTGAGAGGCAATGTAGGATGGAGAAAAGCACCGCGGTGTGTTCAGCATGGGGAGGTGAGGGAACATGCAGTGGCAATGTAGGATAGGTTTCTGAAAAACATCGCGGGGTGGTGCGCATTGTATGGGTGTGTGTTACATTACATTCACTAGTAGGAGTGAGAAAAACATCACGGGGTGGTGCGCATTGTATGGGTGTGTGTTACATTACATTCACTAGTAGGAGTGAGAAAAACATCACGGGGTGGTGTGAATCGGAGGGTCTGAATTAGGATAGGCAGTGAGTGGCAATGTAGGATGGAGAAAAGCACCGCGGGGTGGTCAGCATGGGGAGGTCAGGGAACATGCAGTGGCAATGTAGGATAGGTTTCTGAAAAACATCGCGGGGTGGTGCGCATTGTATGGGTGTGTGTTACATTACATTCACTAGTAGGAGTGAGAAAAACATCACGGGGTGGTGCGCTTGTATGTGTGTGTGTTACATTACATTCACTAGTAGGAGTTAGAAAAACATCACGCGGTGGTGTGAATCGGAGGGTCTGAATTAGGATAGGCAGTGAGTGGCAATGTAGGATGGAGAAAAGCGCCACGGGGTGGTCAGCATGTGGAGGTCAGGGAATATGCAGTGGCAAAGTAGGATAGGTTTCTGAAAAACATCGCGGGGTGGTGCGCATTGTACGGGTGTGAGTTACATTACATTCACTAGTAGGAGTGAGAAAAACATCACGGGGTGGTGCGCATTGTATGGGTGTGTGTTACATTACATTCACTACTAGGAGTGAGAAAAACATCACGGGGTGGTGTGAATCGGAGGGTCTGAATTAGGATAGGCAGTGAGTGGCAATGTAGGATGGAGAAAAGCACCGCGGGGCGGTCAGCGTGGGGAGGTCAGGGAACATGCAGTGGCAATGTAGGATAGGTTTCTGAAAAATATCGCGGGGTGGTGCGCATTGTATGGGTGTGTGTTACATTACATTCACTAGTAGAGGTGAGAAAAACATCATGGCGTGGTGTGAATCGGAGGGTCTGAATTAGGATAGGCAGTGAGTGGCAATGTAGGATGGAGAAAAGCACCGCGGGGTGGTCAGCATGGGGAGGTCAGGGAATATGCAGTGGCAATGTAGGATAGGTTTCTGAGAAACATCGCGGGGTGGTGCGCATTGTATGGGTGTGAGTTACATTACATTCACTAGTAGGAGTGAGAAAAACATCACGGGGTGGTGTGCATTGTATGGGTGTGTGTTACATTACATTCACTAGTAGGAGTGAGAAAAACATCACATTGTGGTGTGAATCGGAGGGTCTGAATTAGGATAGGCAGTGAGTGGCAATGTAGGATGGAGAAAAGCACCGCGGGGTGGTCAGCAAGGGGAGGTCCAGGAACATGCAGTGGAAATGTAGGATAGGTTTCTGAAAAACATCGCGGGGTGGTGCGCATATAAGGGTGTGTGTTATATTACATTCACTAGTAGGAGTGAGAAAAACATCACGGGGTGGTGCGCACTGTATGGGTGAGTCTTACATTACATTTACTAGTAGGAGTGAGAAAAACATCACGGGGTGGTGCGCATTGTATGGGTGTGTGTTACATTACATTCACTAGTAGGAGTGAGAAAAACATCACGGGGTGGTGCGCATTGTATGGGTGTGTGTTACATTACATTCACTAGTAGGACTTAGAAAAACATCACGGGGTGGTGTGAATAAGAGGGTCTGAATTAAGATAGGCAGTGAGTGGCAATGCAGGATGGAGAAAAGCACCGCGGGGTGGTCAGCATGGGGAGGTCAGGGAACATGCAGTGGCAATGTAGGATAGGTTTCTGAAAAACATCGCGGGGTCGTGCGCATTGTATGTCTGCGTTACATTACATTCACTAGTAGGAGTGAGAAAAACATCACGGGGTGGTGCGCATTGTATGGGTGTGTGTTACATAACATTCACTAGTAGGAGTGAGAAAAACATCACGGGGTGGTGTGAATCGTAGGGTCAGAATTAGGATAGGCAGTGAGTGGCAATGTAGGATGGAGAAAAGCACCGCGGGGTGGTCAGCATGGGGAGGTCAGGGAACATGCAGTGGCAATGTAGGATAAGTTTCTGAAAAACATCGCGGGGTGGTGCGCATTGTATGGGTGTGTGTTACATTACATTCACTAGTAGGAGTGAGAAAAACATCACGGGGTGGTGCGCTTGTATGGGTGTGTGTTACATTACATTCACTAGTAGGAGTGAGAAAAACATCACGCGGTGGTGTGAATCGGAGGGTCTGAATTAGGATAGGCAGTGAGTGGCAATGTAGGATGGAGAAAAGCACCGCGGGGTGGTCAGCATGGGGAAGTCAGGGAATATGCAGTGGCAATGTAGGATAGGTTTCTGAAAAACATGGCGGGGTGGTGCGCATTGTATGGGTGTGTGTTACATTACATTCACTAGTAGGAGTGAGAAAAACATCACGGGGTGGTGTGAATCGGAGGGTCTGAATTAGGATAGGCAGTGAGTGGCAATGTAGGATGGAGAAAAGCACCGCGGGTTGGTCAGCATGGGGAGGTCAAGGAACATGCAGTGGCAATGTAGGATAGGTTTCTGAAAAACATCGCGGGGTGGTGCGCATTGTATGGGTGTGTGTTACATTACATTCACTAGTAGGAGTGAGAAAAACATCACGGGGTGGTGCGCATTGTATGGGTGTTTGTTACATTACATTCACAGGTAGGAGTGAGAAAAACATCACGGGGTGGTGTGAATGGGAGGGTCTGAATTAGGATAGGCAGTGAGTGGCAATGTAGGATGGAGAAAAGCACCGCGGGGTGGTCAGCAAGGGGAGGTCAGGGAACATGCAGTGGAAATGTAGGATAGGTTTCTGAAAAACATCGCGGGGTGGTGCGCATTATATGGGTGTGTGTTCCATTACATTCACTAGTAGGAGTGAGAAAAACATCACGGGGTGGTGCGCATTGTATGGGTGTGTGTTACATTACATTCACTAGTAGGAGTGAGAAAAGCATCACGGGGTGGTGTGAATCGGAGGGTCTGAATTAGGATAGGCAGTGAGTGGCAATGTAGGATGGAGAAAAGCACCGCGGGGTGGTCAGCATGGGGAGGTCAGGGAACATGCAGTAGCAATGTAGGATAGGTTTCTGAAAAACATCACGGGGTGGTGCGCAAAGTATGGGTGTGTTACATTACATACACTAGTAGGAGTGAGAAAAACATCATGGGGTGGTGCGCATTGTATGGGTGTGTGTTACATTACATTCACTAGTAGGAGTGAGAAAAACATCACGGGGTGGTGTGAATCGGAGGGTCTGAATTAGGATAGGCAGTGAGTGGCAATGTAGGATGGAGAAAAGCACCGCGGTGTGGAAAGCATGGGGTGGTCAGGGAACATGCAGTGGCAATGTAGGATAGGTTTCTGAAAAACATCGCGGGGTGGTGCGCATTGTATGGGTGTGTGTTACATTATATTCACTAGCAGGAGTGAGAAAAACATCACGGGGTGGTGCGCATTGTATGGGTGTGTGTTACATTACATTCACTAGTAGGAGTGAGAAAAACATCACGGGGTGGTGTGAATCGGAGGGTCTGAATTAGGATAGGCAGTGAGTGGCAATGTAGGATGGAGAAAAGCACGGCGGGGTGGTCAGCATGGGGAGGTCAGGGAACATGCAGTGGCAATGTAGGATAGGTTTCTGAAAAACATCGCGTGGTGGTGCGCATTGTATGGGTGTTTGTTACATTACATTCACTAGTAGGAGTGAGAAAAACATCACGGGGTGGTGTGAATCGGAGGGTCTGAATTAGGATAGGCAGTGAGTGGCAATGTAGGATGGAGAAAAGCACCGCGGGGTGGTCAGCAAGGGGAGGTCAGTGAACATGCAGTGGAAATGTAGGATAGGTTTCTGAAAAAGATCGCGGGGTGGTGCGCATTATATGGGTGTGTGTTACATTACATTCACTAGTAGGAGTGAGAAAAACATCACGGGGTGGTGCGAATTGTATGGGTGTGTGTTACATTACATTCACTAGTAGGAGTGAGAAAAGCATCACGGGGTGGTGTGAATCGGAGGGTGTGAATTAGGATAGGCAGTGAGTGGCAATGTAGGATGGAGAAAAGCACCGCGGGGTGGTAAGCATGGGGAGGTCAGGGAACATGCAGTGGCAATGTAGGATAGGTTTCTGAAAAACATCGCGGGGTGGTGCGCAATGTATGGCTGTGTTACATTACATTCACTAGTAGGAGTGAGAAAAACATCATGGGGTGGTGCGCATTGTATGGGTGTGTGTTACATTACATTCACTAGTAGGAGTGAGAAAAACATCACGGGGTGGTGTGAATCGGAGGGTCTGAATTAGGATAGGCAGTGAGTGGCAATGTAGGATGGAGAAAAGCACCGCGGTGTGCTCAGCATGGGGAGGTCAGGGAACATGCAGTGGCAATGTAGGATAGGTTTCTGAAAAACATCGCAGGGTGGTGCGCATTGTATGGGTGTGTGTTACATTACATTCACTAGTAGGAGTGAGAAAAACATCACGGGGTGGTGTGCATTGTATGGGTGTGTGTTACATTACATTCACTAGTAGGAGTGAGAAAAGCATCACGGGGTGGTGTTAATCGGAGGGTCTGAATTAGGATAGGCAGTGAGTGGCAATGTAGGATGGAGAAAAGCACCGCGGGGTGGTCAGCATGGGGAGGTCAGGGAACATGCAGTGGCAATGTAGGATAGGTTTCTGAAAAACATCGCGGGGTGGTGCGCATGGTATGGGTGTGTGTTACATTACATTCACTAGTAGGAGTGAGAAAAACATCACGGGGTGGTGCGCATTGTATGGGTGTGTGTTACATTACATTCACTAGTAGCAGTGAGAAAAACATCATGGGGTGGTGTGAATCGGAGGGTCTGAATTAGGATAGGCAGGGAGTGGCAATGTAGGATGGAGAAAAGCACCGCGGTGTGGTCAGCATGGGGAGGTCAGGGAACATGCAGTGGCAATGTAGGATAGGTTTCTGAAAAACATCGCGGGGTGGTGCGCATTGTATGGGTGTGTGTTACATTACATTCACTAGTAGGAGTGAGAAAAACATCACGGGGTGGTGCTCATTGTAGGGGTGTGTGTTACATTACATTCACTAGTAGGAGTGAGAAAAACATCACGGGGTGGTGTGAATCGGAGGGTCTGAATTAGGATAGGCAGTGAGTGGCAATGTAGGATGGAGAAAAGCACCGCGGGGTGGTCAGCATGGGGAGGTCAGGGAACATGCAGTGGCAATGTAGGATAGGTTTCTGAAAAACATCGCGGGGTGGTGCGCATTGTATGGGTGTGTGTTACATTACATTCACTAGTAGGAGTGAGAAAAACATCACGGGGTGGTGCGCTTGTATGTGTGGGTGTTACATTACATTCACTAGTAGGAGTTAGAAAAACATCACGCGGTGGTGTGAATCGGAGGGTCTGAATTAGGATAGGCAGTGAGTGGCAATGTAGGATGGAGAAAAGCGCCACGGGGTGGTCAGCATGTGGAGGTCAGGGAATATGCAGTGGCAAAGTAGGATAGGTTTCTGAAAAACATCGCGGGGTGGTGCGCGTTGTACGGCTGTGCGTTACATTACATTCACTAGTAGGAGTGAGAAAAACATCACGGGGTGGTGCGCATTGTATGGGTGTGTGTTACATTACATTCACTAGTAGGAGTGAGAAAAACATCACGGGGTGGTGTGAATCGGAGGGTCTGAATTAGGATAGGCAGTGAGTGGCAATGTAGGATGGAGAAAAGCACCGCGGGGCGGTCAGCGTGGGGAGGTCCGGGAACATGCAGTGGCAATGTAGGATAGGTTTCTGAAAAATATCGCGGGGAGGTGCGCATTGTATGGGTGTGTGTTACATTACATTCACTAGTAGGAGTGACAAAAACATCACGGGGTGGTGCGCATTGTATGGGTGTGTGTTACATTACATTCACTAATAGGAGTGAGAAAAACATCACGGGGTGGTGTGAATCGGAGGGTCTGAATTAGGATAGGCAGTGAGTGGCAATGTAGGATGGAGAAAAGCACCGCGGGGTGGTCAGCATGGGGAGGTCAGGGAACATGCAGTGGCAATGTAGGATAGGTTTCTGAAAAACATCGCGGGGTGGTGCGCATTGTATGGGTGTGTGTTACATTACATTCACTAGTAGGAGTGAGAAAAACATCACGCGGTGGTGCGCATTGTATGGGTGTGTGTTACATTACATTCACTAGTAGGAGTGAGAAAGGCATCACGGGGTGGTGTGAATCGGAGGGTCTGAATTAGGATAGGCAGTGAGTGGCAATGTAGGATGGAGAAAAGCACCGCGGGATGGTCAGCATGGGGAGGTCAGGGAACATGCAGTGGCAATGTAGGATAGGTTTCTGAAAAACATCACGGGATGGTGCGCATTGTATGGGTGTGAGTTACATTACATTCACTAGTAGGAGTGAGAAAAACATCATGGCGTGGTTTGAATCGGAGGGTCTGAATTAGGATAGGCAGTGAGTGGCAATGTAGGATGGAGAAAAGCACCGCGGGGTGGTCAGCATGGGGAGGTCAGGGAATATGCAGTGGCAATGTAGGATAGGTTTCTGAAAAACATCGCGGGGTGGTGCGCATTGTATGGGTGTGAGTTACATTACATTCACTAGTAGGAGTGAGAAAAACATCACGGGGTGGTGCGCATTGTATGGGTGTGTGTTACATTACTTTCACTAGTAGGAGTGAGAAAAACATCACATTGTGGTGTGAATCGGAGGGTCTGAATTAGGATAGGCAGTGAGTGGCAATGTAGGATGGAGAAAAGCACCGCGGGGTGGTCAGCAAGGGGAGGTCCAGGAACATGCAGTGGAAATGTAGGATAGGTTTCTGAAAAACATCGCGGGGTGGTGCGCATTATATGGGTGTGTGTTATATTACATTCACTAGTAGGAGTGAGAAAAACATCACGGGGTGGTGCGCACTGTATGGGTGTGTGTTACATTACATTCACTAGTAGGAGTGAGAAAAACATCACGGGGTGGTGCGCATTGTATGGGTGTGTGTTACATTACATTCACTAGTAGGAGTGAGAAAAACATCACGGGGTGGTGCGCATTGTATGGGTGTGTGTTACATTACATTCACTAGTAGGACTTAGAAAAACATCACGGGGTGGTGTGAATAGGAGGGTCTGAATTAAGATAGGCAGTGAGTGGCAATGCAGGATGGAGAAAAGCACCGCGGGGTGGTCAGCATGGGGAGGTCAGGGAACATGCAGTGGCAATGTAGGATAGGTTTCTGAAAAACATCGCGGGGTCGTGCGCATTGTATGGGTGTGTGTTACATTACATTCACTAGTAGGAGTGAGAAAAACATCACGGGGTGGTGCGCATTTTATGGGTGTGTGTTACATTACATTCACTAGTAGGAGTGAGAAAAGCATCACGGGGTGGTGTGAATCGGAGGGTCTGAATTAGGATAGGCAGTGAGTGGCAATGTAGGATGGAGAAAAGCACCGCGGGTTGGTCAGCATGGGGAGGTCTGGGAACATGCAGTGGCAATGTAGGATAGGTTTCTGAAAAACATCGCGGGGTGGTGCGCATTGTATGGGTGTGTGTTACATTACATTCACTAGTAGGAGTGAGAAAAACATCACGGGGTGGTGCTCATTGTAGGGGTGTGTGTTACATTACATTCACTAGTAGGAGTGAGAAAAACATCACGGGGTGGTGTGAATCGGAGGGTCTGAATTAGGATAGGCAGTGAGTGGCAATGTAGGATGGAGAAAAGCACCGCGGGGTGGTCAGCATGGGGAGGTCAGGGAACATGCAGTGGCAATGTAGGATAGGTTTCTGAAAAACATCGCGGGGTGGTGCGCATTGTATGGGTGTGTGTTACATTACATTCACTAGTAGGAGTGAGAAAAACATCACGGGGTGGTGCGCTTGTATGTGTGGGTGTTACATTACATTCACTAGTAGGAGTTAGAAAAACATCACGCGGTGGTGTGAATCGGAGGGTCTGAATTAGGATAGGCAGTGAGTGGCAATGTAGGATGGAGAAAAGCGCCACGGGGTGGTCAGCATGTGGAGGTCAGGGAATATGCAGTGGCAAAGTAGGATAGGTTTCTGAAAAACATTGCGGGGTGGTGCGCGTTGTACGGCTGTGAGTTACATTACATTCACTAGTAGGAGTGAGAAAAACATCACGGGGTGGTGCGCATTGTATGGGTGTGTGTTACATTACATTCACTAGTAGGAGTGAGAAAAACATCACGGGGTGGTGTGAATCGGAGGGTCTGAATTAGGATAGGCAGTGAGTGGCAATGTAGGATGGAGAAAAGCACCGCGGGGCGGTCAGCGTGGGGAGGTCCGGGAACATGCAGTGGCAATGTAGGATAGGTTTCTGAAAAATATCGCGGGGAGGTGCGCATTGTATGGGTGTGTGTTACATTACATTCACTAGTAGGAGTGACAAAAACATCACGGGGTGGTGCGCATTGTATGGGTGTGTGTTACATTACATTCACTAATAGGAGTGAGAAAAACATCACGGGGTGGTGTGAATCGGAGGGTCTGAATTAGGATAGGCAGTGAGTGGCAATGTAGGATGGAGAAAAGCACCGCGGGGTGGTCAGCATGGGGAGGTCAGGGAACATGCAGTGGCAATGTAGGATAGGTTTCTGAAAAACATCGCGGGGTGGTGCGCATTGTATGGGTGTGTGTTACATTACATTCACTAGTAGGAGTGAGAAAAACATCACACGGTGGTGCGCATTGTATGGGTGTGTGTTACATTACATTCACTAGTAGGAGTGAGAAAGGCATCACGGGGTGGTGTGAATCGGAGGGTCTGAATTAGGATAGGCAGTGAGTGGCAATGTAGGATGGAGAAAAGCACCGCGGGATGGTCAGCATGGGGAGGTCAGGGAACATGCAGTGGCAATGTAGGATAGGTTTCTGAAAAACATCACGGGATGGTGCGCATTGTATGGGTGTGAGTTACATTACATTCACTAGTAGGAGTGAGAAAAACATCATGGCGTGGTTTGAATCGGAGGGTCTGAATTAGGATAGGCAGTGAGTGGCAATGTAGGATGGAGAAAAGCAACGCGGGGTGGTCAGCATGGGGAGGTCAGGGAATATGCAGTGGCAATGTAGGATAGGTTTCTGAAAAACATCGCGGGGTGGTGCGCATTGTATGGGTGTGAGTTACATTACATTCACTAGTAGGAGTGAGAAAAACATCACGGGGTGGTGCGCATTGTATGGGTGTGTGTTACATTACTTTCACTAGTAGGAGTGAGAAAAACATCACATTGTGGTGTGAATCGGAGGGTCTGAATTAGGATAGGCAGTGAGTGGCAATGTAGGATGGAGAAAAGCACCGCGGGGTGGTCAGCAAGGGGAGGTCCAGGAACATGCAGTGGAAATGTAGGATAGGTTTCTGAAAAACATCGCGGGGTGGTGCGCATTATATGGGTGTGTGTTATATTACATTCACTAGTAGGAGTGAGAAAAACATCACGGGGTGGTGCGCACTGTATGGGTGTGTGTTACATTACATTCACTAGTAGGAGTGAGAAAAACATCACGGGGTGGTGCGCATTGTATGGGTGTGTGTTACATTACATTCACTAGTAGGAGTGAGAAAAACATCACGGGGTGGTGCGCATTGTATGGGTGTGTGTTACATTACATTCACTAGTAGGACTTAGAAAAACATCACGGGGTGGTGTGAATAGGAGGGTCTGAATTAAGATAGGCAGTGAGTGGCAATGCAGGATGGAGAAAAGCACCGCGGGGTGGTCAGCATGGGGAGGTCAGGGAACATGCAGTGGCAATGTAGGATAGGTTTCTGAAAAACATCGCGGGGTCGTGCGCATTGTATGGGTGTGTGTTACATTACATTCACTAGTAGGAGTGAGAAAAACATCACGGGGTGGTGCGCATTTTATGGGTGTGTGTTACATTACATTCACTAGTAGGAGTGAGAAAAGCATCACGGGGTGGTGTGAATCGGAGGGTCTGAATTAGGATAGGCAGTGAGTGGCAATGTAGGATGGAGAAAAGCACCGCGGGTTGGTCAGCATGGGGAGGTCTGGGAACATGCAGTGGCAATGTAGGATAGGTTTCTGAAAAACATCGCGGGGTGGTGCGCATTGTATGTCTGCCTTACATTACATTCACTAGTAGGAGTGAGAAAAACATCACGGGGTGGTGCGCATTGTATGGGTGTGTGTTACATAACATTCACTAGTAGGAGTGAGAAAAACATCACGGGGTGGTGTGAATCGTAGGGTCAGAATTAGGATAGGCAGTGAGTGGCAATGTAGGATGGAGAAAAGCACCGCGGGGTGGTCAGCATGGGGAGGTCAGGGAACATGAAGTGGCAATGTAGGATAGGTTTCTGAAAAACATCGCGGGGTGGTGCGCATTGTATGGGTGTGTGTTACATTACATTCACTAGTAGGAGTGAGAAAAACTTCACGGGGTGGTGCGCTTGTATGGGTGTGTGTTACATTACATTCACTAGTAGGAGTGAGAAAAACATCACGCGGTGGTGTGAATCGGAGGGTCTGAATTAGGATAGGCAGTGAGTGGCAATGTAGGATGGAGAAAAGCACCGCGGGGTGGTCAGCATGGGGAAGTCAGGGAATATGCAGTGGCAATGTAGGATAGGTTTCTGAAAAACATCGCGGGGTGGTGCGCATTGTATGGGTGTGTGTTACATTACATTCACTAGTAGGAGTGAGAAAAACATCACGCGGTGGTGTGAATCGGAGGGTCTGAATTAGGATAGGCAGTGAGTGGCAATGTAGGATGGAGAAAAGCACCGCGGGGTGGTCAGCATGGGGAAGTCAGGGAATATGCAGTGGCAATGTAGGATAGGTTTCTGAAAAACATCGCGGGGTGGTGCGCATTGTATGGGTGTGTGTTACATTACATTCACTAGTAGGAGTGAGAAAAACATCACAGGGTGGTGCGCATTGTATGGGTGTTTGTTACATTACATTCACTAGTAGGAGTGAGAAAAACATCACGGGGTGGTGTGAATCGGAGGGTCTGAATTAGGATAGGCAGTGAGTGCCAATGTAGGATGGAGAAAAGCACCGCGGGGTGGTCAGCAAGGGGAGGTCAGGGAACATGCAGTGGAAAAGTAGGATAGGTTTCTGAAAAACATCGCGGGGTGGTGCGCATTATATGGGTGTGTGTTCCATTACATTCACTAGTAGGAGTGAGAAAAACATCACGGGGTGGTGCGCATTGTATGGGTGTGTGTTACATAACATTCTCTAGTAGGAGCGAGAAATAATCACGGGTGGTGTGAATCGGAGGGTCTGAATTAGGATAGACTGTGAGTGGCAATGTAGGATGGAGAAAAGCACCGCGGGGTGGTCAGCAAGGGGAGGTCAGTGAACATGCAGTGGAAATGTAGGATAGGTTTCTGAAAAACATCGCGGGGTGGTGCGCATGGTATGGGTGTGTGTTACATTACATTCACTAGTAGGAGTGAGAAAAACATCACGGGGTGGTGCGCATTGTATGGGTGTGTGTTACATTACATTCACTAGTAGGAGTGAGAAAAACATCACGGGGTGGTGTGAATCGGAGGGTCTGAATTAGGATATGCAGTGAGTGGCAATGTAGGATGGAGAAAAGCACCGCGGGGTGGTCAGCATGGGGAGGTCAAGGAACATGCAGTGGCAATGTAGGATAGGTTTCTGAAAAACATCGCGGGGTGGTGCGCATTGTATGGGTGTGTGTTACATTACATTCACTAGTAGGAGTGAGAAAAACATCACGGGGTGGTGCGCATTGTATAGGTGTTTGTTACATTACATTCACTAGTAGGAGTGAGAAAAACATCACGGGGTGGTGTGAATCGGAGGGTCTGAATTAGGATAGGCTGTGAGTGGCAATGTAGGATGGAGAAAAGCACCGCGGGGTGGTCAGCAAGGGGAGGTCAGGGAACATGCAGTGGAAATGTAGGATAGGTTTCTGAAAAACATCGCGGGGTGGTGCGCATTATATGGGTGTGTGTTACATTACATTCACTAGTAGGAGTGAGAAAAACATCACGGGGTGGTGCGAATTTTATGGGTGTGTGTTACATTACATTCACTAGTAGGAGTGAGAAAAGCATCACGGGGTGGTGTGAATCGGAGGGTCTGAATTAGGATAGGCAGTGAGTGGCAATGTAGGATGGAGAAAAGCACCGCGGGGTGGTCAGCATGGGGAGGTCAGGGAACATGCAGTGGCAATGTGGGATAGGTTTCTGAAAAACATCGCGGGGTGGTGCGCATTGTATGGGTGTGTGTTACATTACATTCACTAGTAGGAGTGAGAAAAACATCACGGGGTGGTGCGCTTGTATGTGTGTGTGTTACATTACATTCACTAGTAGGAGTTAGAAAAACATCATGCGGTGGTGTGAATCGGAGGGTCTGAATTAGGATAGGCAGTGAGTGGCAATGTAGGATGGAGAAAAGCGCCACGGGGTGGTCAGCATGTGGAGGTCAGGGAATATGCAGTGGCAAAGTAGGATAGGTTTCTGAAAAACATCGCGGGGTTGTGCGCATTGAAAGGGTGTGAGTTACATTACATTCACTAGTAGGAGTGAGAAAAACATCACGGGGTGGTGCGCTTGTATGGGTGTGTGTTACATTACATTCACTAGTGGGAGTGAGAAAAACATCACGCGGTGGTGTGAATCGGAGGGTCTGAATTAGGATAGGCAGTGAGTGGCAATGTAGGATGGAGAAAAGCACCGCGGGGTGGTCATCATGGGGAAGTCAGGGAATATGCAGTGGCAATGTAGGATAGGTTTCTGAAAAACATCGCGGGGTGGTGCGCATTGTATGGGTGTGTGTTACATTACATTCACTAGTAGGAGTGAGAAAAACATCACGGGGTGGTGCGCATTGTATGGGTGTGTGTTACATTACATTCACTAGTAGGAGTGAGAAAAGCATCACGGGGTGGTGTGAATCGGAGGGTCTGAATTAGGATAGGCAGTGAGTGGCAATATAGGATGGAGAAAAGCACCGCGGGGTGGTCAGCATGGGGAGGTCAGGGAACATGCAGTGGCAATGTAGGATAGGTTTCTGAAAAACATCGCGGGGTGGTGCGCATGGTATGGGTGTGTGTTACATTACATTCACTAGTAGGAGTGAGAAAAACATCACGGGGTGGTGCGCATTGTATGGGTGTGTGTTACGTTACATTCACTAGTAGCAGTGAGAAAAACATCATGGGGTGGTGCGAATCGGAGGGTCTGAATTAGGATAGGCAGGGAGTGGCAATGTAGGATGGAGAAAAGCACCGCGGTGTAGTCAGCATGGGGAGGTCAGGGAACATGCAGTGGCAATGTAGGATAGGTTTCTGAAAAACATCGCGGGGTGGTGCGCATTGTATGGGTGTGTGTTACATTACATTCACTAGTAGGAGTGAGAAAAACATCACGGGGTGGTGCGCATTGTATGGGTGTGTGTTACATTACATTCACTAGTAGGAGTGAGAAAAACATCAAGGGGTGGTGTGAATCGGAGGGTCTGAATTAGGATAGGCAGTGAGTGGCAATGTAGGATGGAGAAAAGCACCGCGGGGTGGTCAGCATGGGGAGGTCAGGGAACATGCAGTGGCAATGTAGGATAGGTTTCTGAAAAACATCGCGGGGTGGTGCGCATTGTATGGGTGTGTGTTACATTACATTCACTAGTAGGAGTGAGAAAAACATCACGGGGTGGTGCGCTTGTATGTGTGTGTGTTACATTACATTCACTAGTAGGAGTTAGAAAAACATCACGCGGTGGTGTGAATCGGAGGGTCTGAATTAGGATAGGCAGTGAGTGGCAATGTAGGATGGAGAAAAGCGCCACGGGGTGGTCAGCATGTGGAGGTCAGGGAATATGCAGTGGCAAAGTAGGATAGGTTTCCGAAAAACATCGCGGGGTGGTGCGCATTGTATGGGTGTGAGTTACATTACATTCACTAGTAGGAGTGAGAAAAACATCACGGGGTGGTGCGCATTGTATGGGTGTGTGTTACATTACATTCACTAGTAGGAGTGAGAAAAACATCACGGGGTGGTGTGAATCGGAGGGTCTGAATTAGGATATGCAGTGAGTGGCAATGTAGGATGGAGAAAAGCACCGCGGGGTGGTCAGCATGGGGAGGTCAAGGAACATGCAGTGGCAATGTAGGATAGGTTTCTGAAAAACATCGCGGGGTGGTGCGCATTGTATGGGTGTGTGTTACATTACATTCACTAGTAGGAGTGAGAAAAACATCACGGGGTGGTGCGCATTGTATAGGTGTTTGTTACATTACATTCACTAGTAGGAGTGATAAAAACATCACGGGGTGGTGTGAATCGGAGGGTCTGAATTAGAATAGGCTGTGAGTGGCAATGTAGGATGTAGAAAAGCACCGCGGGGTGGTCAGCAAGGGGAGGTCAGGGAACATGCAGTGGAAATGTAGGATAGGTTTCTGAAAAACATCGCGGGGTGGTGCGCATTATATGGGTGTGTGTTACATTACATTCACTAGTAGGAGTGAGAAAAACATCACGGGGTGGTGCGAATTTTATGGGTGTGTGTTACATTACATTCACTAGTAGGAGTGAGAAAAGCATCACGGGGTGGTGTGAATCGGAGGGTCTGAATTAGGATAGGCAGTGAGTGGCAATGTAGGATGGAGAAAAGCACCGCGGGGTGGTCAGCATGGGGAGGTCAGTTAACATGCAGTGGCAATGTAGGATAGGTTTCTGAAAAACATCGCGGGGTGGTGCGCAATGTATGGGTGTGTTATGTTACATTCACTAGTAGGAGTGAGAAAAACATCACGGGGTGATGCGCATTGTATTGGTGTGTGTTACATTACATTCACTAGTAGGAGTGAGAAAAACATCACGGGGTGGTGTGAATCGGAGTGTCTGAATTAGGATAGGCAGTGAGTGGCAATGTAGGATGGAGAAAAGAACCGCGGGGTTGTCAGCATGGGTAGGTCAGGGAATATGCAGTGGCAAAGTAGGATAGGTTTCTGAAAAACATCGCGGGGTGGTGCGCAATGTATGGGTGTGTTATGTTACATTCACTAGTAGGAGTGAGAAAAACATCACGGGGTGATGCGCATTGTATTGGTGTGTGTTACATTACATTCACTAGTAGGAGTTAGAAAAACATCATGCGGTGGTGTGAATCGGAGGGTCTGAATTAGGATAGGCAGTGAGTGGCAATGTAGGATGGAGAAAAGCGCCACGGGGTGGTCAGCATGTGGAGGTCAGGGAATATGCAGTGGCAAAGTAGGATAGGTTTCTGAAAAACATCGCGGGGTGGTGCGCATTGTATGGGTGTGAGTTACATTACATTCACTAGTAGGAGTGAGAAAAACATCACGGGGTGGTGCGCATTGTATGGGTGTGTGTTACATTACATTCACTAGTAGGAGTGAGAAAAACATCACGGGGTGGTGTGAATCGGAGGGTCTGTATTAGGATAGGCAGTGAGTGGCAATGTAGGATGGAGAAAAGCACCGCGGGGTGGTCAGCATGGGGAGGTTAAGGAACATGCAGTGGCAATGTAGGATAGGTTTCTGAAAAACATCGCGGGGTGGTGCGCATTGTATGGGTGTGTGTTACATTACATTCACTAGTAGGAGTGAGAAAAACATCACGGGGTGGTGCGCATTGTATGGGTGTTTGTTACATTACATTCACTAGTAGGAGTGAGAAAAACATCACGGGGTGGTGTGAATCGGAGGGTCTGAATTAGGATAGGCTGTGAGTGGCAATGTAGGATGGAGAAAAGCACCGCGGGGTGGTCAGCAAGGGGAGGTCAGGGAACATGCAGTGGAAATGTAGGATAGGTTCTGAAAAACATCGCGGGGTGGTGCGCATTATATGGGTGTGTGTTACATTACATTCACTAGTAGGAGTGAGAAAAACATCACGGGGTGGTGCGAATTTTATGGGTGTGTGTTACATTACCTTCACTAGTAGGAGTGAGAAAAGCATCACGGGGTGGTGTGAATCGGAGGGTCTGAATTAGGATAGGCAGTGAGTGGCAATGTAGGATGGAGAAAAGCACCGCGGGGTGGTCAGCATGGGGAGGTCAGGGAACATGCAGTGGCAATGTTGGATAGGTTTCTGAAAAACATCGCGGGGTGGTGCGCATTGTATGGGTGTGTGTTACATTACATTCACTAGTAGGAGTGAGAAAAACATCACGGGGTGGTGCGCTTGTATGGGTGTGTGTTACATTACATTCACTAGTGGGAGTGAGAAAAACATCACGCGGTGGTGTGAATCGGAGGGTCTGAATTAGGATAGGCAGTGAGTGGCAATGTAGGATGGAGAAAAGCACCGCGGGGTGGTCATCATGGGGAAGTCAGGGAATATGCAGTGGCAATGTAGGATAGGTTTCTGAAAAACATCGCGGGGTGGTGCGCATTGTATGGGTGTGTGTTACATTACATTCACTAGTAGGAGTGAGAAAAACATCACGGGGTGGTGCGCATTGTATGGGTGTGTGTTACATTACATTCACTAGTAGGAGTGAGAAAAGCATCACGGGGTGG
Source organism: Cavia porcellus (assembly GCF_034190915.1). Lineage (NCBI taxonomy): Eukaryota > Metazoa > Chordata > Mammalia > Rodentia > Caviidae > Cavia > Cavia porcellus. The sequence goes on along the minus strand of NW_026947666.1, from coordinate 271,928 downwards.
TGTGAATCGGAGGGTCTGAATTAGGATACGCAGTGAGTGGCAATATAGGATGGAGAAAAGCACCGCGGGGTGGTCAGCATGGGGAGGTCAGGGAACATGCAGTGGCAATGTAGGATAGGTTTCTGAAAAACATCGCGGGGTGGTGCGCATGGTATGGGTGTGTGTTACATTACATTCACTAGTAGGAGTGAGAAAAACATCACGGGGTGGTGCGCATTGTATGGGTGTGTGTTACATTACATTCACTAGTAGCAGTGAGAAAAACATCATGGGGTGGTGTGAATCGGAGGGTCTGAATTAGGATAGGCAGGGAGTGGCAATGTAGGATGGAGAAAAGCACCGCGGTGTAGTCAGCATGGGGAGGTCAGGGAACATGCAGTGGCAATGTAGGATAGGTTTCTGAAAAACATCGCGGGGTGGTGCGCATTGTAGGGGTGTGTGTTACATTACATTCACTAGTAGGAGTGAGAAAAACATCACGGGGTGGTGCGCATTGTATGGGTGTGTGTTACATTACATTCACTAGTAGGAGTGAGAAAAACATCAAGGGGTGGTGTGAATCGGAGGGTCTGAATTAGGATAGGCAGTGAGTGGCAATGTAGGATGGAGAAAAGCACCGCGGGGTGGTCAGCATGGGGAGGTCAGGGAACATGCAGTGGCAATGTAGGATAGGTTTCTGAAAAACATCGCGGGGTGGTGCGCATTGTATGGGTGTGTGTTACATTACATTCACTAGTAGGAGTGAGAAAAACATCACGGGGTGGTGCGCTTGTATGTGTGTGTGTTACATTACATTCACTAGTAGGAGTTAGAAAAACATCACGCGGTGGTGTGAATCGGAGGGTCTGAATTAGGATAGGCAGTGAGTGGCAATGTAGGATGGAGAAAAGCGCCACGGGGTGGTCAGCATGTGGAGGTCAGGGAATATGCAGTGGCAAAGTAGGATAGGTTTCCGAAAAACATCGCGGGGTGGTGCGCATTGTATGGGTGTGAGTTACATTACATTCACTAGTAGGAGTGAGAAAAACATCACGGGGTGGTGCGCATTGTATGGGTGTGTGTTACATTACATTCACTAGTAGGAGTGAGAAAAACATCACGGGGTGGTGTGAATCGGAGGGTCTGAATTAGGATATGCAGTGAGTGGCAATGTAGGATGGAGAAAAGCACCGCGGGGTGGTCAGCATGGGGAGGTCAAGGAACATGCAGTGGCAATGTAGGATAGGTTTCTGAAAAACATCGCGGGGTGGTGCGCATTGTATGGGTGTGTGTTACATTACATTCACTAGTAGGAGTGAGAAAAACATCACGGGGTGGTGCGCATTGTATAGGTGTTTGTTACATTACATTCACTAGTAGGAGTGAGAAAAACATCACGGGGTGGTGTGAATCGGAGGGTCTGAATTAGGATAGGCTGTGAGTGGCAATGTAGGATGTAGAAAAGCACCGCGGGGTGGTCAGCAAGGGGAGGTCAGGGAACATGCAGTGGAAATGTAGGATAGGTTTCTGAAAAACATCGCGGGGTGGTGCGCATTATATGGGTGTGTGTTACATTACATTCACTAGTAGGAGTGAGAAAAACATCACGGGGTGGTGCGAATTTTATGGGTGTGTGTTACATTACATTCACTAGTAGGAGTGAGAAAAGCATCACGGGGTGGTGTGAATCGGAGGGTCTGAATTAGGATAGGCAGTGAGTGGCAATGTAGGATGGAGAAAAGCACCGCGGGGTGGTCAGCATGGGGAGGTCAGTTAACATGCAGTGGCAATGTAGGATAGGTTTCTGAAAAACATCGCGTGGTGGTGCGCAATGTATGGGTGTGTTATGTTACATTCACTAGTAGGAGTGAGAAAAACATCACGGGGTGATGCGCATTGTATTGGTGTGTGTTACATTACATTCACTAGTAGGAGTGAGAAAAACATCACGGGGTGGTGTGAATCGGAGTGTCTGAATTAGGATAGGCAGTGAGTGGCAATGTAGGATGGAGAAAAGAACCGCGGGGTTGTCAGCATGGGTAGGTCAGGGAACATGCAGTGGCAATGTAGGATAGGGTTCTGAAAAACATCGCGGGGTGGTGCACATTGTATGGGTGAGTGTTACATTACATTTACTAGTAGGAGTAAGAAAAACATCATGGGGTGGTGCGCATTGTATGGGTGTGTGTTACATTACATTCACTAGTAGGAGTGAGAAAAACATCACGGGGTGGTGCGCATTGCATGGGTGTGTGTTACATTACATTCACTAGTAGGACTTAGAAAAACATCACGGGGTGGTGTGAATAGGAGGGTCTGAATTAAGATAGGCAGTGAGTGGCAATGCAGGATGGAGAAAAGCACCGCGGGGTGGTCAGCATGGGGAGGTCAGGGAACATGCAGTGGCAATGTAGGATAGTTTTCTGAAAAACATCGCGGGGTCGTGCGCATTGTATGGGTGTGTGTTACATTACATTCACTAGTAGGAGTGAGAAAAACATCACGGGGTGGTGTGAATCGGAGTGTCTGAATTAGGATAGGCAGTGAGTGGCAATGTAGGATGGAGAAAAGAACCGCGGGGTTGTCAGCATGGTTAGGTCAGGGAACATGCAGTGGCAATGTAGGATAGGGTTCTGAAAAACATCGCGGGGTGGTGCGCATTGTATGGGTGTGTGTTACATTACATTCACTAGTAGGAGTGAGAAAAACATCACGGGGTGGTGCGCATTCTATGGGTGTGTGTTACATTACATTCACTAGTAGGAGTGAGAAAAACATCAAGGGGTGGTGTGAATCGGAGGGTCTGAATTAGAATAGGCAGTGAGTGGCAATGTAGGATGGAGAAATGCACCGCGGGGTGGTCAGCATGGGGAGGTCAGGGAACATGCAGTGGCAATGTAGGATAGGTTTCTGAAAAACATCGCGGGGTGGTGCGCATTGTATGGGTGTGTGTTACATTACATTCACTAGTAGGAGTGAGAAAAACATCACGGGGTGGTGCGCTTGTATGTGTGTGTGTTACATTACATTCACTAGTAGGAGTTAGAAAAACATCACGCGGTGGTGTGAATCGGAGGGTCTGAATTAGGATAGGCAGTGAGTGGCAATGTAGGATGGAGAAAAGCACCGCGGGGTGGTCATCATGGGGAAGTCAGGGAATATGCAGTGGCAATGTAGGATAGGTTTCTGAAAAACATCGCGGGGTGGTGCGCATTGTATGGGTGTGTGTTACATTACATTCACTAGTAGGAGTGAGAAAAACATCACGGGGTGGTGCGCATTGTATGGGTGTGTGTTACATTACATTCACTAGTAGGAGTGAGAAAAGCATCACGGGGTGGTGTGAATCGGAGGGTCTGAATTAGGATAGGCAGTGAGTGGCAATATAGGATGGAGAAAAGCACCGCGGGGTGGTCAGCATGGGGAGGTCAGGGAACATGCAGTGGCAATGTAGGATAGGTTTCTGAAAAACATCGCGGGGTGGTGCGCATGGTATGGGTGTGTGTTACATTACATTCACTAGTAGGAGTGAGAAAAACATCACGGGGTGGTGCGCATTGTATGGGTGTGTGTTACATTACATTCACTAGTAGCAGTGAGAAAAACATCATGGGGTGGTGTGAATCGGAGGGTCTGAATTAGGATAGGCAGGGAGTGGCAATGTAGGATGGAGAAAAGCACCGCGGTGTAGTCAGCATGGGGAGGTCAGGGAACATGCAGTGGCAATGTAGAATAGGTTTCTGAAAAACATCGCGGGGTGGTGCGCATTGTATGGGTGTGTGTTACATTACATTCACTAGTAGGAGTGAGAAAAACATCACGGGGTGGTGCGCATTGTATGGGTGTGTGTTACATTACATTCACTAGTAGGAGTGAGAAAAACATCAAGGGGTGGTGTGAATCGGAGGGTCTGAATTAGGATAGGCAGTGAGTGGCAATGTAGGATGGAGAAAAGCACCGCGGGGTGGTCAGCATGGGGAGGTCAGGGAACATGCAGTGGCAATGTAGGATAGGTTTCTGAAAAACATCGCGGGGTGGTGCGCATTGTATGGGTGTGTGTTACATTACATTCACTAGTAGGAGTGAGAAAAACATCACGGGGTGGTGCGCTTGTATGTGTGTGTGTTACATTACATTCACTAGTAGGAGTTAGAAAAACATCACGCGGTGGTGTGAATCGGAGGGTCTGAATTAGGATAGGCAGTGAGTGGCAATGTAGGATGGAGAAAAGCGCCACGGGGTGGTCAGCATGTGGAGGTCAGGGAATATGCAGTGGCAAAGTAGGATAGGTTTCCGAAAAACATCGCGGGGTGGTGCGCATTGTATGGGTGTGAGTTACATTACATTCACTAGTAGGAGTGAGAAAAACATCACGGGGTGGTGCGCATTGTATGGGTGTGTGTTACATTACATTCACTAGTAGGAGTGAGAAAAACATCACGGGGTGGTGTGAATCGGAGGGTCTGAATTAGGATATGCAGTGAGTGGCAATGTAGGATGGAGAAAAGCACCGCGGGGTGGTCAGCATGGGGAGGTCAAGGAACATGCAGTGGCAATGTAGGATAGGTTTCTGAAAAACATCGAGGGTGGTGCGCATTGTATGGGTGTGTGTTACATTACATTCACTAGTAGGAGTGAGAAAAACATCACGGGGTGGTGCGCATTGTATAGGTGTTTGTTACATTACATTCACTAGTAGGAGTGAGAAAAACATCACGGGGTGGTGTGAATCGGAGGGTCTGAATTAGGATAGGCAGTGAGTGGCAATGTAGGATGGAGAAAAGCACCGCGGGGTGGTCAGCATGGGGAGGTCAGTTAACATGCAGTGGCAATGTAGGATAGGTTTCTGAAAAACATCGCGGGGTGGTGCGCAATGTATGGGTGTGTTATGTTACATTCACTAGTAGGAGTGAGAAAAACATCACGGGGTGATGCGCATTGTATTGGTGTGTGTTACATTACATTCACTAGTAGGAGTGAGAAAAACATCACGGGGTGGTGTGAATCGGAGTGTCTGAATTAGGATAGGCAGTGAGTGGCAATGTAGGATGGAGAAAAGAACCGCGGGGTTGTCAGCATGGGTAGGTCAGGGAACATGCAGTGGCAATGTAGGATAGGGTTCTGAAAAACATCGCGGGGTGGTGCGCATTGTATGGGTGAGTGTTACATTACATTTACTAGTAGGAGTAAGAAAAACATCATGGGGTGGTGCGCATTGTATGGGTGTGTGTTACATTACATTCACTAGTAGGAGTGAGAAAAACATCACGGGGTGGTGCGCATTGCATGGGTGTGTGTTACATTACATTCACTAGTAGGACTTAGAAAAACATCACGGTGTGGTGTGAATAGGAGGGTCTGAATTAAGATAGGCAGTGAGTGGCAATGCAGGATGGAGAAAAGCACTGCGGGGTGGTCAGCATGGGGAGGTCAGGGAACATGCAGTGGCAATGTAGGATAGTTTTCTGAAAAACATCGCGCGGTCGTGCGCATTGTATGGGTGTGTGTTACATTACATTCACTAGTAGGAGTGAGAAAAACATCACGGGGTGGTGTGAATCGGAGTGTCTGAATTAGGATAGGCAGTGAGTGGCAATGTAGGATGGAGAAAAGAACCGCGGGGTTGTCAGCATGGTTAGGTCAGGGAACATGCAGTGGCAATGTAGGATAGGGTTCTGAAAAACATCGCGGGGTGGTGCGCATTGTATGGGTGTGTGTTACATTACATTCACTAGTAGGAGTGAGAAAAACATCACGGGGTGGTGCGCATTCTATGGGTGTGTGTTACATTACATTCACTAGTAGGAGTGAGAAAAACATCAAGGGGTGGTGTGAATCGGAGGGTCTGAATTAGAATAGGCAGTGAGTGGCAATGTAGGATGGAGAAATGCACCGCGGGGTGGTCAGCATGGGGAGGTCAGGGAACATGTAGTGGCAATGTAGGATAGGTTTCTGAAAAACATCGCGGGGTGGTGCGCATTGTATGGGTGTGTGTTACATTACATTCACTAGTAGGAGTGAGAAAAACATCACGGGGTGGTGCGCTTGTATGTGTGTGTGTTACATTACATTCACTAGTAGGAGTTAGAAAAACATCACGCGGTGGTGTGAATCGGAGGGTCTGAATTAGGATAGGCAGTGAGTGGCAATGTAGGATGGAGAAAAGCGCCACGGGGTGGTCAGCATGTGGAGGTCAGCTAATATGCAGTGGCAAAGTAGGATAGGTTTCTGAAAAACATCGCGGGGTGGTGCGCATTGTATGGGTGTGAGTTACATTACATTCACTAGTAGGAGTGAGAAAAACATCACGGGGTGGTGCGCATTGTATGGGTGTGTGTTACATTACATTCACTAGTAGGAGTGAGAAAAACATCACGGGGTGGTGTGAATCGGAGGGTCTGAATTAGGATAGGCAGTGAGTGGCAATGTAGGATGGAGAAAAGCACCGCGGGGTGGTCAGCATGGGGAGGTCAAGGAACTTGCAGTGGCAATGTAGGATAGGTTTCTGAAAAACATCGCGGGGTTGTGCGCATTGTATGGGTGTGTGTTACATTACATTCACTAGTAGGAGTGAGAAAAACATCACGGGGTGGTGCGCATTGTATGGGTGTTTGTTACATTACATTCACTAGTAGGAGTGAGAAAAACATCACGGGGTGGTGTGAATCGGAGGGTCTGAATTAGGATAGGCTGTGAGTGGCAATGTAGGATGGAGAAAAGCACCACGGGGTGGTCAGCAAGGGGAGGTCAGGGAACATGCAGTGGAAATGTAGGATAGGTTTCTGAAAAACATCGCGGGGTGGTGCGCATTATATGGGTGTGTGTTACATTACATTCACTAGTAGGAGTGAGAAAAACATCACGGGGTGGTGCGAATTGTATGGGTGTGTGTTACATTACATTCACTAGTAGGAGTGAGAAAAGCATCACGGGGTGGTGTGAATCGGAGGGTCTGAATTAGGATAGGCAGTGAGTTGCAATGTAGGATGGAGAAAAGCACCGCGGGGTGGTCAGCATGGGGAGGTCAGGGAACATGCAGTGGCAATGTAGGATAGGTTTCTGAAAAACATCGCAGGGTGGTGCGCATTGTATGGGTGTGTGTTACATTACATTCACTAGTAGGAGTGAGAAAAACATCACGGGGTGGTGCGCATTGTATGGGTGTGTGTTACATTACATTCACTAGTAGGAGTGAGAAAAGCATCACGGGGTGGTGTGAATCGGAGGGTCTGAATTAGGATAGGCAGTGAGTGGCAATGTAGGATGGAGAAAAGCACCGCGGGGTGGTCAGCATCGGGAGGTCAGAGAACATGCAGTGGCAATGTAGGATAGGTTTCTGAAAAACATCGCGGGGTGGTGCGCATGGTATGGGTGTGTGTTACATTACATTCACTAGTACGAGTGAGAAAAACATCACGGGGTGGTGCGCATTGTATGGCTGTGTGTTACATTACATTCACTAGTAGGAGTGAGAAAAACATCACGGTGTGGTGTGAATCGGAGGGTCTGAATTAGGATAGGCAGTGAGTGGCAATGTAGGATGGAGAAAAGCACCGCGGGGCAGTCAGCGTGGGGAGGTCAGGGAACATGCAGTGGCAATGTAGGATAGGTTTCTGAAAAATATCGCGGGGTGGTGCGCATGGTATGGGATGTGTGTTACATTACATTCACTAGTAGGAGTGACAAAAACATCACGGAGTGGTGCGCATTGTATGGGTGTGTGTTACATTACATTCACTAATAGGAGTGAGAAAAACATCACGGGGTGGTGTGAATCGGAGGGTCTGAATTAGGATAGGCAGTGAGTGGCAATGTAGGATGGAGAAAAGCACCGCGGGGTGGTCAGCATGGGGAGGTCAGGGAACATGCAGTGGCAATGTAGGATAGGTTTCTGAAAAACATCGCGGGGTGGTGCGCATTGTATGGGTGTGTGTTACATTACATTCACTAGTAGGAGTGAGAAAAACATCACGGGGTGGTGCGCATTGTATGGGTGTGTGTTACATTACATTCACTAGTAGGACTTAGAAAAACATCACGGGGTGGTGTGAATAGGAGGGTCTGAATTAAGATAGGCAGTGAGTGGCAACGCAGGATGGAGAAAAGCACCGCGGGGTGGTCAGCATGGGGAGGTCAGGGAACATGCAGTGGCAATGTAGGATAGTTTTCTGAAAAACATCGCGGGGTCGTGCGCATTGTATGGGTGTGTGTTACATTACATTCACTAGTAGGAGTGAGAAAAACATCACGGGGTGGTGCGCATTGTATGGGTGTGTGTTACATTACATTCACTAGTAGGAGTGAGAAAAGCATCACGGGGTGGTGTGAATCGGAGGGTCTGAATTAGGATAGGCAGTTAGTGGCAATGTAGGATGGAGAAAAGCACCGCGTGTTGGTCACCATGGGGAGGTCAGGGAACATGCAGTGGCAATGTAGGATAGGTTTCTGAAAAACATCGCGGGGTGGTGGGCATTGTATGGGTGTGTGTTACATTACATTCACTAGTAGGAGTGAGAAAAACATCACGGGGTGGTGCGCATTGTATGGGTGTGTGTTACATTACATTCACTAGTAGGAGTGAGAAAAACATCACGGGGTGGTGTGAATCGGAGGGTCTGAATTAGGATATGCAGTGAGTGGCAATGTAGGATGGAGAAAAGCACCGCGGGGTGGTCAGCATGGGGAGGTCAAGGAACATGCAGTGGCAATGTAGGATAGGTTTCTGAAAAACATCGCGGGGTGGTGCGCATTGTATGGGTGTGTGTTACATTACATTCACTAGTAGGAGTGAGAAAAACATCACGGGGTGGTGCGCATTGTATAGGTGTTTGTTACATTACATTCACTAGTAGGAGTGAGAAAAACATCACGGGGTGGTGTGAATCGGAGGGTCTGAATTAGGATAGGCTGTGAGTGGCAATGTAGGATGTAGAAAAGCACCGCGGGGTGGTCAGCAAGGGGAGGTCAGGGAACATGCAGTGGAAATGTAGGATAGGTTTCTGAAAAACATCGCGGGGTGGTGCGCATTATATGGGTGTGTGTTACATTACATTCACTAGTAGGAGTGAGAAAAACATCACGGGGTGGTGCGAATTTTATGGGTGTGTGTTACATTACATTCACTAGTAGGAGTGAGAAAAGCATCACGGGGTGGTGTGAATCGGAGGGTCTGAATTAGGATAGGCAGTGAGTGGCAATGTAGGATGGAGAAAAGCACCGCGGGGTGGTCAGCATGGGGAGGTCAGGGAACATGCAGTGGCAATGTAGGATAGGTTTCTGAAAAACATCGCGGGGTGGTGCGCAATGTTTGGGTGTGTTATGTTACATTCACTAGTAGGAGTGAGAAAAACATCACGGGGTGATGCGCATTGTATTGGTGTGTGTTACATTACATTCACTAGTAGGAGTGAGAAAAACATCACGGGGTGGTGTGAATCGGAGTGTCTGAATTAGGATAGGCAGTGAGTGGCAATGTAGGATGGAGAAAAGAACCGCGGGGTTGTCAGCATGGGTAGGTCAGGGAACATGCAGTGGCAATGTAGGATAGGGTTCTGAAAAACATCGCGGGGTGGTGCGCATTGTATGGGTGAGTGTTACATTACATTTACTAGTAGGAGTAAGAAAAACATCATGGGGTGGTGCGCATTGTATGGGTGTGTGTTACATTACATTCACTAGTAGGAGTGAGAAAAACATCACGGGGTGGTGCGCATTGCATGGGTGTGTGTTACATTACATTCACTAGTAGGACTTAGAAAAACATCACGGGGTGGTGTGAATAGGAGGGTCTGAATTAAGATAGGCAGTGAGTGGCAATGCAGGATGGAGAAAAGCACCGCGGGGTGGTCAGCATGGGGAGGTCAGGGAACATGCAGTGGCAATGTAGGATAGTTTTCTGAAAAACATCGCGGGGTCGTGCGCATTGTATGGGTGTGTGTTACATTACATTCACTAGTAGGAGTGAGAAAAACATCACGGGGTGGTGTGAATCGGAGTGTCTGAATTAGGATAGGCAGTGAGTGGCAATGTAGGATGGAGAAAAGAACCGCGGGGTTGTCAGCATGGTTAGGTCAGGGAACATGCAGTGGCAATGTAGGATAGGGTTCTGAAAAACATCGCGGGGTGGTGCGCATTGTATGGGTGTGTGTTACATTACATTCACTAGTAGGAGTGAGAAAAACATCACGGGGTGGTGCGCATTCTATGGGTGTGTGTTACATTACATTCACTAGTAGGAGTGAGAAAAACATCAAGGGGTGGTGTGAATCGGAGGGTCTGAATTAGAATAGGCAGTGAGTGGCAATGTAGGATGGAGAAATGCACCGCGGGGTGGTCAGCATGGGGAGGTCAGGGAACATGCAGTGGCAATGTAGGATAGGTTTCTGAAAAACATCGCGGGGTGGTGCGCATTGTATGGGTGTGTGTTACATTACATTCACTAGTAGGAGTGAGAAAAACATCACGGGGTGGTGCGCTTGTATGTGTGTGTGTTACATTACATTCACTAGTAGGAGTTAGAAAAACATCACGCGGTGGTGTGAATCGGAGGGTCTGAATTAGAATAGGCAGTGAGTGGCAATGTAGGATGGAGAAAAGCGCCACGGGGTGGTCAGCATGTGGAGGTCAGCTAATATGCAGTGGCAAAGTAGGATAGGTTTCTGAAAAACATCGCGGGGTGGTGCGCATTGTATGGGTGTGAGTTACATTACATTCACTAGTAGGAGTGAGAAAAACATCACGGGGTGGTGCGCATTGTATGGGTGTGTGTTACATTACATTCACTAGTAGGAGTGAGAAAAACATCACGGGGTGGTGTGAATCGGAGGGTCTGAATTAGGATAGGCAGTGAGTGGCAATGTAGGATGGAGAAAAGCACCGCGGGGTGGTCAGCATGGGGAGGTCAAGGAACTTGCAGTGGCAATGTAGGATAGGTTTCTGAAAAACATCGCGGGGTTGTGCGCATTGTATGGGTGTGTGTTACATTACATTCACTAGTAGGAGTGAGAAAAACATCACGGGGTGGTGCGCATTGTATGGGTGTTTGTTACATTACATTCACTAGTAGGAGTGAGAAAAACATCACGGGGTGGTGTGAATCGGAGGGTCTGAATTAGGATAGGCTGTGAGTGGCAATGTAGGATGGAGAAAAGCACCACGGGGTGGTCAGCAAGGGGAGGTCAGGGAACATGCAGTGGAAATGTAGGATAGGTTTCTGAAAAACATCGCGGGGTGGTGCGCATTATATGGGTGTGTGTTACATTACATTCACTAGTAGGAGTGAGAAAAACATCACGGGGTGGTGCGAATTGTATGGGTGTGTGTTACATTACATTCACTAGTAGGAGTGAGAAAAGCATCACGGGGTGGTGTGAATCGGAGGGTCTGAATTAGGATAGGCAGTGAGTTGCAATGTAGGATGGAGAAAAGCACCGCGGGGTGGTCAGCATGGGGAGGTCAGGGAACATGCAGTGGCAATGTAGGATAGGTTTCTGAAAAACATCGCAGGGTGGTGCGCATTGTATGGGTGTGTGTTACATTACATTCACTAGTAGGAGTGAGAAAAACATCACGGGGTGGTGCGCATTGTATGGGTGTGTGTTACATTACATTCACTAGTAGGAGTGAGAAAAGCATCACGGGGTGGTGTGAATCGGAGGGTCTGAATTAGGATAGGCAGTGAGTGGCAATGTAGGATGGAGAAAAGCACCGCGGGGTGGTCAGCATCGGGAGGTCAGAGAACATGCAGTGGCAATGTAGGATAGGTTTCTGAAAAACATCGCGGGGTGGTGCGCATGGTATGGGTGTGTGTTACATTACATTCACTAGTACGAGTGAGAAAAACATCACGGGGTGGTGCGCATTGTATGGGTGTGTGTTACATTACATTCACTAGTAGGAGTGAGAAAAACATCACGGGGTGGTGTGAATCGGAGGGTCTGAATTAGGATAGGCAGTGAGTGGCAATGTAGGATGGAGAAAAGCACCGCGGGGCAGTCAGCGTGGGGAGGTCAGGGAACATGCAGTGGCAATGTAGGATAGGTTTCTGAAAAATATCGCGGGGTGGTGCGCATGGTATGGGATGTGTGTTACATTACATTCACTAGTAGGAGTGACAAAAACATCACGGGGTGGTGCGCATTGTATGGGTGTGTGTTACATTACATTCACTAATAGGAGTGAGAAAAACATCACGGGGTGGTGTGAATCGGAGGGTCTGAATTAGGATAGGCAGTGAGTGGCAATGTAGGATGGAGAAAAGCACCGCGGGGTGGTCAGCATGGGGAGGTCAGGGAACATGCAGTGGCAATGTAGGATAGGTTTCTGAAAAACATCGCGGGGTGGTGCGCATTGTATGGGTGTGTGTTACATTACATTCACTAGTAGGAGTGAGAAAAACATCACGCGGTGGTGCGCATTGTATGGGTGTGTGTTACATTACATTCACTAGAAGGAGTGAGAAAGGCATCACGGGGTGGTGTGAATCGGAGGGTCTGAATTAGGATAGGCAGTGAGTGGCAATGTAGGATGGAGAAAAGCACCGCGGGATGGTCAGCATGGGGAGGTCAGGGAACATGCAGTGGCAATGTAGGATAGGTTTCTGAAAAACATCGCGGGATGGTGCGCATTGTATGGGTGTGTGTTACATTACATTCACTAGTAGGACTTAGAAAAACATCACGGGGTGGTGTGAATAGGAGGGTCTGAATTAAGATAGGCAGTGAGTGGCAATGTAGGATGGAGAAAAGCACCGCGGGGTGGTCAGAATCGGGAGGTCAGGGAACACGCAGTGGCAATGTAGGATAGGTTTCTCAAAAACATCGCGGGGTGGTGCGCATTGTATGGGTGTGAGTTACATTACATTCACTAGTAGGAGTGAGAAAAACATCACGGGGTGGTGCGCATTGTATGGGTGTGTGTTACATTACATTCACTAGTAGGAGTGACAAAAACATCACATTGTGGTGTGAATCGGAGGGTCTGAATTAGGATAGGCAGTGAGTGGCAATGTAGGATGGAGAAAAGCACCGCGGGGTGGTCAGCAAGGGGAGGTCAGGGAACATGCAGTGGAAATGTAGGATAGGTTTCTGAAAAACATCGCGGGGTGGTGCGCATTATATGGGTGTGCGTTATATTACATTCACAAGTAGGAGTGAGAAAAACATCACGGGGTGGTGCGCATTGTATGGGTGTGTGTTACATTACATTCACTAGTAGGAGTGAGAAAAGCATCACGGGGTGGTGTGAATCGGAGGGTCTGAATTAGGATAGGCAGTGAGTGGCAATGTAGGATGGAGAAAAGAACCGCGGGGTTGTCAGCATGGGTAGGTCAGGGAACATGCAGTGGCAATGTAGGATAGTGTTCTGAAAAACATCGCGGGGTGGTGCGCATTGTATGGGTGAGTGTTACATTACATTTACTAGTAGGAGTGAGAAAAACATCATGGGGTGGTGCGCATTGTATGGGTGTGTGTTACATTACATTCACTAGTAGGAGTGAGAAAAACATCACGGGGTGGTGCGCATTGTATGGGTGTGTGTTACATTACATTCACTAGTAGGACTTAGAAAAACATCACGGGGTGGTGTGAATAGGAGGGTCTGAATTAAGATAGGCAGTGAGTGGCAATGCAGGATGGAGAAAAGCACCGCGGGGTGGTCAGCATGGGGAGGTCAGGGAACATGCAGTGGCAATGTAGGATAGTTTTCTGAAAAACATCGCGGGGTCGTGCGCATTGTATGGGTGTGTGTTACATTACATTCACTAGTAGGAGTGAGAAAAATATCACGGGGTGGTGCGCATTGTATGGGTGTGTGTTACATTACATTCACTAGTAGGAGTGAGAAAAGCATCACGGGGTGGTGTGAATCGGAGGGTCTGAATTAGGATAGGCAGTGAGTGGCAATGTAGGATGGAGAAAAGCACCGCGTGTTGGTCACCATGGGGAGGTCAGGGAACATGCAGTGGCAATGTAGGATAGGTTTCTGAAAAACATCGCGGGGTGGTGGGCATTGTATGGGTGTGTGTTACATTACATTCACTAGTAGGAGTGAGAAAAACATCACGTGGTGGTGTGAATCGGAGGGTCTGAATTAGGATAAGCAGTGAGTGGCAATGTAGGATGGAGAAAAGCACCGCGGGGTGGTCAGCATGGGGAGGTCAGGGAACATGCAGTGGCAATGTAGGATAGGTGTCTGAAAAACATCGCGGGGTGGTGCGCATGGTATGGGTGTGTGTTACATTACATTCACTAGTAGGAGTGAGAAAAACATCACGGGGTGGTGTGAATCGGAGGGTCTGAATTAGGATAGGCAGTGAGTGGCAATGTACGTTGGAGAAAAGCACCGCGTGGTGGTCAGCGTGGGGAGGTCAGGGAACATGCAGTGGCAATGTAGGATAGGTTTCTGAAAAACATCGCGGGGTGGTGCGCATTGTATGGGTGTGTGTTACATTACATTCACTAGTAGGAGTGACAAATACATCACGGGGTTGTGCGCATTGTATGGGTGTGTGTTACATTACATTCACTAGTAGGAGTGAGAAAAACATCATGGGGTGGTGTGAATCGGAGTGTCTGAATTAGGATAGGCAGTGATTGGCAATGTAGGATGGAGAAAAGCACCGCGGGGTGGTCAGCGTGGGGAGGTCAGGGAACATGCAGTGGCAATGTAGGATAGGTTTCTGAAAAACATCGCGGGGTGGTGCGCATTGTATGGGTGAGTGTTACATTACATTTACTAGCAGGAGTGAGAAAAACATCACGGGGTGGTGCGCATTGTATGGGTGTGTGTTACATTACATTCACTAGTAGGAGTGAGAAAAACATCACGGGGTGGTGCGCATTGTATGGGTGTGTGTTACATTACATTCACTAGTAGGAGTGAGAAAAACATCACGGGGTGGTGCGCATTGTATGGGTGTCTGTTACATTACATTCACTAGTAGGAGTGAGAAAAGCATCACGGGGTGGTGTGAATCGGAGGGTCTGAATTAGGATATGCAGTGAGTGGCAATGTAGGATGGAGAAAAGCACCGCGGGGTGGTCAGCATGGGGAGGTCAGGGAACATGCAGTGGCAATGTAGGATAGGTTTCTGAAAAACATCGCGGGGTGGTGCGCATTGTATGGGTGTGTGTTACATTACATTCACTAGTAGGATTGAGAAAAACATCACGGGGTGGTGCGCATTGTATGGGTGTGTGTTACATTACATTCACTAGTAGGAGTGAGAAAGGCATCACGGGGTGGTGTGAATCGGAGGGTCTGAATTAGGATATGCAGTGAGTGGCAATGTAGGATGGAGAAAAGCACCGCGGGGTGGTCAGCATGGGGAGGTCAAGGAACATGCAGTGGCAATGTAGGATAGGTTTCTGAAAAACATCGCGGGGTGGTGCGCATTGTATGGGTGTGTGTTACATTACATTCACTAGTAGGAGTGAGAAAAACATCACGGGGTGGTGCGCATTGTATAGGTGTTTGTTACATTACATTCACTAGTAGGAGTGAGAAAAACATCACGGGGTGGTGTGAATCGGAGGGTCTGAATTAGGATAGGCTGTGAGTGGCAATGTAGGATGGAGAAAAGCACCGCGGGGTGGTCAGCAAGGGGAGGTCAGGGAACATGCAGTGGAAATGTAGGATAGGTTTCTGAAAAACATCGCGGGGTGGTGCGCATTATATGGGTGTGTGTTACATTACATTCACTAGTAGGAGTGAGAAAAACATCACGGGGTGGTGCGAATTTTATGGGTGTGTGTTACATTACATTCACTAGTAGGAGTGAGAAAAGCATCACGGGGTGGTGTGAATCGGAGGGTCTGAATTAGGATAGGCAGTGAGTGGCAATGTAGGATGGAGAAAAGCACCGCGGGGTGGTCAGCATGGGGAGGTCAGTTAACATGCAGTGGCAATGTAGGATAGGTTTCTGAAAAACATCGCGGGGTGGTGCGCAATGTATGGGTGTGTTATGTTACATTCACTAGTAGGAGTGAGAAAAACATCACGGGGTGATGCGCATTGTATTGGTGTGTGTTACATTACATTCACTAGTAGGAGTGAGAAAAACATCACGGGGTGGTGTGAATCGGAGTGTCTGAATTAGGATAGGCAGTGAGTGGCAATGTAGGATGGAGAAAAGAACCGCGGGGTTGTCAGCATGGGTAGGTCAGGGAACATGCAGTGGCAATGTATAATAGGGTTCTGAAAAACATCGCGGGGTGGTGCGCATTGTATGGGTGAGTGTTACATTACATTTACTAGTAGGAGTAAGAAAAACATCATGGGGTGGTGCGCATTGTTTGGGTGTGTGTTACATTACATTCACTAGTAGGAGTGAGAAAAACATCACGGGGTGGTGCGCATTGCATGGGTGTGTGTTACATTACATTCACTAGTAGGACTTAGAAAAACATCACGGGGTGGTGTGAATAGGAGGGTCTGAATTAAGATAGGCAGTGAGTGGCAATGCAGGATGGAGAAAAGCACCGCGGGGTGGTCAGCATGGGGAGGTCAGGGAACATGCAGTGGCAATGTAGGATAGTTTTCTGAAAAACATCGCGGGGTCGTGCGCATTGTATGGGTGTGTGTTACATTACATTCACTAGTAGGAGTGAGAAAAACATCACGGGGTGGTGTGAATCGGAGTGTCTGAATTAGGATAGGCAGTGAGTGGCAATGTAGGATGGAGAAAAGAACCGCGGGGTTGTCAGCATGGTTAGGTCAGGGAACATGCAGTGGCAATGTAGGATAGGGTTCTGAAAAACATCGCGGGGTGGTGCGCATTGTATGGGTGTGTGTTACATTACATTCACTAGTAGGAGTGAGAAAAACATCAAGGGGTGGTGTGAATCGGAGGGTCTGAATTAGAATAGGCAGTGAGTGGCAATGTAGGATGGAGAAAAGCACCGCGGGGTGGTCAGCATGGGGAGGTCAGGGAACATGCAGTGGCAATGTAGGATAGGTTTCTGAAAAACATCGCGGGGTGGTGCGCATTGTATGGGTGTGTGTTACATTAAATTCACTAGTAGGAGTGAGAAAAACATCACGGGGTGGTGCGCTTGTATGTGTGTGTGTTACATTACATTCACTAGTAGGAGTTAGAAAAACATCACGCGGTGGTGTGAATCGGAGGGTCTGAATTAGGATAGGCAGTGAGTGGCAATGTAGGATGGAGAAAAGCGCCACGGGGTGGTCAGCATGTGGAGGTCAGCTAATATGCAGTGGCAAAGTAGGATAGGTTTCTGAAAAACAACGCGGGGTGGTGCGCATTGTATGGGTGTGAGTTACATTACATTCACTAGTAGGAATGAGAAAAACATCACGGGGTGGTGCGCATTGTATGGGTGTGTGTTACATTACATTCACTAGTAGGAGTGAGAAAAACATCACGGGGTGGTGTGAATCGGAGGGTTTGAATTAGGATAGGCAGTGAGTGGCAATGTAGGATGGAGAAAAGCACGGCGGGGTGGTCAGCATGGGGAGGTCAAGGAACTTGCAGTGGCAATGTAGGATAGGTTTCTGAAAAACATCGCGGGGTGGTGCGCATTGTATGGGTGTGTGTTACATTACATTCACTAGTAGGAGTGAGAAAAACATCACGGGGTGGTGCGCATTGTATGGGTGTTTGTTACATTACATTCACTAGTAGGAGTGAGAAAAACATCACGGGGTGGTGTGAATCGGAGGGTCTGAATTAGGATAGGCTGTGAGTGGCAATGCAGGATGGAGAAAAGCACCGCGGGGTGGTCAGCAAGGGGAGGTCAGGGAACATGCAGTGGAAATGTAGGATAGGTTTCTGAAAAACATCGCGGGGTGGTGCGCATTATATGGGTGTGTGTTACATTACATTCACTAGTAGGAGTGAGAAAAACATCACGGGGTGGTGCGAATTGTATGGGTGTGTGTTATATTACATTCACTAGTAGGAGTGAGAAAAGCATCACGGGGTGGTGTGAATCGGAGGGTCTGAATTAGGATAGGCAGTGAGTTGCAATGTAGGATGGAGAAAAGCACCGCGGGGTGGTCAGCATGGGGAGGTCAGGGAACATGCAGTGGCAATGTAGGATAGGTTTCTGAAAAACATCGCAGGGTGGTGCGCATTGTATGGGTGTGTGTTACATTACATTCACTAGTAGGAGTGAGAAAAACATCACGGGGTGGTGCGCATTGTATGGGTGTGTGTTACATTACATTCACTAGTAGGAGTGAGAAAAGCATCACGGGGTGGTGTGAATCAGAGGGTCTGAATTAGGATAGGCAGTGAGTGGCAATGTAGGATGGAGAAAAGCACCGCGGGGTGGTCAGCATCGGGAGGTCAGAGAACATGCAGTGGCAATGTAGGATAGGTTTCTGAAAAACATCGCGGGGTGGTGCGCATGGTATGGGTGTGTGTTACATTACATTCACTAGTAGGAGTGAGAAAAACATCACGGGGTGGTGCGCATTGTATGGGTGTGTGTTACATTACATTCACTAGTAGGAGTGAGAAAAACATCATGGGGTGGTGTGAATCGGAGGGTCTGAATTAGGATAGGCCGTGAGTGGCAATGTAGGATGGAGAAAAGCAACGCGGGGCAGTCAGCGTGGGGAGGTCAGGGAACATGCAGTGGCAATGTAGGATAGGTTTCTGAAAAATATCGCGGGGTGGTGCGCATTGTATGGGATGTGTGTTACATTACATTCACTAGTAGGAGTGACAAAAACATCACGGGGTGGTGCGCACTGTATGGGTGTGTGTTACATTACATTCACTAATAGGAGTGAGAAAAACATCACGGGGTGGTGTGAATCGGAGGGTCTGAATTAGGATAGGCAGTGAGTGGCAATGTAGGATGGAGAAAAGCACCGCGGGGTGGTCAGCATGGGGAGGTCAGGGAACATGCAGTGGCAATGTAGGATAGGTTTCTGAAAAACATCGCGGGGTGGTGCGCATTGTATGGGTGTGTGTTACATTACATTCACTAGTAGGAGTGAGAAAAACATCACGCGGTGGTGCGCATTGTATGGGTGTGTGTTACATTACATTCACTAGTAGGAGTAAGAAAGGCATCACGGGGTGGTGTGAATCGGAGGGTCTGAATTAGGATAGGCAGTGAGTGGCAATGTAGGATGGAGAAAAGCACCGCGGGATGGTCAGCATGGGGAGGTCAGGGAACATGCAGTGGCAATGTAGGATAGGTTTCTGAAAAACATCGCGGGATGGTGCGCATTGTATGGGTGTGTGTTACATTACATTCACTAGTAGGACTTAGAAAAACATCACGGGGTGGTGTGAATAGGACGGTCTGAATTAAGATAGGCAGTGAGTGGCAATGTAGGATGGAGAAAAGCACCGCGGGGTGGTCAGAATCGGGAGGTCAGGGAACATGCAGTGGCAATGTAGGATAGGTTTCTGAAAAACATCGCGGGGTGGTGCGCATTGTATGGGTGTGAGTTACATTACATTCACTAGTAGGAGTGAGAAAAACATCACGGGGTGGTGCGCATTGTATGGGTGTGTGTTACATTACATTCACTAGTAGGAGTGACAAAAACATCACATTGTGGTGTGAATCGGAGGGTCTGAATTAGGATAGGCAGTGAGTGGAAATGTAGGATGGAGAAAAGCACCGCGGGGTGGTCAGCAAGGGGAGGTCAGGGAACATGCAGTGGAAATGTAGGATAGGTTTCTGAAAAACATCGCGGGGTGGTGCGCATTATATGGGTGTGTGTTATATTACATTCACAAGTAGGAGTGAGAAAAACATCACGGGGTGGTGCGCATTGTATGGGTGTGTGTTACATTACATTCACTAGTAGGAGTGAGAAAAGCATCACGGGGTGGTGTGAATCGGAGGGTCTGAATTAGGATAGGCAGTGAGTGGCAATGTAGGATGGAGAAAAGAACCGCGGGGTTGTCAGCATGGGTAGGTCAGGGAACATGCAGTGGCAATGTAGGATAGGGTTCTGAAAAACATCGCGGGGTGGTGCGCATTGTATGGGTGAGTGTTACATTACATTTACTAGTAGGAGTGAGAAAAACATCATGGGGTGGTGCGCATTGTATGGGTGTGTGTTACATTACATTCACTAGTAGGAGTGAGAAAAACATCACGGGGTGGTGCGCATTGTATGGGTGTGTGTTACATTACATTCACTAGTAGGACTTAGAAAAACATCACGGGGTGGTGTGAATAGGAGGGTCTGAATTAAGATAGGCAGTGAGTGGCAATGCAGGATGGAGAAAAGCACCGCGGGGTGGTCAGCATGGGGAGGTCAGGGAACATGCAGTGGCAATGTAGGATAGTTTTCTGAAAAACATCGCGGGGTCTTGCGCATTGTATGGGTGTGTGTTACATTACATTCACTAGTAGGAGTGAGAAAAACATCACGGGGTGGTGCGCATTGTATGGGTGTGTGTTACATTACATTCACTAGTAGGAGTGAGAAAAGCATCACGGGGTGGTGTGAATCGGAGGGTCTGAATTAGGATAGGCAGTGAGTGGCAATGTAGGATGGAGAAAAGCACCGCGGGTTGGTCAGCATGGGGAGGTCAGGGAACATGCAGTGGCAACGTAGGATAGGTTTCTGAAAAACATCGCGGGGTGGTGCGCATTGTATGTCTGCGTTACATTACATTCACTAGTAGGAGTGAGAAAAACATCACGGGGTGGTGCGCATTGTATGGGTGTGTGTTACATTACATTCACTAGTAGGAGTGAGAAAAACATCACGTGGTGGTGTGAATCGGAGGGTCTGAATTAGGATAGGCAGTGAGTGGCAATGTAGGATGGAGAAAAGCACCGCGGGGTGGTCAGCATGGGGAGGTCAGGGAACATGCAGTGGCAATGTAGGATAGGTGTCTGAAAAACATCGCGGGGTGGTGCGCATGGTATGGGTGTGTGTTACATTACATTCACTAGTAGGAGTGAGAAAAACATCACGGGGTGGTGTGAATCGGAGGGTCTGAATTAGGATAGGCAGTGAGTGGCAATGTACGTTGGAGAAAAGCACCGCGTGGTGGTCAGCGTGGGGAGGTCAGGGAACATGCAGTGGCATTGTAGGATAGGTTTCTGAAAAACATCGCGGGGTGGTCGCATTGTATGGGTGTGTGTTACATTACATTCACTAGTAGGAGTGACAAATACATCACGGGGTTGTGCGCATTGTATGGGTGTGTGTTACATTACATTCACTAGTAGGAGTGAGAAAAACATCATGGGGTGGTGTGAATCGGAGTGTCTGAATTAGGATAGGCAGTGATTGGCAATGTAGGATGGAGAAAAGCACCGCGGGGTGGTCAGCGTGGGGAGGTCAGGGAACATGCAGTGGCAATGTAGGATAGGTTTCTGAAAAACATCGCGGGGTGGTGCGCATTGTATGGGTGAGTGTTACATTACATTTACTAGTAGGAGTGAGAAAAACATCACGGGGTGGTGCGCATTGTATGGGTGTGTGTTACATTACATTCACTAGTAGGAGTGAGAAAAACATCACGGGATGGTGCGCATTGTATGGGTGTGTGTTACATTACATTCACTAGTAGGAGTGAGAAAAACATCACGGGGTGGTGCGCATTGTATGGGTGTGTGTTACATTACATTCACTAGTAGGAGTGAGAAAAGCATCACGGGGTGGTGTGAATCGGAGGGTCTGAATTAGGATAGGCAGTGAGTGGCAATGTAGGATGAAGAAAAGCACCGCGGGGTGGTCAGCATGGGGAGGTCAGGGAACATGCAGTGGCAATGTAGGATAGGTTTCTGAAAAACATCGCGGGGTGGTGCGCATTGTATGGGTGTGTGTTACATTACATTCACTAGTAGGAGTGAGAAAAACATCACGCGGTGGTGCGCATTGTATGGGTGTGTGTTACATTACATTCACTAGTAGGAGTGAGAAAGGCATCACGGGGTGGTGTGAATCGGAGGGTCTGAATTAGGATAGGCAGTGAGTGGCAATGTAGGATGGAGAAAAGCACCGCGGGGTGGTCAGCGTGGGGAGGTCAGGGAACATGCAGTGGCAATGTAGGATAGGTTTCTGAAAAACATCGCGGGGTGGTGCGCATTGTATGGGTGTGTGTTACATTACATTCACTAGTAGGAGTGAGAAAAACATCACGGGGTGGTGTGAATCGGAGTGTCTGAATTAGGATAGGCAGTGATTGGCAATGTAGGATGGAGAAAAGAACCGCGGGGTGGTCAGCATGGGTAGGTCAGGGAACATGCAGTGGCAATGTAGGATAGGTTTCTGAAAAACATCGCGGGGTGGTGCGCATTGTATGGGTGAGTGTTACATTACATTTACTAGTAGGAGTGAGAAAAACATCACGGGGTGGTGCGCATTGTATGGGTGTGTGTTACATTACATTCACTAGTAGGAGTGAGAAAAACATCACGGGGTGGTGTGAATCGCAGGGTCTGAATTAGGATAGGCAGTGAGTGGCAATGTAGGATGGAGAAAAGCACCGCGGGGTGGTCAGCATGGGGAGGTCAGGGAACATGCAGTGGCAATGTAGGATAGGTTTCTGCAAAACATCGCGGGGTGGTGCGCATTGTATGGGTGTGTTACATTACATTCACTACTAGGAGTGAGAAAAACATCACGGGGTGGTGCGCATTGTATGGGTGTGTGTTACATTACATTCACTAGTAGGAGCGAGAAAAACATCACGGGGTGGTGTGAATCGGAGGGTCTGTATTAGGATAGGCAGTGAGTGGCAATGTAGGATGGAGAAAAGCACCGCGGGGTGGTCAGCATGGGGAGGTCAGGGAACATGCAATGTCAATGTAGGATAGGTTTCTGAAAAACATCGCGGGGTGGTGCGCATTGTATGGGTGTGTTTTACATTACATTCACTAGTAGGAGTGAGAAAAAAATCACGGGGTGGTGCGCATTGTATCGGTGTGTGTTACATTACATTCACTAGTAGGAGTGAGAAAAACATCACGGGGTGGTGCGCATTGTATGGGTGTTTGTTACATTACATTCACTTGTAGGACTTAGAAAAACATTACAGGGTGGTGTGAATCGGAGGGTCTGAATTAGGATAGGCAGTGAGTGGCAATGTAGGATGGAGAAAAGCACCGCGGGGTGGTCAGCATGGGGAGGTCAGGGAACATGCAGTGGCAATGTAGGATAGGTTTCTGGAAAACATCGTGGGGTGGTGCGCATTGTATGGGTGTTTGTTACATTACATTCACTAGTAGGAGTGAGAAAAACATCACGGGGTGGTGCGCATTGTATGGGTGTGTGTTACATTACATTCACTAGTAGGAGTGAGAAAGGCATCACGGGGTGGTGTGAATCGGAGGGTCTGAATTAGGATAGGCAGTGAGTGGCAATGTAGGATGGAGAAAAGCACCGCGGGGTGGTCAGCGTGGGGAGGTCAGGGAACATGCAGTGGCAATGTAGGATAGGTTTCTGAAAAACATCGCGGGGTGGTGCGCATTGTATGGGTGTGTGTTACATTACATTCACTAGTAGGAGTGAGAAAAATATCACGGGGTGATGCGCATTGTATTGGTGTGTGTTACATTACATTCACTAGTAGGAGTGAGAAAAACATCACGGGGTGGTGTGAATCGGAGTGTCTGAATTAGGATAGGCAGTGATTGGCAATGTAGGATGGAAAAAAGAACCGCGGGGTTGTCAGCGTGGGTAGGTCAGGGAACATGCAGTGGCAATGTAGGATAGGTTTCTGAAAAACATCGCGGGGTGGTGCGCATTGTATGGGTGAGTGTTACATTACATTTACTAGTAGGAGTGAGAAAAAAATCACGGGGTGGTGCGCATTTTATGGGTGTGTGTTACATTACATTCACTAGTAGGAGTGAGAAAAGCATCACGGGGTGGTGTGAATCGGAGGGTCTGAATTAGGATAGGCAGTGAGTGGCAATGTAGGATGGAGAAAAGCACCGCGGGGTGGTCAGCATGGGGAGGTCAGGGAACATGCAGTGGCAATGTAGGATAGGTTTCTGAAAAACATCGCGGGGTGGTGCGCATTGTATGGGTGTGTGTTACATTACATTCACTAGTAGGAGTGAGAAAAACATCACGCGGTGGTGCACATTGTATGGGTGTGTGTTACATTACATTCACTAGTAGGAGTGAGAAAGGCATCACGGGGTGGTGTGAATCGGAGGGTCTGAATTAGGATAGGCAGTGAGTGGCAATGTAGGATGGAGAAAAGCACCGCGGGGTGGTCAGCGTGGGGAGGTCAGGGAACATGCAGTGGCAATGTAGGATAGGTTTCTGAAAAACATCTCGGGGTGGTGCGCATTGTATGGGTGTGTGTTACATTACATTCACTAGTAGGAGTGAGAAAAACATCACGGGGTGGTGTGAATCGGAGTGTCTGAATTAGGATAGGCAGTGATTGGCAATGTAGGATGGAGAAAAGAACCGCGGGGTGGTCAGCATGGGTAGGTCAGGGAACATGCAGTGGCAATGTAGGATAGGTTTCTGAAAAACATCGCGGGGTGGTGCGCATTGTATGGGTGAGTGTTACATTACATTTACTAGTAGGAGTGAGAAAAACATCACGGGGTGGTGCGCATTGTATGGGTGTGTGTTACATTACATTCACTAGTAGGAGTGAGAAAAACATCACGGGGTGGTGCGCATTGTATGGGTGTGTGTTACATTACATTCATTAGTAGGAGTGAGAAAAGCTTCACGGGGTGGTGTGAATCGGAGGGTCTGAATTAGGATAGGCAGTGAGTGGCAATGTAGGATGGAGAAAAGCACCGCGGGGTGGTCAGCATGGGGAGGTCAGGGAACATGCAGTGGCAATGTAGGATAGGTTTCTGCAAAACATCGCGGGGTGGTGCGCATTGTATGGGTGTGTTACATTACATTCACTAGTAGGAGTGAGAAAAACATCACGGGGTGGTGCGCATTGTATGGGTGTGTGTTACATTACATTCACTAGTAGGAGTGAGAAAAACATCACGGGGTGGTGCGCATTGTATGGGTGTGTGTTACATTACATTCACTAGTAGGAGTGAGAAAGGCATCACGGGGTGGTGTGAATCGGAGGGTCTGAATTAGGATAGGCAGTGAGTGGCAATGTAGGATGAAGAAAAGCAGCGCGGGGTGGTCAGCGTGGGGAGGTCAGGGAACATGCAGTGGCATTGTAGGATAGGTTTCTGAAAAACATCGCGGGGTGGTCGCATTGTATGGGTGTGTGTTACATTACATTCACTAGTAGGAGTGACAAATACATCACGGGGTTGTGCGCATTGTATGGGTGTGTGTTACATTACATTCACTAGTAGGAGTGAGAAAAACATCATGGGGTGGTGTGAATCGGAGTGTCTGAATTAGGATAGGCAGTGATTGGCAATGTAGGATGGAGAAAAGCACCGCGGGGTGGTCAGCGTGGGGAGGTCAGGGAACATGCAGTGGCAATGTAGGATAGGTTTCTGAAAAACATCGCGGGGTGGTGCGCATTGTATGGGTGAGTGTTACATTACATTTACTAGTAGGAGTGAGAAAAACATCACGGGGTGGTGCGCAATGTATGGGTGTGTGTTACATTACATTCACTAGTAGGAGTGAGAAAAACATCACGGGATGGTGCGCATTGTATGGGTGTGTGTTACATTACATTCACTAGTAGGAGTGAGAAAAACATCACGGGGTGGTGCGCATTGTATGGGTGTGTGTTACATTACATTCACTAGTAGGAGTGAGAAAAGCATCACGGGGTGGTGTGAATCGGAGGGTCTGAATTAGGATAGGCAGTGAGTGGCAATGTAGGATGGAGAAAAGCACCGCGGGGTGGTCAGCATGGGGAGGTCCAGGAACATGCAGTGGAAATGTAGGATAGGTTTCTGAAAAACATCGCGGGGTGGTGCGCATTGTATGGGTGTGTGTTACATTACATTCACTAGTAGGAGTGAGAAAAACATCACGCGGTGGTGCGCATTGTATGGGTGTGTGTTACATTACATTCACTAGTAGGAGTGAGAAAGGCATCACGGGGTGGTGTGAATCGGAGGGTCTGAATTAGGATAGGCAGTGAGTGGCAATGTAGGATGGAGAAAAGCACCGCGGGGTGGTCAGCGTGGGGAGGTCAGGGAACATGCAGTGGCAATGTAGGATAGGTTTCTGAAAAACATCGCGGGGTGGTGCGCATTGTATGGGTGTGTGTTACATTACATTCACTAGTAGGAGTGAGAAAAACATCACGGGGTGGTGTGAATCGGAGTGTCTGAATTAGGATAGGCAGTGATTGGCAATGTAGGATGGAGAAAAGAACCGCGGGGTGGTCAGCATGGGTAGGTCAGGGAACATGCAGTGGCAATGTAGGATAGGTTTCTGAAAAACATCGCGGGGTGGTGCGCATTGTATGGGTGAGTGTTACATTACATTTACTAGTAGGAGTGAGAAAAACATCACGGGGTGGTGCGCATTGTATGGGTGTGTGTTACATTACATTCACTAGTAGGAGCGAGAAAAACATCACGGTGTGGTGTGAATCGGAGGGTCTGTATTAGGATAGGCAGTGAGTGGCAATGTAGGATGGAGAAAAGCACCGCGGGGTGGTCAGCATGGGGAGGTCAGGGAACATGCAATGTCAATGTAGGATAGGTTTCTGAAAAACATCGCGGGGTGGTGCGCATTGTATGGGTGTGTTTTACATTACATTCACTAGTAGGAGTGAGAAAAAAATCACGGGGTGGTGCGCATTGTATCGGTGTGTGTTACATTACATTCACTAGCAGGAGTGAGAAAAACATCACGGGGTGGTGCGCATTGTATGGGTGTTTGTTACATTACATTCACTAGTAGGACTTAGAAAAACATTACAGGGTGGTGTGAATCGGAGGGTCTGAATTAGGATAGGCAGTGAGTGGCAATGTAGGATGGAGAAAAGCACCGCGGGGTGGTCAGCATGGGGAGGTCAGGGAACATGCAGTGGCAATGTAGGATAGGTTTCTGGAAAACATCGTGGGGTGGTGCGCATTGTATGGGTGTTTGTTACATTACATTCACTAGTAGGAGTGAGAAAAACATCACGGGGTGGTGCGCATTGTATGGGTGTGTGTTACATTACATTCACTAGTAGGAGTGAGAAAGGCATCACGGGGTGGTGTGAATCGGAGGGTCTGAATTAGGATAGGCAGTGAGTGGCAATGTAGGATGGAGAAAAGCACCGCGGGGTGGTCAGCGTGGGGAGGTCAGGGAACATGCAGTGGCAATGTAGGATAGGTTTCTGAAAAACATCGCGGGGTGGTGCGCATTGTATGGGTGTGTGTTACATTACATTCACTAGTAGGAGTGAGAAAAATATCACGGGGTGATGCGCATTGTATTGGTGTGTGTTACATTACATTCACTAGTAGGAGTGAGAAAAACATCACGGGGTGGTGTGAATCGGAGTGTCTGAATTAGGATAGGCAGTGATTGGCAATGTAGGATGGAGAAAAGAACCGCGGGGTTGTCAGCGTGGGTAGGTCAGGGAACATGCAGTGGCAATGTAGGATAGGTTTCTGAAAAACATCGCGGGGTGGTGCGCATTGTATGGGTGAGTGTTACATTACATTTACTAGTAGGAGTGAGAAAAACATCACGGGGTGGTGCGCATTTTATGGGTGTGTGTTACATTACATTCACTAGTAGGAGTGAGAAAAGCATCACGGGGTGGTGTGAATCGGAGGGTCTGAATTAGGATAGGCAGTGAGTGGCAATGTAGGATGGAGAAAAGCACCGCGGGGTGGTCAGCATGGGGAGGTCAGGGAACATGCAGTGGCAATGTAGGATAGGTTTCTGAAAAACATCGCGGGGTGGTGCGCATTGTATGGGTGTGTGTTACATTACATTCACTAGTAGGAGTGAGAAAAACATCACGCGGTGGTGCACATTGTATGGGTGTGTGTTACATTACATTCACTAGTAGGAGTGAGAAAGGCATCACGGGGTGGTGTGAATCGGAGGGTCTGAATTAGGATAGGCAGTGAGTGGCAATGTAGGATGGAGAAAAGCACCGCGGGGTGGTCAGCGTGGGGAGGTCAGGGAACATGCAGTGGCAATGTAGGATAGGTTTCTGAAAAACATCTCGGGGTGGTGCGCATTGTATGGGTGTGTGTTACATTACATTCACTAGTAGGAGTGAGAAAAACATCACGGGGTGGTGTGAATCGGAGTGTCTGAATTAGGATAGGCAGTGATTGGCAATGTAGGATGGAGAAAAGAACCGCGGGGTGGTCAGCATGGGTAGGTCAGGGAACATGCAGTGGCAATGTAGGATAGGTTTCTGAAAAACATCGCGGGGTGGTGCGCATTGTATGGGTGAGTGTTACATTACATTTACTAGTAGGAGTGAGAAAAACATCACGGGGTGGTGCGCATTGTATGGGTGTGTGTTACATTACATTCACTAGTAGGAGTGAGAAAAACATCACGGGGTGGTGTGAATCGCAGGGTCTGAATTAGGATAGGCAGTGAGTGGCAATGTAGGATGGAGAAAAGCACCGCGGGGTGGTCAGCATGGGGAGGTCAGGGAACATGCAGTGGCAATGTAGGATAGGTTTCTGAAAAACATCGCGGGGTGGTGCGCATTGTATGGGTGTGTTACATTACATTCACTACTAGGAGTGAGAAAAACATCACGGGGTGGTGCGCATTGTATGGGTGTGTGTTACATTACATTCACTAGTAGGAGCGAGAAAAACATCACGGGGTGGTGTGAATCGGAGGGTCTGTATTAGGATAGGCAGTGAGTGGCAATGTAGGATGGAGAAAAGCACCGCGGGGTGGTCAGCATGGGGAGGTCAGGGAACATGCAATGTCAATGTAGGATAGGTTTCTGAAAAACATCGCGGGGTGGTGCGCATTGTATGGGTGTGTTTTACATTACATTCACTAGTAGGAGTGAGAAAAAAATCACGGGGTGGTGCGCATTGTATCGGTGTGTGTTACATTACATTCACTAGTAGGAGTGAGAAAAACATCACGGGGTGGTGCGCATTGTATGGGTGTTTGTTACATTACATTCACTAGTAGGACTTAGAAAAACATTACAGGGTGGTGTGAATCGGAGGGTCTGAATTAGGATAGGCAGTGAGTGGCAATGTAGGATGGAGAAAAGCACCGCGGGGTGGTCAGCATGGGGAGGTCAGGGAACATGCAGTGGCAATGTAGGATAGGTTTCTGGAAAACATCGTGGGGTGGTGCGCATTGTATGGGTGTTTGTTACATTACATTCACTAGTAGGAGTGAGAAAAACATCACGGGGTGGTGCGCATTGTATGGGTGTGTGTTACATTACATTCACTAGTAGGAGTGAGAAAGGCATCACGGGGTGGTGTGAATCGGAGGGTCTGAATTAGGATAGGCAGTGAGTGGCAATGTAGGATGGAGAAAAGCACCGCGGGGTGGTCAGCGTGGGGAGGTCAGGGAACATGCAGTGGCAATGTAGGATAGGTTTCTGAAAAACATCGCGGGGTGGTGCGCATTGTATGGGTGTGTGTTACATTACATTCACTAGTAGGAGTGAGAAAAATATCACGGGGTGATGCGCATTGTATTGGTGTGTGTTACATTACATTCACTAGTAGGAGTGAGAAAAACATCACGGGGTGGTGTGAATCGGAGTGTCTGAATTAGGATAGGCAGTGATTGGCAATGTAGGATGCAGAAAAGAACCGCGGGGTTGTCAGCGTGGGTAGGTCAGGGAACATGCAGTGGCAATGTAGGATAGGTTTCTGAAAAACATCGCGGGGTGGTGCGCATTGTATGGGTGAGTGTTACATTACATTTACTAGTAGGAGTGAGAAAAACATCACGGGGTGGTGCGCATTTTATGGGTGTGTGTTACATTACATTCACTAGTAGGAGTGAGAAAAGCATCACGGGGTGGTGTGAATCGGAGGGTCTGAATTAGGATAGGCAGTGAGTGGCAATGTAGGATGGAGAAAAGCACCGCGGGGTGGTCAGCATGGGGAGGTCAGGGAACATGCAGTGGCAATGTAGGATAGGTTTCTGAAAAACATCGCGGGGTGGTGCGCATTGTATGGGTGTGTGTTACATTACATTCACTAGTAGGAGTGAGAAAAACATCACGCGGTGGTGCACATTGTATGGGTGTGTGTTACATTACATTCACTAGTAGGAGTGAGAAAGGCATCACGGGGTGGTGTGAATCGGAGGGTCTGAATTAGGATAGGCAGTGAGTGGCAATGTAGGATGGAGAAAAGCACCGCGGGGTGGTCAGCGTGGGGAGGTCAGGGAACATGCAGTGGCAATGTAGGATAGGTTTCTGAAAAACATCTCGGGGTGGTGCGCATTGTATGGGTGTGTGTTACATTACATTCACTAGTAGGAGTGAGAAAAACATCACGGGGTGGTGTGAATCGGAGTGTCTGAATTAGGATAGGCAGTGATTGGCAATGTAGGATGGAGAAAAGAACCGCGGGGTGGTCAGCATGGGTAGGTCAGGGAACATGCAGTGGCAATGTAGGATAGGTTTCTGAAAAACATCGCGGGGTGGTGCGCATTGTATGGGTGAGTGTTACATTACATTTACTAGTAGGAGTGAGAAAAACATCACGGGGTGGTGCGCATTGTATGGGTGTGTGTTACATTACATTCACTAGTAGGAGTGAGAAAAACATCACGGGGTGGTGCGCATTGTATGGGTGTGTGTTACATTACATTCACTAGTAGGAGTGAGAAAAGCTTCACGGGGTGGTGTGAATCGGAGGGTCTGAATTAGGATAGGCAGTGAGTGGCAATGTAGGATGGAGAAAAGCACCGCGGGGTGGTCAGCATGGGGAGGTCAGGGAACATGCAGTGGCAATGTAGGATAGGTTTCTGCAAAACATCGCGGGGTGGTGCGCATTGTATGGGTGTGTTACATTACATTCACTAGTAGGAGTGAGAAAAACATCACGGGGTGGTGCGCATTGTATGGGTGTGTGTTACATTACATTCACTAGTAGGAGTGAGAAAAACATCACGGGGTGGTGCGCATTGTATGGGTGTGTGTTACATTACATTCACTAGTAGGAGTGAGAAAGGCATCACGGGGTGGTGTGAATCGGAGGGTCTGAATTAGGATAGGCAGTGAGTGGCAATGTAGGATGAAGAAAAGCACCGCGGGGTGGTCAGCATGGGGAGGTCAGGGAACATGCAGTGGCAATGTAGGATAGGTTTCTGCAAAACATCGCGGGGTGGTGCGCATTGTATGGGTGTGTTACATTACATTCACTAGTAGGAGTGAGAAAAACATCACGGGGTGGTGCGCATTGTATGGGTGTGTGTTACATTACATTCACTAGTAGGAGTGAGAAAAACATCACGGGGTGGTGTGAATCGGAGGGTCTGTATTAGGATAGGCAGTGAGTGGCAATGTAGGATGGAGAAAAGCACCGCGGGGTGGTCAGCATGGGGAGGTCAGGGAACATGCAATGTCAATGTAGGATAGGTTTCTGAAAAACATCGCGGGGTGGTGCGCATTGTATGGGTGTGTGTTACATTACATTCACTAGTAGGAGTGAGAAAAAAATCACGGGGTTGTGCGCATTGTATCGGTGTGTGTTACATTACATTCACTAGTAGGAGTGAGAAAAGCATCACGGGGTGGTGTGAATCGGAGGGTCTGAATTAGGATAGGCAGTGAGTGGCAATGTAGGATGGAGAAAAGCACCGCGGGGTGGTCAGCATGGGGAGGTCAGGGAACATGCAGTGGCAATGTAGGATAGGTTTCTGAAAAACATCGCGGGGTGGTGCGCATTGTATGGGTGTGTGTTACATTACATTCACTAGTAGGAGTGAGAAAAACATCACGCGGTGGTGCGCATTGTATGGGTGTGTGTTACATTACATTCACTAGTAGGAGTGAGAAAGGCATCACGGGGTGGTGTGAATCGGAGGGTCTGAATTAGGATAGGCAGTGAGTGGCAATGTAGGATGGAGAAAAGCACCGCGGGGTGGTCAGCGTGGGGAGGTCAGGGAACATGCAGTGGCAATGTAGGATAGGTTTCTGAAAAACATCGCGGGGTGGTGCGCATTGTATGGGTGTGTGTTACATTACATTCACTAGTAGGAGTGAGAAAAACATCACGGGGTGGTGTGAATCGGAGTGTCTGAATTAGGATAGGCAGTGATTGGCAATGTAGGATGGAGAAAAGAACCGCGGGGTGGTCAGCATGGGTAGGTCAGGGAACATGCAGTGGCAATGTAGGATAGGTTTCTGAAAAACATCGCGGGGTGGTGCGCATTGTATGGGTGAGTGTTACATTACATTTACTAGTAGGAGTGAGAAAAACATCACGGGGTGGTGCGCATTGTATGGGTGTGTGTTACATTACATTCACTAGTAGGAGTGAGAAAAACATCACGGGGTGGTGTGAATCGCAGGGTCTGAATTAGGATAGGCAGTGAGTGGCAATGTAGGATGGAGAAAAGCACCGCGGGGTGGTCAGCATGGGGAGGTCAGGGAACATGCAGTGGCAATGTAGGATAGGTTTCTGCAAAACATCGCGGGGCGGTGCGCATTGTATGGGTGTGTTACATTACATTCACTACTAGGAGTGAGAAAAACATCACGGGGTGGTGCGCATTGTATGGGTGTGTGTTACATTACATTCACTAGTAGGAGCGAGAAAAACATCACGGGGTGGTGTGAATCGGAGGGTCTGTATTAGGATAGGCAGTGAGTGGCAATGTAGGATGGAGAAAAGCACCGCGGGGTGGTCAGCATGGGGAGGTCAGGGAACATGCAATGTCAATGTAGGATAGGTTTCTGAAAAACATCGCGGGGTGGTGCGCATTGTATGGGTGTGTTTTACATTACATTCACTAGTAGGAGTGAGAAAAAAATCACGGGGTGGTGCGCATTGTATCGGTGTGTGTTACATTACATTCACTAGTAGGAGTGAGAAAAACATCACGGGGTGGTGCGCATTGTATGGGTGTGTGTTACATTACATTCACTAGTAGGACTTAGAAAAACATTACAGTGTGGTGTGAATCGGAGGGTCTGAATTAGGATAGGCAGTGAGTGGCAATGTAGGATGGAGAAAAGCACCGCGGGGTGGTCAGCATGGGGAGGTCAGGGAACATGCAGTGGCAATGTAGGATAGGTTTCTGGAAAACATCGTGGGGTGGTGCGCATTGTATGGGTGTTTGTTACATTACATTCACTAGTAGGAGTGAGAAAAACATCACGGGGTGGTGCGCATTGTATGGGTGTGTGTTACATTACATTCACTAGTAGGAGTGAGAAAGGCATCACGGGGTGGTGTGAATCGGAGGGTCTGAATTAGGATAGGCAGTGAGTGGCAATGTAGGATGGAGAAAAGCACCGCGGGGTGGTCAGCGTGGGGAGGTCAGGGAACATGCAGTGGCAATGTAGGATAGGTTTCTGAAAAACATCGCGGGGTGGTGCGCATTGTATGGGTGTGTGTTACATTACATTCACTAGTAGGAGTGAGAAAAATATCACGGGGTGATGCGCATTGTATTGGTGTGTGTTACATTACATTCACTAGTAGGAGTGAGAAAAACATCACGGGGTGGTGTGAATCGGAGTGTCTGAATTAGGATAGGCAGTGATTGGCAATGTAGGATGGAGAAAAGAACCGCGGGGTTGTCAGCGTGGGTAGGTCAGGGAACATGCAGTGGCAATGTAGGATAGGTTTCTGAAAAACATCGCGGGGTGGTGCGCATTGTATGGGTGAGTGTTACATTACATTTACTAGTAGGAGTGAGAAAAACATCACGGGGTGGTGCGCATTTTATGGGTGTGTGTTACATTACATTCACTAGTAAGAGTGAGAAAAACATCACGGGGTGGTGCGCATTGTATGGGTGTGTGTTACATTACATTCACTAGTAGGAGTGAGAAAAACATCACGGGGTGGTGCGCATTGTATGGGTGTGTGTTACATTACATTCACTAGTAGGAGTGAGAAAAGCATCACGGGGTGGTGTGAATCGGAGGGTCTGAATTAGGATAGGCAGTGAGTGGCAATGTAGGATGGAGAAAAGCACCGCGGGGTGGTCAGCATGGGGAGGTCAGGGAACATGCAGTGGCAATGTAGGATAGGTTTCTGAAAAACATCGCGGGGTGGTGCGCATTGTATGGGTGTGTGTTACATTAAATTCACTAGTAGGAGTGAGAAAAACATCACGCGGTGGTGCACATTGTATGGGTGTGTGTTACATTACATTCACTAGTAGGAGTGAGAAAGGCATCACGGGGTGGTGTGAATCGGAGGGTCTGAATTAGGATAGGCAGTGAGTGGCAATGTAGGATGGAGAAAAGCACCGCGGGGTGGTCAGCGTGGGGAGGTCAGGGAACATGCAGTGGCAATGTAGGATAGGTTTCTGAAAAACATCTCGGGGTGGTGCGCATTGTATGGGTGTGTGTTACATTACATTCACTAGTAGGAGTGAGAAAAACATCACGGGGTGGTGTGAATCGGAGTGTCTGAATTAGGATAGGCAGTGATTGGCAATGTAGGATGGAGAAAAGAACCGCGGGGTGGTCAGCATGGGTAGGTCAGGGAACATGCAGTGGCAATGTAGGATAGGTTTCTGAAAAACATCGCGGGGTGGTGCGCATTGTATGGGTGAGTGTTACATTACATTTACTAGTAGGAGTGAGAAAAACATCACGGGGTGGTGCGCATTGTATGGGTGTGTGTTACATTACATTCACTAGTAGGAGTGAGAAAAACATCACGGGGTGGTGCACATTGTATGGGTGTGTGTTACATTACATTCACTAGTAGGAGTGAGAAAAGCTTCACGGGTGGTGTGAATCGGAGGGTCTGAATTAGGATAGGCAGTGAGTGGCAATGTAGGATGGAGAAAAGCACCGCGGGGTGGTCAGCATGGGGAGGTCAGGGAACATGCAGTGGCAATGTAGGATAGGTTTCTGCAAAACATCGCGGGGTGGTGCGCATTGTATGGGTGTGTTACATTACATTCACTAGTAGGAGTGAGAAAAACATCACGGGGTGGTGCGCATTGTATGGGTGTGTGTTACATTACATTCACTAGTAGGAGTGAGAAAAACATCACGGGGTGGTGCGCATTGTATGGGTGTGTGTTACATTACATTCACTAGTAGGCGTGAGAAAGGCATCACGGGGTGGTGTGAATCGGAGGGTCTGAATTAGGATAGGCAGTGAGTGGCAATGTAGGATGAAGAAAAGCACCGCGGGGTGGTCAGCATGGGGAGGTCAGGGAACATGCAGTGGCAATGTAGGATAGGTTTCTGCAAAACATCGCGGGGTGGTGCGCATTGTATGGGTGTGTTACATTACATTCACTAGTAGGAGTGAGAAAAACATCACGGGGTGGTGCGCATTGTATGGGTGTGTGTTACATTACATTCACTAGTAGGAGTGAGAAAAACATCACGGGGTGGTGTGAATCGGAGGGTCTGTATTAGGATAGGCAGTGAGTGGCAATGTAGGATGGAGAAAAGCACCGCGGGGTGGTCAGCATGGGGAGGTCAGGGAACATGCAATGTCAATGTAGGATAGGTTTCTGAAAAACATCGCGGGGTGGTGCGCATTGTATGGGTGTGTGTTACATTACATTCACTAGTAGGAGTGAGAAAAAAATCACGGGGTTGTGCGCATTGTATCGGTGTGTGTTACATTACATTCACTAGTAGGAGTGAGAAAAACATCACGGGGTGGTGTGAATCGGAGGGTCTGAATTAGGATAGGCTGTGAGTGGCAATGCAGGATGGAGAAAAGCACCGCGGGGTGGTCAGCAAGGGGAGGTCAGGGAACATGCAGTGGAAATGTAGGATAGGTTTCTGAAAAACATCGCGGGGTGGTGCGCATTATATGGGTGTGTGTTACATTACATTCACTAGTAGGAGTGAGAAAAACATCACGGGGTGGTGCGAATTGTATGGGTGTGTGTTATATTACATTCACTAGTAGGAGTGAGAAAAGCATCACGGGGTGGTGTGAATCGGAGGGTCTGAATTAGGATAGGCAGTGAGTTGCAATGTAGGATGGAGAAAAGCACCGCGGGGTGGTCAGCATGGGGAGGTCAGGGAACATGCAGTGGCAATGTAGGATAGGTTTCTGAAAAACATCGCAGGGTGGTGCGCATTGTATGGGTGTGTGTTACATTACATTCACTAGTAGGAGTGAGAAAAACATCACGGGGTGGTGCGCATTGTATGGGTGTGTGTTACATTACATTCACTAGTAGGAGTGAGAAAAGCATCACGGGGTGGTGTGAATCGGAGGGTCTGAATTAGGATAGGCAGTGAGTGGCAATGTAGGATGGAGAAAAGCACCGCGGGGTGGTCAGCATCGGGAGGTCAGAGAACATGCAGTGGCAATGTAGGATAGGTTTCTGAAAAACATCGCGGGGTGGTGCGCATGGTATGGGTGTGTGTTACATTACATTCACTAGTAGGAGTGAGAAAAACATCACGGGGTGGTGCGCATTGTATGGGTGTGTGTTACATTACATTCACTAGTAGGAGTGAGAAAAACATCACGGGGTGGTGTGAATCGGAGGGTCTGAATTAGGATAGGCAGTGAGTGGCAATGTAGGATGGAGAAAAGCACCGCGGGGCAGTCAGCGTGGGGAGGTCAGGGAACATGCAGTGGCAATGTAGGATAGGTTTCTGAAAAATATCGCGGGGTGGTGCGCATTGTATGGGATGTGTGTTACATTACATTCACTAGTAGGAGTGACAAAAACATCACGGGGTGGTGCGCACTGTATGGGTGTGTGTTACATTACATTCACTAATAGGAGTGAGAAAAACATCACGAGGTGGTGTGAATCGGAGGGTCTGAATTAGGATAGGCAGTGAGTGGCAATGTAGGATGGAGAAAAGCACCGCGGGG
Organism: Cavia porcellus; assembly: GCF_034190915.1. Classification (NCBI taxonomy): domain Eukaryota; kingdom Metazoa; phylum Chordata; class Mammalia; order Rodentia; family Caviidae; genus Cavia; species Cavia porcellus. The sequence goes on along the minus strand of NW_026947666.1, from coordinate 235,134 downwards.
TGGTCAGCATGGGGAGGTCAGGGAACATGCAGTGGCAATGTAGGATAGGTTTCTGAAAAACATCGCGGGGTGGTGCGCATTGTATGGGTGTGTGTTACATTACATTCACTAGTAGGAGTGAGAAAAACATCACGCGGTGGTGCGCATTGTATGGGTGTGTGTTACATTACATTCACTAGTAGGAGTAAGAAAGGCATCACGGGGTGGTGTGAATCGGAGGGTCTGAATTAGGATAGGCAGTGAGTGGCAATGTAGGATGGAGAAAAGCACCGCGGGATGGTCAGCATGGGGAGGTCAGGGAACATGCAGTGGCAATGTAGGATAGGTTTCTGAAAAACATCGCGGGATGGTGCGCATTGTATGGGTGTGTGTTACATTACATTCACTAGTAGGACTTAGAAAAACATCACGGGGTGGTGTGAATAGGAGGGTCTGAATTAAGATAGGCAGTGAGTGGCAATGTAGGATGGAGAAAAGCACCGCGGGGTGGTCAGAATCGGGAGGTCAGGGAACATGCAGTGGCAATGTAGGATAGGTTTCTGAAAAACATCGCGGGGTGGTGCGCATTGTATGGGTGTGAGTTACATTACATTCACTAGTAGGAGTGAGAAAAACATCACGGGGTGGTGCGCATTGTATGGGTGTGTGTTACATTACATTCACTAGTAGGAGTGACAAAAACATCACATTGTGGTGTGAATCGGAGGGTCTGAATTAGGATAGGCAGTGAGTGGAAATGTAGGATGGAGAAAAGCACCGCGGGGTGGTCAGCAAGGGGAGGTCAGGGAACATGCAGTGGAAATGTAGGATAGGTTTCTGAAAAACATCGCGGGGTGGTGCGCATTATATGGGTGTGTGTTATATTACATTCACAAGTAGGAGTGAGAAAAACATCACGGGGTGGTGCGCATTGTATGGGTGTGTGTTACATTACATTCACTAGTAGGAGTGAGAAAAGCATCACGGGGTGGTGTGAATCGGAGGGTCTGAATTAGGATAGGCAGTGAGTGGCAATGTAGGATGGAGAAAAGAACCGCGGGGTTGTCAGCATGGGTAGGTCAGGGAACATGCAGTGGCAATGTAGGATAGGGTTCTGAAAAACATCGCGGGGTGGTGCGCATTGTATGGGTGAGTGTTACATTACATTTACTAGTAGGAGTGAGAAAAACATCATGGGGTGGTGCGCATTGTATGGGTGTGTGTTACATTACATTCACTAGTAGGAGTGAGAAAAACATCACGGGGTGGTGCGCATTGTATGGGTGTGTGTTACATTACATTCACTAGTAGGACTTAGAAAAACATCACGGGGTGGTGTGAATAGGAGGGTCTGAATTAAGATAGGCAGTGAGTGGCAATGCAGGATGGAGAAAAGCACCGCGGGGTGGTCAGCATGGGGAGGTCAGGGAACATGCAGTGGCAATGTAGGATAGTTTTCTGAAAAACATCGCGGGGTCGTGCGCATTGTATGGGTGTGTGTTACATTACATTCACTAGTAGGAGTGAGAAAAACATCACGGGGTGGTGCGCATTTTATGGGTGTGTGTTACATTACATTCACTAGTAGGAGTGAGAAAAGCATCACGGGGTGGTGTGAATCGGAGGGTCTGAATTAGGATAGGCAGTGAGTGGCAATGTAGGATGGAGAAAAGCACCGCGGGTTGGTCAGCATGGGGAGGTCAGGGAACATGCAGTGGCAATGTAGGATAGGTTTCTGAAAAACATCGCGGGGTGGTGCGCATTGTATGTCTGCGTTACATTACATTCACTAGTAGGAGTGAGAAAAACATCACGGGGTGGTGCGCATTGTATGGGTGTGTGTTACATTACATTCACTAGTAGGAGTGAGAAAAACATCACGTGGTGGTGTGAATCGGAGGGTCTGAATTAGGATAGGCAGTGAGTGGCAATGTAGGATGGAGAAAAGCACCGCGGGGTGGTCAGCATGGGGAGGTCAGGGAACATGCAGTGGCAATGTAGGATAGGTGTCTGAAAAACATCGCGGGGTGGTGCGCATGGTATGGGTGTGTGTTACATTACATTCACTAGTAGGAGTGAGAAAAACATCACTGGGTGGTGTGAATCGGAGGGTCTGAATTAGGATAGGCAGTGAGTGGCAATGTACGTTGGAGAAAAGCACCGCGTGGTGGTCAGCGTGGGGAGGTCAGGGAACATGCAGTGGCATTGTAGGATAGTTTCTGAAAAACATCGCGGGGTGGTGCGCATTGTATGGGTGTGTGTTACATTACATTCACTAGTAGGAGTGACAAATACATCACGGGGTTGTGCGCATTGTATGGGTGTGTGTTACATTACATTCACTAGTAGGAGTGAGAAAAACATCATGGGGTGGTGTGAATCGGAGTGTCTGAATTAGGATAGGCAGTGATTGGCAATGTAGGATGGAGAAAAGCACCGCGGGGTGGTCAGCGTGGGGAGGTCAGGGAACATGCAGTGGCAATGTAGGATAGGTTTCTGAAAAACATCGCGGGGTGGTGCGCATTGTATGGGTGAGTGTTACATTACATTTACTAGTAGGAGTGAGAAAAACATCACGGGGTGGTGCGCATTGTATGGGTGTGTGTTACATTACATTCACTAGTAGGAGTGAGAAAAACATCACGGGATGGTGCGCATTGTATGGGTGTGTGTTACATTACATTCACTAGTAGGAGTGAGAAAAACATCACGGGGTGGTGCGCATTGTATGGGTGTGTGTTACATTACATTGACTAGTAGGAGTGAGAAAAGCATCACGGGGTGGTGTGAATCGGAGGGTCTGAATTAGGATAGGCAGTGAGTGGCAATGTAGGATGGAGAAAAGCACCGCGGGGTGGTCAGCATGGGGAGGTCAGGGAACATGCAGTGGCAATGTAGGATAGGTTTCTGAAAAACATCGCGGGGTGGTGCGCATTGTATGGGTGTGTGTTACATTACATTCACTAGTAGGAGTGAGAAAAACATCACGCGGTGGTGCGCATTGTATGGGTGTGTGTTACATTACATTCACTAGTAGGAGTGAGAAAGGCATCACGGGGTGGTGTGAATCGGATGGTCTGAATTAGGATAGGCAGTGAGTGGCAATGTAGGATGGAGAAAAGCACCGCGGGGTGGTCAGCGTGGGGAGGTCAGGGAACATGCAGTGGCAATGTAGGATAGGTTTCTGAAAAACATCGCGGGGTGGTGCGCATTGTATGGGTGTGTGTTACATTACATTCACTAGTAGGAGTGAGAAAAACATCACGGGGTGGTGTGAATCGGAGTGTCTGAATTAGGATAGGCAGTGATTGGCAATGTAGGATGGAGAAAAGAACCGCGGGGTGGTCAGCATGGGTAGGTCAGGGAACATGCAGTGGCAATGTAGGATAGGTTTCTGAAAAACATCGCGGGGTGGTGCGCATTGTATGGGTGAGTGTTACATTACATTTACTAGTAGGAGTGAGAAAAACATCACGGGGTGGTGCGCATTGTATGGGTGTGTGTTACATTACATTCACTAGTAGGAGTGAGAAAAACATCACGGGGTGGTGTGAATCGCAGGGTCTGAATTAGGATAGGCAGTGAGTGGCAATGTAGGATGGAGAAAAGCACCGCGGGGTGGTCAGCATGGGGAGGTCAGGGAACATGCAGTGGCAATGTAGGATAGGTTTCTGCAAAACATCGCGGGGTGGTGCGCATTGTATGGGTGTGTTACATTACATTCACTACTAGGAGTGAGAAAAACATCACGGGGTGGTGCGCATTGTATGGGTGTGTGTTACATTACATTCACTAGTAGGAGCGAGAAAAACATCACGGGGTGGTGTGAATCGGAGGGTCTGTATTAGGATAGGCAGTGAGTGGCAATGTAGGATGGAGAAAAGCACCGCGGGGTGGTCAGCATGTGGAGGTCAGGGAACATGCAATGTCAATGTAGGATAGGTTTCTGAAAAACATCGCGGGGTGGTGCGCATTGTATGGGTGTGTTTTACATTACATTCACTAGTAGGAGTGAGAAAAAAATCACGGGGTGGTGTGCATTGTATCGGTGTGTGTTACATTACATTCACTAGTAGGAGTGAGAAAAACATCACGGGGTGGTGCGCATTGTATGGGTGTGTGTTACATTACATTCAGTAGTAGGACTTAGAAAAACATTACAGGGTGGTGTGAATCGGAGGGTCTGAATTAGGATAGGCAGTGAGTGGCAATGTAGGATGGAGAAAAGCACCGCGGGGTGGTCAGCATGGGGAGGTCAGGGAACATGCAGTGGCAATGTAGGATAGGTTTCTGGAAAACATCGTGGGGTGGTGCGCATTGTATGGGTGTTTGTTACATTACATTCACTAGTAGGAGTGAGAAAAACATCACGGGGTGGTGCGCATTGTATGGGTGTGTGTTACATTACATTCACTAGTAGGAGTGAGAAAGGCATCACGGGGTGGTGTGAATCGGAGGGTCTGAATTAGGATAGGCAGTGAGTGGCAATGTAGGATGGAGAAAAGCACCGCGGGGTGGTCAGCGTGGGGAGGTCAGGGAACATGCAGTGGCAATGTAGGATAGGTTTCTGAAAAACATCGCGGGGTGGTGCGCATTGTATGGGTGTGTGTTACATTACATTCACTAGTAGGAGTGAGAAAAATATCACGGGGTGATGCGCATTGTATTGGTGTGTGTTACATTACATTCACTAGTAGGAGTGAGAAAAACATCACGGGGTGGTGTGAATCGGAGTGTCTGAATTAGGATAGGCAGTGATTGGCAATGTAGGATGGAGAAAAGAACCGCGGGGTTGTCAGCGTGGGTAGGTCAGGGAACATGCAGTGGCAATGTAGGATAGGTTTCTGAAAAACATCGCGGGGTGGTGCGCATTGTATGGGTGAGTGTTACATTACATTTACTAGTAGGAGTGAGAAAAACATCACGGGGTGGTGCGCATTTTATGGGTGTGTGTTACATTACATTCATTAGTAGGAGTGAGAAAAACATCACGGGGTGGTGCGCATTGTATGGGTGTGTGTTACATTACATTCACTAGTAGGAGTGAGAAAAACATCACGGGGTGGTGCGCATTGTATGGGTGTGTGTTACATTACATTCACTAGTAGGAGTGAGAAAAGCATCACGGGGTGGTGTGAATCGGAGGGTCTCAATTAGGATAGGCAGTGAGTGGCAATGTAGGATGGAGAAAAGCACCGCGGGGTGGTCAGCATGGGGAGGTCAAGGAACATGCAGTGGCAATGTAGGATAGGTTTCTGAAAAACATCGCGGGGTGGTGCGCATTGTATGGGTGTGTGTTACATTACATTCACTAGTAGGAGTGAGAAAAACATCACGCGGTGGTGCACATTGTATGGGTGTGTGTTACATTACATTCACTAGTAGGAGTGAGAAAGGCATCACGGGGTGGTGTGAATCGGAGGGTCTGAATTAGGATAGGCAGTGAGTGGCAATGTAGGATGGAGAAAAGCACCGCGGGGTGGTCAGCGTGGGGAGGTCAGGGAACATGCAGTGGCAATGTAGGATAGGTTTCTGAAAAACATCTCGGGGTGGTGCGCATTGTATGGGTGTGTGTTACATTACATTCACTAGTAGGAGTGAGAAAAACATCACGGGGTGGTGTGAATCGGAGTGTCTGAATTAGGATAGGCAGTGATTGGCAATGTAGGATGGAGAAAAGAACCGCGGGGTGGTCAGCATGGGTAGGTCAGGGAACATGCAGTGGCAATGTAGGATAGGTTTCTGAAAAACATCGCGGGGTGGTGCGCATTGTATGGGTGAGTGTTACATTACATTTACTAGTAGGAGTGAGAAAAACATCACGGGGTGGTGCGCATTGTATGGGTGTGTGTTACATTACATTCACTAGTAGGAGTGAGAAAAACATCACGGGGTGGTGCGCATTGTATGGGTGTGTGTTACATTACATTCACTAGTAGGAGTGAGAAAAGCTTCACGGGGTGGTGTGAATCGGAGGGTCTGAATTAGGATAGGCAGTGAGTGGCAATGTAGGATGGAGAAAAGCACCGCGGGGTGGTCAGCATGGGGAGGTCAGGGAACATGCAGTGGCAATGTAGGATAGGTTTCTGCAAAACATCGCGGGGTGGTGCGCATTGTATGGGTGTGTTACATTACATTCACTAGTAGGAGTGAGAAAAACATCACGGGGTGGTGCGCATTGTATGGGTGTGTGTTACATTACATTCACTAGTAGGAGTGAGAAAAACATCACGGGGTGGTGCGCATTGTATGGGTGTGTTACATTACATTCACTAGTAGGAGTGAGAAAGGCATCACGGGGTGGTGTGAATCGGAGGGTCTGAATTAGGATAGGCAGTGAGTGGCAATGTAGGATGAAGAAAAGCACCGCGGGGTGGTCAGCATGGGGAGGTCAGGGAACATGCAGTGGCAATGTAGGATAGGTTTCTGCAAAACATCGCGGGGTGGTGCGCATTGTATGGGTGTGTTACATTACATTCACTAGTAGGAGTGAGAAAAACATCACGGGGTGGTGCGCATTGTATGGGTGTGTGTTACATTACATTCACTAGTAGGAGTGAGAAAAACATCACGGGGTGGTGTGAATCGGAGGGTCTGTATTAGGATAGGCAGTGAGTGGCAATGTAGGATGGAGAAAAGCACCGCGGGGTGGTCAGCATGGGGAGGTCAGGGAACATGCAATGTCAATGTAGGATAGGTTTCTGAAAAACATCGCGGGGTGGTGCGCATTGTATGGGTGTGTGTTACATTACATTCACTAGTAGGAGTGAGAAAAAAATCACGGGGTTGTGCGCATTGTATCGGTGTGTGTTACATTACATTCACTAGTAGGAGTGAGAAAAACATCACGGGGTGGTGCGCATTGTATGGGTGTGTGTTACATTACATTCAGTAGTAGGAGTGAGAAAGGCATCACGGGGTGGTGTGAATCGGAGGGTCTGAATTAGGATAGGCAGTGAGTGGCAATGTAGGATGGAGAAAAGCACCGCGGGGTGGTCAGCGTGGGGAGGTCAGGGAACATGCAGTGGCAATGTAGGATAGGTTTCTGAAAAACATCGCGGGGTGGTGCGCATTGTATGGGTGTGTGTTACATTACATTCACTAGTAGGAGTGAGAAAAATATCACGGGGTGATGCGCATTGTATTGGTGTGTGTTACATTACATTCACTAGTAGGAGTGAGAAAAACATCACGGGGTGGTGTGAATCGGAGTGTCTGGATTAGGATAGGCAGTGATTGGCAATGTAGGATGGAGAAAAGAACCGCGGGGTTGTCAGCGTGGGTAGGTCAGGGATCATGCAGTGGCAATGTAGGATAGGTTTCTGAAAAACATCGCGGGGTGGTGCGCATTGTGTGGGTGAGTGTTACATTACATTTACTAGTAGGAGTGAGAAAAACATCACGGGGTGGTGCGCATTGTATGGGTGTGTGTTACATTACATTCACTAGTAGGAGTGAGAAAAACATCACGGGGTGGTGCGCATTGTATGGGTGTGTGTTACATTACATTCACTAGTAGGAGTGAGAAAAACATCACGGGGTGGTGCGCATTGTATGGGTGTGTGTTACATTACATTCACTAGTAGGAGTGAGAAAAGCATCACGGGGTGGTGTGAATCGGAGGGTCTGAATTAGGATAGGCAGTGAGTGGCAATGTAGGATGGAGAAAAGCCCCGCGGGGTGGTCAGCATGGGGAGGTCAGGGAACATGCAGTGGCAATGTAGGATAGGTTTCTGAAAAACATCGCGGGGTGGTGCGCATTGTATGGGTGTGTTACATTACATTCACTAGTAGGAGTGAGAAAAACATCACGGGGTGGTGCGCATTGTATGGGTGTGTGTTACATTACATTCACTAGTAGGAGTGAGAAAAACATCACGGGGTGGTGTGAATCGGAGGGTCTGTATTAGGATAGGCAGTGAGTGGCAATGTAGGATGGAGAAAAGCACCGCGGGGTGGTCAGCATGGGGAGGTCAGGGAACATGCAATGTCAATGTAGGATAGGTTTCTGAAAAACATCGCGGGGTGGTGCGCATTGTATGGGTGAGTGTTACATTACATTTACTAGTAGGAGTGAGAAAAACATCACGGGGTGGTGCGCATTGTATGGGTGTGTGTTACATTACATTCACTAGTAGGAGTGAGAAAAACATCACGGGGTGGTGCGCATTGTATGGGTGTGTGTTACATTACATTCACTAGTAGGAGTGAGAAAAACATCACGGGGTGGTGCGCATTGTATGGGTGTGTGTTACATTACATTCACTAGTAGGAGTGAGAAAAGCATCACGGGGTGGTGTGAATCGGAGGGTCTGAATTAGGATAGGCAGTGAGTGGCAATGTAGGATGGAGAAAAGCACCGCGGGGTGGTCAGCATGGGGAGGTCAGGGAACATGCAGTGGCAATGTAGGATAGGTTTCTGAAAAACATCGCGGGGTGGTGCGCATTGTATGGGTGTGTTACATTACATTCACTAGTAGGAGTGAGAAAAACATCACGGGGTGGTGCGCATTGTATGGGTGTGTGTTACATTACATTCACTAGTAGGAGTGAGAAAAGCTTCACGGGGTGGTGTGAATCGGAGGGTCTGAATTAGGATAGGCAGTGAGTGGCAATGTAGGATGGAGAAAAGCACCGCGGGGTGGTCAGCATGGGGAGGTCAGGGAACATGCAGTGGCAATGTAGGATAGGTTTCTGCAAAACATCGCGGGGTGGTGCGCATTGTATGGGTGTGTTACATTACATTCACTAGTAGGAGTGAGAAAAACATCACGGGGTGGTGCGCATTGTATGGGTGTGTGTTACATTACATTCACTAGTAGGAGTGAGAAAAAAATCACGGGGTGGTGCGCATTGTATCGGTGTGTGTTACATTACATTCACTAGTAGGAGTGAGAAAAACATCACGGGGTGATGCGCATTGTATGGGTGTGTGTTACATTACATTCACTAGTAGGACTTAGAAAAACATCACAGGGTGGTGTGAATCGGAGGGTCTGAATTAGGATAGGCAGTGAGTGGCAATGTAGGATGGAGAAAAGCACCGCGGGGTGGTCAGCATGGGGAGGTCAGGGAACATGCAGTGGCAATGTAGGATAGGTTTCTGGAAAACATCGTGGGGTGGTGCGCATTGTATGGGTGTTTGTTACATTACATTCACTAGTAGGAGTGAGAAAAACATCACGGGGTGGTGCGCATTGTATGGGTGTGTGTTACATTACATTCACTAGTAGGAGTGAGAAAAACATCACGGGGTGGTGCGCATTGTATGGGTGTGTGTTACATTACATTCACTAGTAGGAGTGAGAAAGGCATCACGGGGTGGTGTGAATCGGAGGTTCTGAATTAGGATAGGCAGTGAGTGGCAATGTAGGATGGAGAAAAGCACCGCGGGGTGGTCAGCGTGGGGAGGTCAGGGAACATGCAGTGGCAATGTAGGATAGGTTTCTGAAAAACATCGCGGGGTGGTGCGCATTGTATGGGTGTGTGTTACATTACATTCACTAGTAGGAGTGAGAAAAATATCACGGGGTGATGCGCATTGTATTGGTGTGTGTTACATTACATTCACTAGTAGGAGTGAGAAAAACATCACGGGGTGGTGTGAATCGGAGTGTCTGAATTAGGATAGGCAGTGATTGGCAATGTAGGATGGAGAAAAGAACCGCGGGGTTGTCAGCGTGGGTAGGTCAGGGAACATGCAGTGGCAATGTAGGATAGGTTTCTGAAAAACATCGCGGGGTGGTGCGCATTGTATGGGTGAGTGTTACATTACATTTACTAGTAGGAGTGAGAAAAACATCACGGGGTGGTGCGCATTGTATGGGTGTGTGTTACATTACATTCACTAGTAGGAGTGAGAAAAACATCACGGGGTGGTGCGCATTGTATGGGTGTGTGTTACATTACATTCACTAGTAGGAGTGAGAAAAACATCACGGGGTGGTGCGCATTGTATGGGTGTGTGTTACATTACATTCACTAGTAGGAGTGAGAAAAACATCACGGGGTGGTGCGCATTGTATGGGTGTGTGTTACATTACATTCAGTAGTAGGAGTGAGAAAGGCATCACGGGGTGGTGTGAATCGGAGGGTCTGAATTAGGATAGGCAGTGAGTGGCAATGTAGGATGGAGAAAAGCACCGCGGGGTGGTCAGCGTGGGGAGGTCAGGGAACATGCAGTGGCAATGTAGGATAGGTTTCTGAAAAACATCGCGGGGTGGTGCGCATTGTATGGGTGTGTGTTACATTACATTCACTAGTAGGAGTGAGAAAAATATCACGGGGTGATGCGCATTGTATTGGTGTGTGTTACATTACATTCACTAGTAGGAGTGAGAAAAACATCACGGGGTGGTGTGAATCGGAGTGTCTGGATTAGGATAGGCAGTGATTGGCAATGTAGGATGGAGAAAAGAACCGCGGGGTTGTCAGCGTGGGTAGGTCAGGGAACATGCAGTGGCAATGTAGGATAGGTTTCTGAAAAACATCGCGGGGTGGTGCGCATTGTATGGGTGAGTGTTACATTACATTTACTAGTAGGAGTGAGAAAAACATCACGGGGTGGTGCGCATTGTATGGGTGTGTGTTACATTACATTCACTAGTAGGAGTGAGAAAAACATCACGGGGTGGTGCGCATTGTATGGGTGTGTGTTACATTACATTCACTAGTAGGAGTGAGAAAAACATCACGGGGTGGTGCGCATTGTATGGGTGTGTGTTACATTACATTCACTAGTAGGAGTGAGAAAAGCATCACGGGGTGGTGTGAATCGGAGGGTCTGAATTAGGATAGGCAGTGAGTGGCAATGTAGGATGGAGAAAAGCCCCGCGGGGTGGTCAGCATGGGGAGGTCAGGGAACATGCAGTGGCAATGTAGGATAGGTTTCTGAAAAACATCGCGGGGTGGTGCGCATTGTATGGGTGTGTTACATTACATTCACTAGTAGGAGTGAGAAAAACATCGCGGGGTGGTGCGCATTGTATGGGTGAGTGTTACATTACATTTACTAGTAGGAGTGAGAAAAACATCACGGGGTGGTGCGCATTGTATGGGTGTGTGTTACATTACATTCACTAGTAGGAGTGAGAAAAACATCACGGGGTGGTGCGCATTGTATGGGTGTGTGTTACATTACATTCACTAGTAGGAGTGAGAAAAACATCACGGGGTGGTGCGCATTGTATGGGTGTGTGTTACATTACATTCACTAGTAGGAGTGAGAAAAGCATCACGGGGTGGTGTGAATCGGAGGGTCTGAATTAGGATAGGCAGTGAGTGGCAATGTAGGATGGAGAAAAGCACCGCGGGGTGGTCAGCATGGGGAGGTCAGGGAACATGCAGTGGCAATGTAGGATAGGTTTCTGAAAAACATCGCGGGGTGGTGCGCATTGTATGGGTGTGTTACATTACATTCACTAGTAGGAGTGAGAAAAACATCACGGGGTGGTGCGCATTGTATGGGTGTGTGTTACATTACATTCACTAGTAGGAGTGAGAAAAGCTTCACGGGGTGGTGTGAATCGGAGGGTCTGAATTAGGATAGGCAGTGAGTGGCAATGTAGGATGGAGAAAAGCACCGCGGGGTGGTCAGCATGGGGAGGTCAGGGAACATGCAGTGGCAATGTAGGATAGGTTTCTGCAAAACATCGCGGGGTGGTGCGCATTGTATGGGTGTGTTACATTACATTCACTAGTAGGAGTGAGAAATACATCACGGGGTGGTGCGCATTGTATGGGTGTGTGTTACATTACATTCACTAGTAGGAGTGAGAAAAAAATCACGGGGTGGTGCGCATTGTATCGGTGTGTGTTACATTACATTCACTAGTAGGAGTGAGAAAAACATCACGGGGTGATGCGCATTGTATGGGTGTGTGTTACATTACATTCACTAGTAGGACTTAGAAAAACATCACAGGGTGGTGTGAATCGGAGGGTCTGAATTAGGATAGGCAGTGAGTGGCAATGTAGGATGGAGAAAAGCACCGCGGGGTGGTCAGCGTGGGGAGGTCAGGGAACATGCAGTGGCAATGTAGGATAGGTTTCTGAAAAACATCGCGGGGTGGTGCGCATTGTATGGGTGTGTGTTACATTACATTCACTAGTAGGAGTGAGAAAAATATCACGGGGTGATGCGCATTGTATTGGTGTGTGTTACATTACATTCACTAGTAGGAGTGAGAAAAACATCACGGGGTGGTGTGAATCGGAGTGTCTGAATTAGGATAGGCAGTGATTGGCAATGTAGGATGGAGAAAAGAACCGCGGGGTTGTCAGCGTGGGTAGGTCAGGGAACATGCAGTGGCAATGTAGGATAGGTTTCTGAAAAACATCGCGGGGTGGTGCGCATTGTATGGGTGAGTGTTACATTACATTTACTAGTAGGAGTGAGAAAAACATCACGGGGTGGTGCGCATTGTATGGGTGTGTGTTACATTACATTCACTAGTAGGAGTGAGAAAAACATCACGGGGTGGTGCGCATTGTATGGGTGTGTGTTACATTACATTCACTAGTAGGAGTGAGAAAAACATCACGGGGTGGTGCGCATTGTATGGGTGTGTGTTACATTACATTCACTAGTAGGAGTGAGAAAAACATCACGGGGTGGTGCGCATTGTATGGGTGTGTGTTACATTACATTCAGTAGTAGGAGTGAGAAAGGCATCACGGGGTGGTGTGAATCGGAGGGTCTGAATTAGGATAGGCAGTGAGTGGCAATGTAGGATGGAGAAAAGCACCGCGGGGTGGTCAGCGTGGGGAGGTCAGGGAACATGCAGTGGCAATGTAGGATAGGTTTCTGAAAAACATCGCGGGGTGGTGCGCATTGTATGGGTGTGTGTTACATTACATTCACTAGTAGGAGTGAGAAAAATATCACGGGGTGATGCGCATTGTATTGGTGTGTGTTACATTACATTCACTAGTAGGAGTGAGAAAAACATCACGGGGTGGTGTGAATCGGAGTGTCTGGATTAGGATAGGCAGTGATTGGCAATGTAGGATGGAGAAAAGAACCGCGGGGTTGTCAGCGTGGGTAGGTCAGGGAACATGCAGTGGCAATGTAGGATAGGTTTCTGAAAAACATCGCGGGGTGGTGCGCATTGTATGGGTGAGTGTTACATTACATTTACTAGTAGGAGTGAGAAAAACATCACGGGGTGGTGCGCATTGTATGGGTGTGTGTTACATTACATTCACTAGTAGGAGTGAGAAAAACATCACGGGGTGGTGCGCATTGTATGGGTGTGTGTTACATTACATTCACTAGTAGGAGTGAGAAAAACATCACGGGGTGGTGCGCATTGTATGGGTGTGTGTTACATTACATTCACTAGTAGGAGTGAGAAAAGCATCACGGGGTGGTGTGAATCGGAGGGTCTGAATTAGGATAGGCAGTGAGTGGCAATGTAGGATGGAGAAAAGCCCCGCGGGGTGGTCAGCATGGGGAGGTCAGGGAACATGCAGTGGCAATGTAGGATAGGTTTCTGAAAAACATCGCGGGGTGGTGCGCATTGTATGGGTGTGTTACATTACATTCACTAGTAGGAGTGAGAAAAACATCACGGGGTGGTGCGCATTGTATGGGTGTGTGTTACATTACATTCACTAGTAGGAGTGAGAAAAACATCACGGGGTGGTGTGAATCGGAGGGTCTGTATTAGGATAGGCAGTGAGTGGCAATGTAGGATGGAGAAAAGCACCGCGGGGTGGTCAGCATGGGGAGGTCAGGGAACATGCAATGTCAATGTAGGATAGGTTTCTGAAAAACATCGCGGGGTGGTGCGCATTGTATGGGTGAGTGTTACATTACATTTACTAGTAGGAGTGAGAAAAACATCACGGGGTGGTGCGCATTGTATGGGTGTGTGTTACATTACATTCACTAGTAGGAGTGAGAAAAACATCACGGGGTGGTGCGCATTGTATGGGTGTGTGTTACATTACATTCACTAGTAGGAGTGAGAAAAACATCACGGGGTGGTGCGCATTGTATGGGTGTGTGTTACATTACATTCACTAGTAGGAGTGAGAAAAGCATCACGGGGTGGTGTGAATCGGAGGGTCTGAATTAGGATAGGCAGTGAGTGGCAATGTAGGATGGAGAAAAGCACCGCGGGGTGGTCAGCATGGGGAGGTCAGGGAACATGCAGTGGCAATGTAGGATAGGTTTCTGAAAAACATCGCGGGGTGGTGCGCATTGTATGGGTGTGTTACATTACATTCACTAGTAGGAGTGAGAAAAACATCACGGGGTGGTGCGCATTGTATGGGTGTGTGTTACATTACATTCACTAGTAGGAGTGAGAAAAGCTTCACGGGGTGGTGTGAATCGGAGGGTCTGAATTAGGATAGGCAGTGAGTGGCAATGTAGGATGGAGAAAAGCACCGCGGGGTGGTCAGCATGGGGAGGTCAGGGAACATGCAGTGGCAATGTAGGATAGGTTTCTGCAAAACATCGCGGGGTGGTGCGCATTGTATGGGTGTGTTACATTACATTCACTAGTAGGAGTGAGAAAAACATCACGGGGTGGTGCGCATTGTATGGGTGTGTGTTACATTACATTCACTAGTAGGAGTGAGAAAAAAATCACGGGGTGGTGCGCATTGTATCGGTGTGTGTTACATTACATTCACTAGTAGGAGTGAGAAAAACATCACGGGGTGATGCGCATTGTATGGGTGTGTGTTACATTACATTCACTAGTAGGACTTAGAAAAACATCACAGGGTGGTGTGAATCGGAGGGTCTGAATTAGGATAGGCAGTGAGTGGCAATGTAGGATGGAGAAAAGCACCGCGGGGTGGTCAGCATGGGGAGGTCAGGGAACATGCAGTGGCAATGTAGGATAGGTTTCTGGAAAACATCGTGGGGTGGTGCGCATTGTATGGGTGTTTGTTACATTACATTCACTAGTAGGAGTGAGAAAAACATCACGGGGTGGTGCGCATTGTATGGGTGTGTGTTACATTACATTCACTAGTAGGAGTGAGAAAAACATCACGGGGTGGTGCGCATTGTATGGGTGTGTGTTACATTACATTCACTAGTAGGAGTGAGAAAGGCATCACGGGGTGGTGTGAATCGGAGGTTCTGAATTAGGATAGGCAGTGAGTGGCAATGTAGGATGGAGAAAAGCACCGCGGGGTGGTCAGCGTGGGGAGGTCAGGGAACATGCAGTGGCAATGTAGGATAGGTTTCTGAAAAACATCGCGGGGTGGTGCGCATTGTATGGGTGTGTGTTACATTACATTCACTAGTAGGAGTGAGAAAAATATCACGGGGTGATGCGCATTGTATTGGTGTGTGTTACATTACATTCACTAGTAGGAGTGAGAAAAACATCACGGGGTGGTGTGAATCGGAGTGTCTGAATTAGGATAGGCAGTGATTGGCAATGTAGGATGGAGAAAAGAACCGCGGGGTTGTCAGCGTGGGTAGGTCAGGGAACATGCAGTGGCAATGTAGGATAGGTTTCTGAAAAACATCGCGGGGTGGTGCGCATTGTATGGGTGAGTGTTACATTACATTTACTAGTAGGAGTGAGAAAAACATCACG
Organism: Cavia porcellus; assembly: GCF_034190915.1. Lineage (NCBI taxonomy): Eukaryota > Metazoa > Chordata > Mammalia > Rodentia > Caviidae > Cavia > Cavia porcellus. The sequence continues at coordinate 219,589 of NW_026947666.1, read as the reverse complement.
GGGTGGTGCGCATTGTATGGGTGTGTGTTACATTACATTCACTAGTAGGAGTGAGAAAAGCATCACGGGGTGGTGTGAATCGGAGGGTCTGAATTAGGATAGGCAGTGAGTGGCAATGTAGGATGGAGAAAAGCACCGCGGGGTGGTCAGCATGGGGAGGTCAGGGAACATGCAGTGGCAATGTAGGATAGGTTTCTGAAAAACATCGCGGGGTGGTGCGCATTGTATGGGTGTGTGTTACATTAAATTCACTAGTAGGAGTGAGAAAAACATCACGCGGTGGTGCACATTGTATGGGTGTGTGTTACATTACATTCACTAGTAGGAGTGAGAAAGGCATCACGGGGTGGTGTGAATCGGAGGGTCTGAATTAGGATAGGCAGTGAGTGGCAATGTAGGATGGAGAAAAGCACCGCGGGGTGGTCAGCGTGGGGAGGTCAGGGAACATGCAGTGGCAATGTAGGATAGGTTTCTGAAAAACATCTCGGGGTGGTGCGCATTGTATGGGTGTGTGTTACATTACATTCACTAGTAGGAGTGAGAAAAACATCACGGGGTGGTGTGAATCGGAGTGTCTGAATTAGGATAGGCAGTGATTGGCAATGTAGGATGGAGAAAAGAACCGCGGGGTGGTCAGCATGGGTAGGTCAGGGAACATGCAGTGGCAATGTAGGATAGGTTTCTGAAAAACATCGCGGGGTGGTGCGCATTGTATGGGTGAGTGTTACATTACATTTACTAGTAGGAGTGAGAAAAACATCACGGGGTGGTGCGCATTGTATGGGTGTGTGTTACATTACATTCACTAGTAGGAGTGAGAAAAATATCACGGGGTGGTGCGCATTGTATGGGTGTGTGTTACATTACATTCACTAGTAGGAGTGAGAAAAGCTTCACGGGGTGGTGTGAATCGGAGGGTCTGAATTAGGATAGGCAGTGAGTGGCAATGTAGGATGGAGAAAAGCACCGCGGGGTGGTCAGCGTGGGGAGGTCAGGGAACATGCAGTGGCAATGTAGGATAGGTTTCTGCAAAACATCGCGGGGTGGTGCGCATTGTATGGGTGTGTTACATTACATTCACTAGTAGGAGTGAGAAAAACATCACGGGGTGGTGCGCATTGTATGGGTGTGTGTTACATTACACTCACTAGTAGGAGTGAGAAAAACATCACGGGGTGGTGTGAATCGGAGGGTCTGTATTAGGATAGGCAGTCAGTGGCAATGTAGGATGGAGAAAAGCACCGCGGGGTGGTCAGCATGGGGAGGTCAGGGAACATGCAATGTCAATGTAGGATAGGTTTCTGAAAAACATCGCGGGGTGGTGCGCATTGTATGGGTGTGTGTTACATTACATTCACTAGTAGGAGTGAGAAAAAAATCACGGGGTTGTGCGCATTGTATCGGTGTGTGTTACATTACATTCACTAGTAGGAGTGAGAAAAACATCACGGGGTGGTGCGCATTGTATGGGTGTGTGTTACATTACATTCACTAGTAGGATTTAGAAAAACATCACAGGGTGGTGTGAATCGGAGGGTCTGTATTAGGATAGGCAGTGAGTGGCAATGTAGGATGGAGAAAAGCACCGCGGGGTGGTCAGCATGGGGAGGTCAGGGAACATGCAGTGGCAATGTAGGATAGGTTTCTGGAAAACATCGTGGGGTGGTGCGCATTGTATGGGTGTTTGTTACATTACATTCACTAGTAGGAGTGAAAAATAACATCACGGGGTGGTGCGCATTGTATGGGTGTGTGTTACATTACATTCACTAGTAGGAGTGAGAAAGGCATCACGGGGTGGTGTGAATCGGAGGGTCTGAATTAGGATAGGCAGTGAGTGGCAATGTAGGATGGAGAAAAGCACCGCGGGGTGGTCAGCGTGGGGAGGTCAGGGAACATGCAGTGGCAATGTAGGATAGGTTTCTGAAAAACATCGCGGGGTGGTGCGCATTGTATGGGTGTGTGTTACATTACATTCACTAGTAGGAGTGAGAAAAATATCACGGGGTGATGCGCATTGTATTGGTGTGTGTTACATTACATTCACTAGTAGGAGTGAGAAAAACATCACGGGGTGATGTGAATCGGAGTGTCTGAATTAGGATAGGCAGTGATTGGCAATGTAGGATGGAGAAAAGAACCGCGGGGTTGTCAGCGTGGGTAGGTCAGGGAACATGCAGTGGCAATGTAGGATAGGTTTCTGAAAAACATCGCGGGGTGGTGCGCATTGTATGGGTGAGTGTTACATTACATTTACTAGTAGGAGTGAGAAAAACATCACGGGGTGGTGCGCATTGTATGGGTGTGTGTTACATTACATTCACTAGTAGGAGTGAGAAAAACATCACGGGGTGGTGCGCATTGTATGGGTGTGTGTTACATTACATTCACTAGTAGGAGTGAGAAAAACATCACGGGGTGGTGCGCATTGTATGGGTGTGTGTTACATTACAATCACTAGTAGGAGTGAGAAAAGCATCACGGGGTGGTGTGAATCGGAGGGTCTGAATTAGGATAGGCAGTGAGTGGCAATGTAGGATGGAGAAAAGCACCGCGGGGTGGTCAGCATGGGGAGGTCAGGGAACATGCAGTGGCAATGTAGGATAGGTTTCTGAAAAACATCGCGGGGTGGTGCGCATTGTATGGGTGTGTTACATTACATTCACTAGTAGGAGTGAGAAAAACATCACGGGGTGGTGCGCATTGTATGGGTGTGTGTTACATTACATTCACTAGTAGGAGTGAGAAAAACATCACGGGGTGGTGTGAATCGGAGGGTCTGTATTAGGATAGGCAGTGAGTGGCAATGTAGGATGGAGAAAAGCACCGCGGGGTGGTCAGCATGGGGAGGTCAGGGAACATGCAATGTCAATGTAGGATAGGTTTCTGAAAAACATCGCGGGGTGGTGCGCATTGTATGGGTGTGTGTTACATTACATTCACTAGTAGGAGTGAGAAAAAAATCACGGGGTGGTGCGCATTGTATCGGTGTGTGTTACATTACATTCACTAGTAGGAGTGAGAAAAACATCACGGGGTGATGCGCATTGTATGGGTGTGTGTTACATTACATTCACTAGTAGGACTTAGAAAAACATCACAGGGTGGTGTGAATCGGAGGGTCTGAATTAGGATAGGCAGTGAGTGGCAATGTAGGATGGAGAAAAGCACCGCGGGGTGGTCAGCATGGGGAGGTCAGGGAACATGCCGTGGCAATGTAGGATAGGTTTCTGAAAAAGATCGCGGGGTGGTGCGCATTGTATGGGTGTTTGTTACATTACATTCACTAGTAGGAGTGAGAAAAACATCACGGGGTGGTGCGCATTGTATGGGTGTGTGTTACATTACATTCACTAGTAGGAGTGAGAAAAACATCACGGGGTGGTGCGCATTGTATGGGTGTGTGTTACATTACATTCACTAGTAGGAGTGAGAAAAACATCACGGGGTGGTGTGAATCAGAGGGTCTGAATTAGGATAGGCAGTGAGTGGCAATGTAGGATGAAGAAAAGCACCGCTGGGTGGTCAGCATGGGGAGTTCAGGGAACATGCAGTGGCATTGTAGGATAGGTTTCTGAAAAACATCGCGGGGTCGTGCGCATTGTATGGGTGTGTGTTACATTAAATTCACTAGTAGGAGTGAGAAAAGCATCCCGGGGTGGTGTGAATCGGAGGGTCTGTATTAGGATAGGCAGTGAGTGGCAATGTCGGATGGAGAAAAGCACCGCGGGGTGGTCAGCATGGGGAGGTCAGGGAACATGTAGTGGCAATGTAGGATAGGTTTCTGAAAAACATCGCGGGGTGGTGCGCATTGTATGGTTGTGTGTTACATTACATTCACTACTAGGAGTGAGAAAAACATCACGGGGTGGTGCGCATTGTATGGGTGTGTGTTACATTACATTCACTAGTAGGAGTGAGAAAAACATCACGGGGTGGTGTGAATCGGAGGGTCTGAATTAGGATAGGCAGTGAGTGGCAATGTAGGATGGAGAAAAGCACCGCGGGGTGGTCAGCATGGGGAGGTCAGGGAACATGCAGTGGCAATGTAGGATAGGTTTCTGAAAAACATCGCGGGGTGGTGCGCATTGTATGAGTGTGTTACATTACATTTACTAGTAGGAGTGAGAAAAACATCACGGGGTGGTGCGCATTGTATGGGTGTGCGTTACATTACATTCACTAGTAGGAGTGAGAAAAACATCACGGGGTGGTGCGCATTGTATGGGTGTGTGTTACATTACATTCACTAGTAGGAGTGAGAAAAGCTTCACGGGGTGGTGTGAATCGGAGGGTCTGAATTAGGATAGGCAGTGAGTGGCAATGTAGGATGGAGAAAAGCCCCGCGGGGTGGTCAGCATGGGGAGGTCAGGGAACATGCAGTGGCAATGTAGGATAGGTTTCTGCAAAACATCGCGGGGTGGTGCGCATTGTATGGGTGTGTTACATTACATTCACTAGTAGGAGTGAGAAAAACATCACGGGGTGGTGCGCATTGTATGGGTGTGTGTTACATTACATTCACTAGTAGGAGTGAGAAAAACACCACGGGGTGGTGTGAATCGGAGGGTCTGTATTAGGATAGGCAGTGAGTGGCAATGTAGGATGGAGAAAAGCACCGCGGGGTGGTCAGCATGGGGAGGTCAGGGAACATGCATTGTCAATGTAGGATAGGTTTCTGAAAAACATCGCGGGGTGGTGCGCATTGTATGGGTGTGTGTTAAATTACATTCACTAGTAGGAGTGAGAAAAAAATCACGGGGTTGTGCACATTGTATCGGTGTGTGTTACATTACACTCACTAGTAGGAGTGAGAAAAACATCACGGGGTGGTGCGCATTGTATGGGTGTGTGTTACATTACATTCACTAGTAGGACTTAGAAAAACATCACAGGGTGGTGTGAATCGGAGGGTCTGTATTAGGATAGGCAGTGAGTGGCAATGTAGGATGGAGAAAAGCACCGCGGGGTGGTCAGCATGGGGAGGTCAGGGAACATGCAGTGGCAATGTAGGATAGGTTTCTGGAAAACATCGTGGGGTGGTGCGCATTGTATGGGTGTTTGTTACATTACATTCACTAGTAGGAGTGAGAAAAACATCACGGGGTGGTGCGCATTGTATGGGTGTGTGTTACATTACATTCACTAGTAGGAGTGAGAAAGGCATCACGGGGTGGTGTGAATCGGAGGGTCTGAATTAGGATAGGCAGTGAGTGGCAATGTAGGATGGAGAAAAGCACCGCGGGGTGGTCAGCGTGGGGATGTCAGGGAACATGCAGTGGCAATGTAGGATAGGTTTCTGAAAAACATCGCGGGGTGGTGCGCATTGTATGGGTGTGTGTTACATTACATTCACTAGTAGGAGTGAGAAAAATATCACGGGGTGATGCGCATTGTATTGGTGTGTGTTACATTACATTCACTAGTAGGAGTGAGAAAAACATCACGGGGTGGTGTGAATCGGAGTGTCTGAATTAGGATAGGCAGTGATTGGCAATGTAGGATGGAGAAAAGAACCGCGGGGTTGTCAGCGTGGGTAGGTCAGGGAACATGCAGTGGCAATGTAGGATAGGTTTCTGAAAAACATCGCGGGGTGGTGCGCATTGTATGCGTGAGTGTTACATTACATTTACTAGTTGGAGTGAGAAAAACATCACGGGGTGGTGCGCATTGTATGGGTGTGTGTTACATTACATTCACTAGTAGGAGTGAGAAAAACATCAAGGGTGGTGAGCATTGTATGGGTGTGTGTTACATTACATTCACTAGTAGGAGTGAGAAAAACATCACGGGGTGGTGCGCATTGTATGGGTGTGTGTTACATTACATTCACTAGTAGGAGTGAGAAAAGCATCACGGGGTGGTGTGAATCGGAGGGTCTGAATTAGGATAGGCAGTGAGTGGCAATGTAGGATGGAGAAAAGCACCGCGGGGTGGTCAGCATGGGGAGGTCAGGGAACATGCAGTGGCAATGTAGGATAGGTTTCTGAAAAACATCGCGGGGTGGTGCGCATTGTATGGGTGTGTTACATTACATTCACTAGTAGGAGTGAGAAAAACATCACGGGGTTTTGCGCATTGTATGGGTGTGTGTTACATTACATTCACTAGTAGGAGTGAGAAAAACATCACGGGGTGGTGTGAATCGGAGGGTCTTTATTAGGATAAGCAGTGAGTGGCAATGTAGGATGGAGAAAAGCACCGCGGGGTGGTCAGCATGGGGAGGTCATGGAACATGCAATGTCAATGTAGGATAGGTTTCTGAAAAACATCGCGGGGTGGTGCGCCTTGTATGGGTGTGTGTTACATTACATTCACTAGTAGGAGTGAGAAAAAAATCACGGGGTGGTGCGCATTGTATCGGTGTGTGTTACATTACATTCACTAGTAGGAGTGAGAAAAACATCACGGGGTGATGCGCATTGTATGGGTGTGTGTTACATTACATTCACTAGTAGGACTTAGAAAAACATCACAGGGTGGTGTGAATCGGAGGGTCTGAATTAGGATAGGCAGTGAGTGGCAATGTAGGATGGAGAAAATCACCGCGGGGTGGTCAGCATGGGGAGGTCAGGGAACATGCAGTGGCAATGTAGGATAGGTTTCTGAAAAACATCGCGGGGTGGTGAGCATTGTATGGGTGTGTGTTACATTACATTCACTAGTAGGAGTGAGAAAAACATCACGGGGTGGTGCGCATTGTATGGGTGTGTGTTACATTACATTCACTAGTAGGAGTGAGAAAAACATCACGGGGTGGTGTGAATCGGAGGGTCTGAATTAGGAAAGGCAGTGAGTGGCAATGTAGGATGGAGAAAAGCACCGCGGGGTGGTCAGCATGGGGAGGTCAGGGAACATGCAGTGGCAATGTAGGATAGGTTTCTGAAAAACATCGCGGGGTGGTGCGCATTGTATGAGTGTGTTACATTACATTTACTAGTAGGAGTGAGAAAAACATCACGGGGTGGTGCGCATTGTATGGGTGTGCGTTACATTACATTCACTAGTAGGAGTGAGAAAAACATCACGGGGTGGTGCGCATTGTATGGGTGTGTGTTACATTACATTCACTAGTAGGAGGGAGAAAAGCTTCACGGGGTGGTGTGAATCGGAGGGTCTGAATTAGGATAGGCAGTGAGTGGCAATGTAGGATGGAGAAAAGCCCCGCGGGGTGGTCAGCATGGGGAGGTCAGGGAACATGCAGTGGCAATGTAGGATAGGTTTCTGCAAAACATCGCGGGGTGGTGCGCATTGTATGGGTGTGTTACATTACATTCACTAGTAGGAGTGAGAAAAACATCACGGGGTGGTGCGCATTGTATGGGTGTGTGTTACATTACATTCACTAGTAGGAGTGAGAAAAACACCACGGGGTGGTGTGAATCGGAGGGTCTGTATTAGGATAGGCAGTGAGTGGCAATGTAGGATGGAGAAAAGCACCGCGGGGTGGTCAGCATGGGGAGGTCAGGGAACATGCATTGTCAATGTAGGATAGGTTTCTGAAAAACATCGCGGGGTGGTGCGCATTGTATGGGTGTGTGTTAAATTACATTCACTAGTAGGAGTGAGAAAAAAATCACGGGGTTGTGCACATTGTATCGGTGTGTGTTACATTACACTCACTAGTAGGAGTGAGAAAAACATCACGGGGTGGTGCGCATTGTATGGGTGTGTGTTACATTACATTCACTAGTAGGACTTAGAAAAACATCACAGGGTGGTGTGAATCGGAGGGTCTGTATTAGGATAGGCAGTGAGTGGCAATGTAGGATGGAGAAAAGCACCGCGGGGTGGTCAGCATGGGGAGGTCAGGGAACATGCAGTGGCAATGTAGGATAGGTTTCTGGAAAACATCGTGGGGTGGTGCGCATTGTATGGGTGTTTGTTACATTACATTCACTAGTAGGAGTGAGAAAAACATCACGGGGTGGTGCGCATTGTATGGGTGTGTGTTACATTACATTCACTAGTAGGAGTGAGAAAGGCATCACGGGGTGGTGTGAATCGGAGGGTCTGAATTAGGATAGGCAGTGAGTGGCAATGTAGGATGGAGAAAAGCACCGCGGGGTGGTCAGCGTGGGGAGGTCAGGGAACATGCAGTGGCAATGTAGGATAGGTTTCTGAAAAACATCGCGGGGTGGTGCGCATTGTATGGGTGTGTGTTACATTACATTCACTAGTAGGAGTGAGAAAAATATCACGGGGTGATGCGCATTGTATTGGTGTGTGTTACATTACATTCACTAGTAGGAGTGAGAAAAACATCACGGGGTGGTGTGAATCGGAGTGTCTGAATTAGGATAGGCAGTGATTGGCAATGTAGGATGGAGAAAAGAACCGCGGGGTTGTCAGCGTGGGTAGGTCAGGGAACATGCAGTGGCAATGTAGGATAGGTTTCTGAAAAACATCGCGGGGTGGTGCGCATTGTATGGGTGAGTGTTACATTACATTTACTAGTAGGAGTGAGAAAAACATCACGGGGTGGTGCGCATTGTATGGGTGTGTGTTACATTACATTCACTAGTAGGAGTGAGAAAAACATCAAGGGTGGTGCGCATTGTATGGGTGTGTGTTACATTACATTCACTAGTAGGAGTGAGAAAAACATCACGGGGTGGTGCGCATTGTATGGGTGTGTGTTACATTACATTCACTAGTAGGAGTGAGAAAAGCATCACGGGGTGGTGTGAATCGGAGGGTCTGAATTAGGATAGGCAGTGAGTGGCAATGTAGGATGGAGAAAAGCACCGCGGGGTGGTCAGCATGGGGAGGTCAGGGAACATGCAGTGGCAATGTAGGATAGGTTTCTGAAAAACATCGCGGGGTGGTGCGCATTGTATGGGTGTGTTACATTACATTCACTAGTAGGAGTGAGAAAAACATCACGGGGTGGTGCGCATTGTATGGGTGTGTGTTACATTACATTCACTAGTAGGAGTGAGAAAAACATCACGGGGTGGTGTGAATCGGAGGGTCTTTATTAGGATAAGCAGTGAGTGGCAATGTAGGATGGAGAAAAGCACCGCGGGGTGGTCAGCATGTGGAGGTCATGGAACATGCAATGTCAATGTAGGATAGGTTTCTGAAAAACATCGCGGGGTGGTGCGCATTGTATGGGTGTGTGTTACATTACATTCACTAGTAGGAGTGAGAAAAAAATCACGGGGTGGTGCGCATTGTATCGGTGTGTGTTACATTACATTCACTAGTAGGAGTGAGAAAAACATCACGGGGTGATGCGCATTGTATGGGTGTGTGTTACATTACATTCACTAGTAGGACTTAGAAAAACATCACAGGGTGGTGTGAATCGGAGGGTCTGAATTAGGATAGGCAGTGAGTGGCAATGTAGGATGGAGAAAATCACCGCGGGGTGGTCAGCATGGTGAGGTCAGGGAACATGCAGTGGCAATGTAGGATAGGTTTCTGAAAAACATCGCGGGGTGGTGAGCATTGTATGGGTGTGTGTTACATTACATTCACTAGTAGGAGTGAGAAAAACATCACGGGGTGGTGTGAATCGGAGGGTCTGAATTAGGATAGGCAGTGAGTGGCAATGTAGGATGGAGAAAAGCACCGCGGGGTGGTCAGCATGGGGAGGTCAGGGAACATGCAGTGGCAATGTAGGATAGGTTTCTGAAAAACATCGCCGGGTGGTGCGCATTGTATGAGTGTGTGTTACATTACATTCACTAGTAGGAGTGAGAAAAAAATCTCAGGGTGGTGCGCATTGTATGGGTGTGTGTTACATTACATTCACTAGTAGGAGTGAGAAAAGCATCACGGGGTGGTGTGAATCGGAGGGTCTGAATTAGGATAGGCATTGAGTGGCAATGTAGGATGGAGAAAAGCACCGCGGGGTGGTCAGCATGGGGAGGTCACGGAACATGCAGTGGCAATGTAGGATAGGTTTCTGAAAAACATCGCGGTGTGGTGCGCATTGTATGGGTGTGTGTTACATTACATTCACTAGTAGGAGTGAGAAAAACATCACGGGGTGGTGCGCATTGTATGGGTGTGTGTTACATTACATTCACTAGTAAGAGTGAGAAAAACATCACGGGGTGGTGTGAATCGGAGGGTCTGAATTAGGATAGGCAGTGAGTGGCAATGTAGGATGGAGAAAAGCACCGCGGGGTGGTCAGCATGGGGAGGTCACGGAACATGCAGTGGCAATGTAGGATAGGTTTCTGAAAAACATCGCGGGGTGGTGCGCATTGTATGGGTGTGTGTTACATTACATTCACTAGTAGGAGTAAGAAAAACATCACGGGGTGGTGCGCATTGTATGGGTGTGTGTTACATTACATTCACTAGTAGGAGTGAGAAAAACATGACGGGGTGGTGTGAATCGGAGGGTCTGAATTAGCATAGGCAGTGAGTGGCAATGTAGGAGGGAGAAAAGCACCGCGGGGTGGTCAGCAAGGGGAGGTCACGGAACATGCAGTGGCAATGTAGGATAGCTTTCAGAAAAACATCGTGGGGTGCTGCGCATTGTATGGGTGTGTGTTACATTACATTCACTAGTAGGAGTGAGAAAAACATCACGGGGTTGTGCGCATTGTATGGGTGTGTGTTACATTACATTCACTAGTAGGAGTGAGAAAAACATCACGGGGTGGTGTGAATCGGAGGGTCTGAATTAGGATAGGCAGTGAGTGGCAATGTAGGATGGAGAAAAGAACCGCGCGGTGGTCAGCATGGGGAAGTCACGGAACATGCAGTGGCAATGTAGGATAGGTTTCTGAAAAACATCGCGGGGTGGTGCGCATTGTATGGGTGAGTGTTACATTACATTTACTAGTAGGAGTGAGAAAAACATCACGGGGTGGTGCGCATTGTATGGGTGTGTGTTACATTACATTCACTAGTAGGAGTGAGAAAAACATCACGGGGTGGTGCGCATTGTATGGGTGTGTGTTACATTACATTCACTAGTAGGAGTGAGAAAAAAATCACGGGGTGGTGCGCATTGTATCGGTGTGTGTTATATTACATTCACTAGTAGGAGTGAGAAAAACATCACGGGGTGGTGCGCATTGTATGGGTGTGTGTTACATTACATTCACTAGTAGGACTTAGAAAAACATCACAGGGTGGTGTGAATCGGAGGGTCTGAATTAGGATAGGCAGTGAGTGGCAATGTAGGATGGAGAAAAGCACCGCGGGGTGGTCAGCATGGGGAGGTCAGGGAACATGCAGTGGCAATGTAGGATAGGTTTCTGGAATACATCGTGGGGTGGTGCGCATTGTATGGGTGTTTGTTACATTACTTTCACTAGTAGGAGTGAGAAAAACATCACGGGGTGGTGCGCATTGTATGGGGGTGTGTTACATTACATTCACTAGTAGGAGTGAGAAAAACATCACGGGGTGGTGCGCATTGTATGGGTGTGTGTTACATTACATTCACTAGTAGGAGTGAGAAAAACATCACGGGGTGGTGTGAATCGGAGGGTCTGAATTAGGATAGGCAGTGAGTGGCAATGTAGGATGGAGAAAAGCACCGCGGGGTGGTCAGCATGGGGAGGTCAGGGAACATGCAGTGGCATTGTAGGATAGGTTTCTGAAAAACATCGCGGGGTCGTGCGCATTGTATGGGTGTGTGTTACATTACATTCACTAGTAGGAGTGAGAAAAGCATCACGGGGTGGTGTGAATCGGAGGGTCTGAATTAGGATAGGCAGTGAGTGGCAATGTCGGATGGAGAAAAGCACCGCGGGGTGGTCAGCATGGGGAGGTCAGGGAACATGTAGTGGCAATGTAGGATAGGTTTCTGCAAAACATCGCGGGGTGGTGCGCATTGTATGGTTGTGTGTTACATTACATTCACTAGTAGGAGTAAGAAAAACATCACGGGGTGGTGCGCATTGTATGGGTGTGTGTTACATTACATTCACTAGTAGGAGTGAGAAAAACATCACGGGGTGGTGTGAATCGGAGGGTCTGAATTAGGATAGGCAGTGAGTGGCAATGTAGGATGGAGAAAAGCACCGCGGAGTGGTCAGCATGGGGAGGTCAGGGAACATGCAGTGGCAATGTAGGATAGGTTTCTGAAAAACATCGCGGGGTGGTGCGCATTGTATGAGTGTGTGTTACATTACATTCACTAGTAGGAGTGAGAAAAAAATCTCAGGGTGGTGCGCATTGTATGGGTGTGTGTTACATTACATTCACTAGTAGGAGTGAGAAAAGCATCACGGGGTGGTGTGAATCGGAGGGTCTGAATTAGGATAGGCATTGAGTGGCAATGTAGGATGGAGAAAAGCACCGCGGGGTGGTCAGCATGGGGAGGTCACGGAACATGCAGTGGCAATGTAGGATAGGTTTCTGAAAAACATCGCGGTGTGGTGCGCATTGTATGGGTGTGTGTTACATTACATTCACTAGTAGGAGTGAGAAAAACATCACGGGGTGGTGCGCATTGTATGGGTGTGTGTTACATTACATTCACTAGTAAGAGTGAGAAAAACATCACGGGGTGGTGTGAATCGGAGGGTCTGAATTAGGATAGGCAGTGAGTGGCAATGTAGGATGGAGAAAAGCACCGCGGGGTGGTCAGCATGGGGAGGTCACGGAACATGCAGTGGCAATGTAGGATAGGTTTCTGAAAAACATCGCGGGGTGGTGCGCATTGTATGGGTGTGTGTTACATTACATTCACTAGTAGGAGTAAGAAAAACATCACGGGGTGGTGCGCATTGTATGGGTGTATGTTACATTACATTCACTAGTAGGAGTGAGAAAAACATCACGGGGTGGTGTGAATCGGAGGGTCTGAATTAGGATAGGCAGTGAGTGGCAATGTAGGAGGGAGAAAAGCACCGCGGGGTGGTCAGCAAGGGGAGGTCACGGAACATGCAGTGGCAATGTAGGATAGCTTTCAGAAAAACATCGTGGGGTGCTGCGCATTGTATGGGTGTGTGTTACATTACATTCACTAGTAGGAGTGAGAAAAACATCACGGGGTTGTGCGCATTGTATGGGTGTGTGTTACATTACATTCACTAGTAGGAGTGAGAAAAACATCACGGGGTGGTGTGAATCGGAGGGTCTGAATTAGGATAGGCAGTGAGTGGCAATGTAGGATGGAGAAAAGAACCGCGCGGTGGTCAGCATGGGGAAGTCACGGAACATGCAGTGGCAATGTAGGATAGGTTTCTGAAAAACATCGCGGGGTGGTGCGCATTGTATGGGTGAGTGTTACATTACATTTACTAGTAGGAGTGAGAAAAACATCACGGGGTGGTGCGCATTGTATGGGTGTGTGTTACATTACATTCACTAGTAGGAGTGAGAAAAACATCACGGGGTGGTGCGCATTGTATGGGTGTGTGTTACATTACATTCACTAGTAGGAGTGAGAAAAAAATCACGGGGTGGTGCGCATTGTATCGGTGTGTGTTATATTACATTCACTAGTAGGAGTGAGAAAAACATCACGGGGTGGTGCGCATTGTATGGGTGTGTGTTACATTACATTCACTAGTAGGACTTAGAAAAACATCACAGGGTGGTGTGAATCGGAGGGTCTGAATTAGGATAGGCAGTGAGTGGCAATGTAGGATGGAGAAAAGCACCGCGGGGTAGTCAGCATGGGGAGGTCAGGGAACATGCAGTGGCAATGTAGGATAGGTTTCTGGAATACATCGTGGGGTGGTGCGCATTGTATGGGTGTTTGTTACATTACATTCACTAGTAGGAGTGAGAAAAACATCACGGGGTGGTGCGCATTGTATGGGGGTGTGTTACATTACATTCACTAGTAGGAGTGAGAAAAACATCACGGGGTGGTGCGCATTGTATGGGTGTGTGTTACATTACATTCACTAGTAGGAGTGAGAAAAACATCACGGGGTGGTGTGAATCGGAGGGTCTGAATTAGGATAGGCAGTGAGTGGCAATGTAGGATGGAGAAAAGCACCGCGGGGTGGTCAGCATGGGGAGGTCAGGGAACATGCAGTGGCATTGTAGGATAGGTTTCTGAAAAACATCGCGGGGTCGTGCGCATTGTATGGGTGTGTGTTACATTACATTCACTAGTAGGAGTGAGAAAAGCATCACGGGGTGGTGTGAATCGGAGGGTCTGAATTAGGATAGGCAGTGAGTGGCAATGTCGGATGGAGAAAAGCACCGCGGGGTGGTCAGCATGGGGAGGTCAGGGAACATGTAGTGGCAATGTAGGATAGGTTTCTGCAAAACATCGCGGGGTGGTGCGCATTGTATGGTTGTGTGTTACATTACATTCACTAGTAGGAGTAAGAAAAACATCACGGGGTGGTGCGCATTGTATGGGTGTGTGTTACATTACATTCACTAGTAGGAGTGAGAAAAACATCACGGGGTGGTGTGAATCGGAGGGTCTGAATTAGGATAGGCAGTGAGTGGCAATGTAGGAGGGAGAAAAGCACCGCGGGGTGGTCAGCAAGGGGAGGTCACGGAACATGCTGTGGCAATGTAGGATAGGTTTCAGAAAAACATCGCGGGGTGCTGCGCATTGCATGGGTGTGTGTTACATTACATTCACTAGTAGGAGTGAGAAAAACATCACGGGGTTGTGCGCATTGTATGGGTGTGTGTTACATTACATTCACTAGTAGGAGTGAGAAAAACATCACGGGGTGGTGTGAATCGGAGGGTCTGAATTAGGATAGGCAGTGAGTGGCAATGTAGGATGGAGAAAAGAACCGCGCGCTGGTCAGCATGGGGAGGTCACGGAACATGCAGTGGCAATGTAGGATAGGTTTCTGAAAAACATCGCGGGGTGGTGCGCATTGTATGGGTGAGTGTTACATTACATTTACTAGTAGGAGTGAGAAAAACATCACGGGGTGGTGCGCATTGTATGGGTGTGTGTTACATTTCATTCACTAGTAGGAGTGAGAAAAACATCACGGGGTGGTGCGCATTGTATGGGTGTGTGTTACATTACATTCACTAGTAGGAGTGAGAAAAACATCACGGGGTGGTGCGCATTGTATGGGTGTGTGTTACATTACATTCACTAGTAGGAGTGAGAAAAGCATCACGGGGTGGTGTGAATCGGAGGGTCTCAATTAGGATAGGCAGTGAGTGGCAATGTAGGATGGAGAAAAGCACCGCGGGGTGGTCAGCATGGGGAGGTCAGGGAACATGCAGTAGCAATGTAGGATAGGTTTCTGAAAAACATCGCGGTGTGGTGCGCATTGTATGGGTGTGTGTTACATTACATTCACTAGTAGGAGTGAGAAAAAAATCACGGGGTGGTGCGCATTGTATCGGTGTGTGTTACATTACATTCACTATTAGGAGTGAGAAAAACATCACGGGGTGGTGCGCATTGTATGGGTGTGTGTTACATTACATTCACTAGTAGGACTTAGAAAAACATCACGGGGTAGTGTGCATTGTATGGGTGTGTGTTACATTACATTCACTAGTAGGAGTGAGAAAAGCATCACGGGGTGGTGTGAATCGGAGGGTCTGAATTAGGATAGGCAGTGAGTGGCAATGTAGGATGGAGAAAAGCATCGCGGGGTGGTCAGCATGGGGAGGTCAGGGAACATGCAGTGGCAATGTAGGATAGGTTTCTGAAAAACATCGCGGGGTAGTGAGCATTGTATGGGTGTGTGTTACATTACATTCACTAGTAGGAGTGAGAAAAACATCACGGGGTTTTGCGCATTGTATCGGTGTGTGTTACATTTCTTTCACTAGTAGGAGTGAGAAAAACATCACGGGGAGGTGTGAATCGGATGGTCTGAATTAGGATAGGCAGTGAGTGGCAATGTAGGATGCAGAAAAGCACCGCGGGGTGGTCAGCATGGGGAGGTCAGGGAACATGCAGTGGCATTGTAGGATAGGTTTCTGAAAAACATCGCGGGGTGGTGCGCATTGTATGGGTGTGTGGTACATTACATTCACTAGTAGGAGTGAGAAAAGCATCACGGGGTGGTGTGAATTGGAGGGTCTGAATTAGGATAGGCAGTGAGTGGCAATGTCGGATAGAGAAAAGCACCGCGGGGTGGTCAGCATGGGGAGGTCAGGGAACATGCAGTGGCAATGTAGGATAGGTTTCTGAAAAACATCGCGGGGTGGTGCGCATTGTATGGGTGTGTGTTACATTACATTCACTAGTAGGAGTGAGAAAAACATCACGGGGTGGTGCGCATTGTATGGGTGTCTGTTACATTACATTCACTAGTAGGAGTGAGAAAAGCATCACGGGGTGGTGTGAATCGGAGGGTCTGAATTAGGATAGGCAGTGAGTGGCAATGTAGAATGGAGAAAAGCACCGCGTGGTGGTCAGCATGGGTAGGTCAGGGAACATGCAGTGGCAATGTAGGATAGGTTTCTGAAAAACATCGCGGGGTGGTGCGCATTGTATGGGTGTGTGTTACATTACATTCACTGGTAGGAGTGAGAAAAACATCACGGGGTGGTGCGCATTGTATCGCTGTGTGTTACATTACATTCACTAGTAGGAGTGAGAAAAACATCACGGGGTGGTGTGAATCGGAGTGTCTGAATTAGGATAGGCAGTGATTGGCAATGTAGGATGGAGAAAAGAACCGCGGGGTTGTCAGCGTGGGTAGGTCAGGGAACATGCAGTGGCAATGTAGGATAGGTTTCTGAAAAACATCGCGGGGTGGTGCGCATTGTATGGGTGAGTGTTACATTACATTTACTAGTAGGAGTGAGAAAAACATCACGGGGTGGTGCGCATTGTATGGGTGTGTGTTACATTACATTCACTAGTAGGAGTGAGAAAAACATCACGGGGTGGTGCGCATTGTATGGGTGTGTGTTACATTACATTCACTAGTAGGAGTGAGAAAAACATCACGGGGTGGTGCGCATTGTATGGGTGTGTGTTACATTACATTCACTAGTAGGAGTGAGAAAAGCATCACGGGGTGCTGTGAATCGGAGGGTCTGAATTAGGATAGGCAGTGAGTGGCAATGTAGGATGGAGAAAAGCACCGCGGGGTGGTCAGCATGGGGAGGTCAGGGAACATGCAGTGGCAATGTAGGATAGGTTTCTGAAAAACATCGCGGGGTGGTGCGCATTGTATGGGTGTGTTACATTACATTCACTAGTAGGAGTGAGAAAAACATCACGGGGTGGTGCGCATTGTATGGGTGTGTGTTACATTACATTCACTAGTAGGAGTGAGAAAAACATCACGGGGTGGTGTGAATCGGAGGGTCTGTATTAGGATAGGCAGTGAGTGGCAATGTAGGATGGAGAAAAGCACCGCGGGGTGGTCAGCATGGGGAGGTCAGGGAACATGCAATGTCAATGTAGGATAGGTTTCTGAAAAACATCGCGGGGTGGTGCGCATTGTATGGGTGTGTGTTACATTACATTCACTAGTATGAGTGAGAAAAAAATCACGGGGTGGTGCGCATTGTATCGGTGTGTGTTACATTACATTCACTAGTAGGAGTGAGAAAAACATCACGGGGTGGTGCGCATTGTATGGGTGTGTGTTACATTACATTCACTAGTAGGACTTAGAAAAACATCACAGGGTGGTGTGAATCGGAGGGTCTGAATTAGGATAGGCAGTGAGTGGCAATGTAGGATGGAGAAAAGCACCGCGGGGTGGTCAGCATGGGGAGGTCAGGGAACATGCAGTGGCATTGTAGGATAGGTTTCTGAAAAACATCGCGGGGTCGTGCGCATTGTATGGGTGTGTGTTACATTACATTCACTAGTAGGAGTGAGAAAAACATCACGGGGTGGTGCGCATTGTATGGGTGTGTGTTACATTACATTCACTAGTAGGAGTGAGAAAAACATCACGGGGTGGTGCGCATTGTATGGGTGTGTGTTACATTACATTCACTAGTAGGAGTGAGAAAAACATCACGGGGTGGTGTGAATCAGAGGGTCTGAATTAGGATAGGCAGTGAGTGGCAATGTAGGATGGAGAAAAGCACCGCGGGGTGGTCAGCATGGGGAGTTCAGGGAACATGCAGTGGCATTGTAGGATAGGTTTCTGAAAAACATCGCGGGGTCGTGCGCATTGTATGGGTGTGTGTTACATTACATTCACTAGTAGGAGTGAGAAAAGCATCACGAGGTGGTGTGAATCGGAGGGTCTGAATTAGGATAGGCAGTGAGTGGCAATGTCGGATGGAGAAAAGCACCGCGGGGTGGTCAGCATGGGGAGGTCAGGGAACATGCAGTGGCAATGTAGGATAGGTTTCTGAAAAACATCGCGGGGTGGTGCGCATTGTATGGTTGTGTGTTACATTACATTCACTAGTAGGAGTGAGAAAAACATCACGGGGTGGTGCGCATTGTATGGGTGTGTGTTACATTACATTCACTAGTAGGAGTGAGAAAAACATCAAGGGGTGCTGTGAATCAGAGGGTCTGTATTAGGATAGGCAGTGAGTGGCAATGTAGGATGGAGAAAAGCACCGCGGGGTGGTCAGCATGGGGAGGTCAGGGAACATGCAATGTCAATGTAGGATAGGTTTCTGAAAAACATCGCGGGGTGGTGCGCATTGTATGGGTGTGTGTTACATTACATTCACTAGTAGGAGTGAGAAAAAAATCACGGGGTGGTGCGCATTGTATCGGTGTGTGTTACATTACATTCACTAGTAGGAGTGAGAAAAACATCACGGGGTGGTGCGCATTGTATGGGTGTGTGTTACATTACATTCACTAGTAGGACTCAGAAAAACATCACGGGGTAGTGTGTATTGTATGGGTGTGTGTTACATTACATTCACTAGTAGGAGTGAGAAAAGCATCACGGGGTGGTGTGAAACGGAGGGTCTGAATTAAGATAAGCAGTGAGTGGCAATGTAGGATGGAGAAAAGCACCGCGGGGTGGTCAGCATGGGGAGGTCAGGGAACATGCAGTGGCAATGTAGGATAGGTTTCTGAAAAACATCGCGGGGTGGTGCGCATTGTATGGGTGTGTGGTACATTACATTCACTAGTAGGAGTGAGAAAAACATCACGGGGTTTTGCGCATTGTATCGGTGTGTGTTACATTTCTTTCACTAGTAGGAGTGAGAAAAACATCACGGGGAGGTGTGAATCGGATGGTCTGAATTAGGATAGGCAGTGAGTGGCAATGTAAGATGGAGAAAAGCACCGCGGCATGGTCAGCATGGTGAGGTCAGGGAACATGCAGTGGCATTGTAGGATAGGTTTCTGAAAAACATCGCGGGGTGGTGCGCATTGTATGGGTGTGTGGTACATTACATTCACTAGTAGGAGTGAGAAAAACATCACGGGTTGGTGTGAATCGGAGGGTCTGAATTAAGATAAGCAGTGAGTGGCAATGTAGGATGGAGAAAAGCACCGCGGGGTGGTCAGCATGGGGAGGTCAGGGAACATGCAGTGGCAATGTAGGATAGGTTTCTGAAAAACATCGCGGGGTGGTGCGCATTGTATGGGTGTGTGTTACATTACATTCACTAGTAGGAGTGAGAAAAACATCACGGGGTGGTGCGCATTGTATGGGTGTCTGTTACATTACATTCACTAGTAGGAGTGAGAAAAGCATCACGGGGTGGTGTGAATCGGAGGGTCTGAATTAGGATAGGCAGTGAGTCGCAATGTAGAATGGAGAAAAGCACCGCGTGGTGGTCAGCATGGGTAGGTCAGGGAACATGCAGTGGCAATGTAGGATAGGTTTCTGAAAAACATCGCGGGGTGGTGCGCATTGTATGGGTGTGTGTTACATTACATTCACTGGTAGGAGTGAGAAAAACATCACGGGGTGGTGCGCATTGTATCGCTGTGTGTTACATTACATTCACTAGTAGGAGTGAGAAAAACATCACGGGGTGGTGTGAATCGGAGTGTCTGAATTAGGATAGGCAGTGATTGGCAATGTAGGATGGAGAAAAGAACCGCGGGGTTGTCAGCGTGGGTAGGTCAGGGAACATGCAGTGGCAATGTAGGATAGGTTTCTGAAAAACATCGCGGGGTGGTGCGCATTGTATGGGTGAGTGTTACATTACATTTACTAGTAGGAGTGAGAAAAACATCACGGGGTGGTGCGCATTGTATGGGTGTGTGTTACATTACATTCGCTAGTAGGAGTGAGAAAAACATCACGGGGTGGTGCGCATTGTATGGGTGTGTGTTACATTACATTCACTAGTAGGAGTGACAAAAACATCACGGGGTGGTGCGCATTGTATCGCTGTGTGTTACATTACATTCACTAGTAGGAGTGAGAAAAACATCACGGGGTGGTGTGAATCGGAGTGTCTGAATTAGGATAGGCAGTGATTGGCAATGTAGGATGGAGAAAAGAACCGCGGGGTTGTCAGCGTGGGTAGGTCAGGGAACATGCAGTGGCAATGTAGGATAGGTTTCTGAAAAACATCGCGGGGTGGTGCGCATTGTATGGGTGAGTGTTACATTACATTTACTAGTAGGAGTGAGAAAAACATCACGGGGTGGTGCGCATTGTATGGGTGTGTGTTACATTACATTCGCTAGTAGGAGTGAGAAATACATCACGGGGTGGTGCGCATTGTATGGGTGTGTGTTACATTACATTCACTAGTAGGAGTGAGAAAAGCATCACGGGGTGTTGTGAATCGGAGGGTCTGAATTAGGATAGGCAGTGAGTGGCAATGTAGGATGGAGAAAAGCACCGCGGGGTGGTCAGCATGGGGAGGTCAGGGAACATGCAGTGGCAATGTAGGATAGGTTTCTGGAAAACATCGTGGGGTGGTGCGCATTGTATGGGTGTTTGTTACATTACATTCACTAGTAGGAGTGAGAAAAACATCACGGGGTGGTGCGCATTGTATGGGTGTGTGTTACATTAAATTCACTAGTAGGAGTGAGAAAAACATCACGGGGTGGTGCGCATTGTATGGGTGTGTGTTACATTACATTCACTAGTAGGAGTGAGAAAAACATCACGGGGTGGTGTGAATCAGAGGGTCTGAATTAGGATAGGCAGTGAGTGGCAATGTAGGATGGAGAAAAGCACCGCGGGGTGGTCAGCATGGGGAGTTCAGGGAACATGCAGTGGCATTGTAGGATAGGTTTCTGAAAAACATCGCGGGGTCGTGCGCATTGTATGGGTGTGTGTTACATTACATTCACTAGTAGGAGTGAGAAAAGCATCACGGGGTGGTGTGAATCGGAGGGTCTGAATTAGGATAGGCAGTGAGTGGCAATGTCGGATGGAGAAAAGCACCGCGGGGTGGTCAGCATGGGGAGGTCAGGGAACATGTAGTGGCAATGTAGGATAGGTTTCTGAAAAACATCGCGGGGTGGTGCGCATTGTATGGTTGTGTGTTACATTACATTCACTAGTAGGAGTGAGAAAAACATCACGGGGTGGTGCGCATTGAATGGGTGTGTGTTACATTACATTCACTAGTAGGAGTGAGAAAAGCATCACGGGGTGGTGTGAATCGGAGGGTCTGAATTAGGATAGGCAGTGAGTGGCAATGTCGGATGGAGAAAAGCACCGCGGGGTGGTCAGCATGGGGAGGTCAGGGAACATGTAGTGGCAATGTAGGATAGGTTTCTGAAAAACATCGCGGGGTGGTGCGCATTGTATGGTTGTGTGTTACATTACATTCACTAGTAGGAGTGAGAAAAACATCACGGGGTGGTGCGCATTGTATGGGTGTGTGTTACATTACATTCACTAGTAGGAGTGAGAAAAACATCACGGGGTGGTGTGAATCGGAGGGTCTGAATTAGGATAGGCAGTGAGTGGCAATGTAGGATGGAGAAAAGCACCGCGGGGTGGTCAGCATGGGGAGGTCAGGGAACATGCAGTGGCAATGTAGGATAGGTTTCTGAAAAACATCGCGGGGTGGTGCGCATTGTATGGGTGTGTGTTACATTACATTCACTAGTAGGAGTGAGAAAAAAATCTCAGGGTGGTGCGCATTGTATGGGTGTGTGTTACATTACATTCACTAGTAGGAGTGAGAAAAGCATCACGGGGTGGTGTGAATCGGAGGGACTGAATTAGGATAGGCAGTGAGTGGCAATGTAGGATGGAGAAAAGCACCGCGGGGTGGTCAGCATGGGGAGGTCACGGAACATGCAGTGGCAATGTAGGATAGGTTTCTGAAAAACATCGCGGGGTGGTGCGCATTGTATGGGTGTGTGTTACATTACATTCACTAGTAGGAGTGAGAAAAACATCACGGGGTGGTGCGCATTGTATGGGTGTGTGTTACATTACATTCACTAGTAGGAGTGAGACAAACATCACGGGGTGATGCGCATTGTATTGGTGTGTGTTACATTACATTCACTAGTAGGAGTGAGTAAAACATCACGGGGTGGTGTGAATCGGAGTGTCTGAATTAGGATAGGCAGTGAGTGGCAATGTAGGATGGAGAAAAGAACCGCGGGGTTGTCAGCATGGGTAGGTCAGGGAACATGCAGTGGCAATGTAGGATAGGTTTCTGAAAAACATCGCGGGGTGGTGCGCATTGTATGGGTGAGTGTTACATTACATTTACTAGTAGGAGTGAGAAAAACATCACGGGGTGGTGCGCATTGTATGGGTGTGTGTTACATTACATTCACTAGTAGGAGTGAGAAAAACATCAAGGGGTGCTGTGAATCAGAGGGTCTGTATTAGGATAGGCAGTGAGTGGCAATGTAGGATGGAGAAAAGCACCGCGGGGTGGTCAGCATGGGGAGGTCAGGGAACATGCAATGTCAATGTAGGATAGGTTTCTGAAAAACATCGCGGGGTGGTGCGCATTGTATGGGTGTGTGTTACATTACATTCACTAGTAGGAGTGAGAAAAAAATCACGGGGTGGTGCGCATTGTATCGGTGTGTGTTACATTACATTCACTAGTAGGAGTGAGAAAAACATCACGGGGTGGTGCGCATTGTATGGGTGTGTGTTACATTACATTCACTAGTAGGACTCAGAAAAACATCACGGCGTAGTGTGCATTGTATGGGTGTGTGTTACATTACATTCACTAGTAGGAGTGAGAAAAGCATCACGGGGTGGTGTGAATCGGAGGGTCTGAATTAGGATAGGCAGTGAGTGGAAATGTAGGATGGAGAAAAGCATCGCGGGGTGGTCAGCATGGGGAGGTCAGGGAACATGCAGTGGCAATGTAGGATAGGTTTCTGAAAAACATCGCGGGGTGGTGAGCATTGTATGGGTGTGTGTTACATTACATTCACTAGTAGGAGTGAGAAAAACATCACGGGGTTTTGCGCATTGTATCGGTGTGTGTTACATTTCTTTCACTAGTAGGAGTGAGAAAAACATCACGGGGAGGTGTGAATCGGATGGTCTGAATTAGGATAGGCAGTGAGTGGCAATGTAAGATGGAGAAAAGCACCGCGGGGTGGTCAGCATGGGGAGGTCAGGGAACATGCAGTGGCATTGTAGGATAGGTTTCTGAAAAACATCGAGGGTGGTGCGCATTGTATGGGTGTGTGGTACATTACATTCACTAGTAGGAGTGAGAAAAGCATCACGGGGTGGTGTGAATTGGAGGGTCTGAATTAGGATAGGCAGTGAGTGGCAATGTCGGATAGAGAAAAGCACCGCGGGGTGGTCAGCATGGGGAGGTCAGGGAACATGAAGTGGCAATGTAGGATAGGTTTCTGAAAAACATCGCGGGGTGGTGCGCATTTTATGGGTGTGTGTTACATTACATTCACTAGTAGGAGTGAGAAAAACATCACGGGGTGGTGCGCATTGTATGGGTGTGTGTTACATTACATTCACTAGTAGGACTGAGAAAAACATCACGGGGTGGTGTGAATCGGAGGGTCTGAATTAAGATAAGCAGTGAGTGGCAATGTAGGATGGAGAAAAGCACCGCGGGGTGGTCAGCATGGGGAGGTCAGGGAACATGCAGTGGCAATGTAGGATAGGTTTCTGAAAAACATCGCGGGGTGGTGCGCATTGTATGGGTGTGTGTTACATTACATTCACTAGTAGGAGTGAGAAAAACATCACGGGGTGGTGCGCATTGTATGGGTGTCTGTTACATTACATTCACTAGTAGGAGTGAGAAAAGCATCACGGGGTGGTGTGAATCGGAGGGTCTGAATTAGGATAGGCAGTGAGTCGCAATGTAGAATGGAGAAAAGCACCGCGTGGTGGTCAGCATGGGTAGGTCAGGGAACATGCAGTGGCAATGTAGGATAGGTTTCTGAAAAACATCGCGGGGTGGTGCGCATTGTATGGGTGTGTGTTACATTACATTCACTGGTAGGAGTGAGAAAAACATCACGGGGTGGTGCGCATTGTATGGGTGTGTGTTACATTACATTCACTAGTAGGAGTGAGAAAAACATCACGGGGTGGTGTGAATCGGAGTGTCTGAATTAGGATAGGCAGTGATTGGCAATGTAGGATGGAGAAAAGAACCGCGGGGTGTCAGCGTGGGTAGGTCAGGGAACATGCAGTGGCAATGTAGGATAGGTTTCTGAAAAACATCGCGGGGTGGTGCGCATTGTATGGGTGAGTGTTACATTACATTTACTAGTAGGAGTGAGAAAAACATCACGGGGTGGTGCGCATTGTATGGGTGTGTGTTACATTACATTCGCTAGTAGGAGTGAGAAAAACATCACGGGGTGGTGCGCATTGTATGGGTGTGTGTTACATTACATTCACTAGTAGGAGTGAGAAAAACATCACGGGGTGGTGCGCATTGTATCGCTGTGTGTTACATTACATTCACTAGTAGGAGTGAGAAAAACATCACGGGGTGGTGTGAATCGGAGTGTCTGAATTAGGATAGGCAGTGATTGGCAATGTAGGATGGAGAAAAGAACCGCGGGGTTGTCAGCGTGGGTAGGTCAGGGAACATGCAGTGGCAATGTAGGATAGGTTTCTGAAAAACATCGCGGGGTGGTGCGCATTGTATGGGTGAGTGTTACATTACATTTACTAGTAGGAGTGAGAAAAACATCACGGGGTGGTGCGCATTGTATGGGTGTGTGTTACATTACATTCGCTAGTAGGAGTGAGAAAAACATCACGGGGTGGTGCGCATTGTATGGGTGTGTGTTACATTACATTCCCTAGTAGGAGTGAGAAAAGCATCACGGGGTGGTGTGAATCGGAGGGTCTGAATTAGGATAGGCAGTGAGTGGCAATGTAGGATGGAGAAAAGCACCGCGGGGTGGTCAGCATGGGGAGGTCAGGGAACATGCAGTGGCAATGTAGGATAGGTTTCTGGAAAACATCGTGGGGTGGTGCGCATTGTATGGGTGTTTGTTACATTACATTCACTAGTAGGAGTGAGAAAAACATCACGGGGTGGTGCGCATTGTATGGGTGTGTGTTACATTACATTCACTAGTAGGAGTGAGAAAAACATCACGGGGTGGTGCGCATTGTATGGGTGTGTGTTACATTACATTCACTAGTAGGAGTGAGAAAAACATCACGGGGTGGTGTGAATCAGAGGGTCTGAATTAGGATAGGCAGTGAGTGGCAATGTAGGATGGAGAAAAGCACCGCGGGGTGGTCAGCATGGGGAGTTCAGGGAACATGCAGTGGCATTGTAGGATAGGTTTCTGAAAAACATCGCGGGGTGGTGCGCATTGTATGGGTGTGTGTTACATTACATTCACTAGTAGGAGTGAGAAAAGCATCACGGGGTGGTGTGAATCGGAGGGTCTGAATTAGGATAGGCAGTGAGTGGCAATGTAGGATGGAGAAAAGCACCGCGGGGTGGTCAGCATGGGGAGGTCAGGGAACATGTAGTGGCAATGTAGGATAGGTTTCTGAAAAACATCGCGGGGTGGTGCGCATTGTATGGTTGTGTGTTACATTACATTCACTAGTAGGAGTGAGAAAAACATCACGGGGTGGTGCGCATTGTATGGGTGTGTGTTACATTACATTCACTAGTAGGAGTGAGAAAAACATCACGGGGTGGTGTGAATCGGAGGGTCTGAATTAGGATAGGCAGTGAGTGGCAATGTAGGATGGAGAAAAGCACCGCGGGGTGGTCAGCATGGGGAGGTCAGGGAACATGCAGTGGCAATGTAGGATAGGTTTCTGAAAAACATCGCGGGGTGGTGCGCATTGTATGGGTGTGTGTTACATTACATTCACTAGTAGGAGTGAGAAAAAAATCTCAGGGTGGTGCGCATTGTATGGGTGTGTGTTACATTACATTCACTAGTAGGAGTGAGAAAAGCATCACGGGGTGGTGTGAATCGGAGGGACTGAATTAGGATAGGCAGTGAGTGGCAATGTAGGATGGAGAAAAGCACCGCGGGGTGGTCAGCATGGGGAGGTCACGGAACATGCAGTGGCAATGTAGG
This sequence comes from Cavia porcellus, assembly GCF_034190915.1. NCBI lineage: Eukaryota > Metazoa > Chordata > Mammalia > Rodentia > Caviidae > Cavia > Cavia porcellus. The sequence continues at coordinate 193,323 of NW_026947666.1, read as the reverse complement.
ATAGGTTTCTGAAAAACATCGCGGGGTGGTGCGCATTTTATGGGTGTGTGTTACATTACATTCACTAGTAGGAGTGAGAAAAACATCACGGGGTGGTGCGCATTGTATGAGTGTGTGTTACATTACATTCACTAGTAGGAGTGAGAAAAACATCACGGGGTGATGCGCATTGTATTGGTGTGTGTTACATTACATTCACTAGTAGGAGTGAGTAAAACATCACGGGGTGGTGTGAATCGGAGTGTCTGAATTAGGATAGGCAGTGAGTGGCAATGTAGGATGGAGAAAAGAACCGCGGGGTTGTCAGCATGGGTAGGTCAGGGAACATGCAGTGGCAATGTAGGATAGGTTTCTGAAAAACATCGCGTGGTGGTGCGCATTGTATGGGTGAGTGTTACATTACATTTACTAGTAGGAGTGAGAAAAACATCACGGGGTGGTGCGCATTGTATGGGTGTGTGTTACATTACATTCACTAGTAGGAGTGAGAAAAACATCACGGGGTGGTGCGCATTGTATGGGTGTGTGTTACATTACATTCACTAGTAGGAGTGAGAAAAAAATCACGGGGTGGTGCGCATTGTATCGGTGTGTGTTATATTACATTCACTAGTAGGAGTGAGAAAAACATCACGGGGTGGTGCGCATTGTATGGGTGTGTGTTACATTACATTCACTAGTAGGACTTAGAAAAACATCACAGGGTGGTGTGAATCGGAGGGTCTGTATTAGGATAGGCAGTGAGTGGCAATGTAGGATGGAGAAAAGCACCGCGGGGTGGTCAGCATGTGGAGGTCAGGGAACATGCAGTGGCAATGTAGGATAGCTTTCTGGAAAACATCGTGGGGTGGTGCGCATTGTATGGGTGTTTGTTACATTACATTCACTAGTAGGAGTGAGAAAAACATCACGGGGTGGTGCGCATTGTATGGGGGTGTGTTACATTACATTCACTAGTAGGAGTGAGAAAAACATCACGGGGTGGTGCGCATAGTATGGGTGTGTGTTACATTACATTCAATAGTAGGAGTGAGAAAAACATCACGGGGTGGTGTGAATCGGAGGGTCTGAATTAGGATAGGCAGTGAGTGGCAATGTAGGATGGAGAAAAGCACCGCGGGGTGGTCAGCATGGGGAGGTCAGGGAACATGCAGTGGCATTGTAGGATAGGTTTCTGAAAAATATCGCGGGGTGGTGCGCATTGTATGGGTGTGTGTTACATTACATTCACTAGTAGCAGTGAGAAAAGCATCACGGGGTGGTGTGAATCGGAGGGTCTGAATTAGGATAGGCAGTGAGTGGCAATGTCGGATGGAGAAAAGCACCGCGGGGTGGTCAGCATGGGGAGGTCAGGGAACATGTAGTGGCAATGTAGGATAGGTTTCTGCAAAACATCGCGGGGTGGTGCGCATTGTATGGTTGTGTGTTACATTACATTCACTAGTAGGAGTAAGAAAAACATCACGGGGTGGTGCGCATTGTATGGGTGTGTGTTACATTACATTCACTAGTGGGAGTGAGAAAAACATCACGGGGTGGTGTGAATCGGAGGGTCTGAATTAGGATAGGCAGTGAGTGGCAATGTAGGAGGGAGAAAAGCACCGCGGGGTGGTCAGCAAGGGGAGGTCACGGAACATGCAGTGGCAATGTAGGATAGGTTTCAGAAAAACATCGCGGGGTGCTGCGCATTGTATGGGTGTGTGTTACATTACATTCACTAGTAGGAGTGAGAAAAACATCACGGGGTTGTGCGCATTGTATGGGTGTGTGTTACATTACATTCACTAGTAGGAGTGAGAAAAACATCACGGGGTGGTGCGCATTGTATGGGTGTGTGTTACATTACATTCACTAGTAGGAGTGAGAAAAACATCACGGGGTGGTGCGCATTGAATGGGTGTGTGTTACATTACATTCACTAGTAGGAGTGAGAAAAGCATCACGGGGTGGTGTGAATCGGAGGGTCTTAATTAGGATAGGCAGTGAGTGGCAATGTAGGATGGAGAAAAGCATCGCGGGGTGGTCAGCATGGGGAGGTCAGGGGACATGCCGTGGCAATGTAGGATAGGTTTCTGAAAAACATCGCGGGGTGGTGCGCATTGTATGGGTGTGTGTTACATTACATTCACTAGTAGGAGTGAGAAAAACATCACGGGGTTTTGCGCATTGTATGGGTGTGTGTTACATTACATTCACTAGTAGGAGTGAGAAAAACATCACGGGGAGGTGTGAATCGGATGGTCTGAATTAGGATAGGCAGTGAGTGGCAATGTAGGATGGAGAAAAGCACCGCGGGGTGCTCAGCATGGGGAGGTCAGGGAACATGCAGTGGCATTGTAGGATTGGTTTCTGAAAAACATCGCGGGGTGGTGCGCATTGTATGGGTGTGTGTTACATTACATTCACTAGTAGGAGTGAGAAAAGCATCACGGGGTGGTGTGAATTGGAGGGTCTGAATTAGGATAGGCAGTGAGTGGCAATGTCGGATGGAGAAAAGCACCGCGGGGTGGTCAGCATGGGGAGGTCAGGGAACATGCAGTGGCAATGTAGGATAGGTTTCTGAAAAACATCGCGGGGTGGTGCGCATTGTATGGTTGTGTGTTACATTACATTCACTAGTAGGAGTGAGAAAAACATCACGGGGTGGTGCGCATTGTATGGGTGTGTGTTACATTACATTCACTAGTAGGAGTGAGAAAAACATCACGGGGTGGTGTGAATCGGAGGGTCTGAATTAGGATAGGCAGTGAGTGGCAATGTAGGATGGAGAAAAGCACCGCGGGGTGGTCAGCATGGGGAGGTCAGGGAACATGCAGTGGCAATGTAGGATAGGTTTCTGAAAAACATCGCGGGGTGGTGCGCATTGTATGGGTGTGTGTTACATTACATTCACTAGTAGGAGTGAGAAAAAAATCTCAGGGTGGTGCGCATTGTATGGGTGTGTGTTACATTACATTCACTAGTAGGAGTGAGAAAAGCATCACGGGGTGGTGTGAATCGGAGGGACTGAATTAGGATAGGCAGTGAGTGGCAATGTAGGATGGAGAAAAGCACCGCGGGGTGGTCAGCATGGGGAGGTCACGGAACATGCAGTGGCAATGTAGGATAGGTTTCTGAAAAACATCGCGGGGTGGTGCGCATTGTATGGGTGTGTGTTACATTACATTCACTAGTAGGAGTGAGAAAAACATCACGGGGTGGTGCGCATTGTATGAGTGTGTGTTACATTACATTCACTAGTAGGAGTGAGAAAAACATCACGGGGTGATGCGCATTGTATTGGTGTGTGTTACATTACATTCACTAGTAGGAGTGAGTAAAACATCACGGGGTGGTGTGAATCGGAGTGTCTGAATTAGGATAGGCAGTGAGTGGCAATGTAGGATGGAGAAAAGAACCGCGGGGTTGTCAGCATGGGTAGGTCAGGGAACATGCAGTGGCAATGTAGGATAGGTTTCTGAAAAACATCGCGGGGTGGTGCGCATTGTATGGGTGAGTGTTACATTACATTTACTAGTAGGAGTGAGAAAAACATCACGGGGTGGTGCGCATTGTATGGGTGTGTGTTACATTACATTCACTAGTAGGAGTGAGAAAAACATCACGGGGTGGTGCGCATTGTATGGGTGTGTGTTACATTACATTCACTAGTAGGAGTGAAAAAAAAATCACGGGGTGGTGCGCATTGTATCGGTGTGTGTTATATTACATTCACTAGTAGGAGTGAGAAAAACATCACGGGGTGGTGCGCATTGTATGGGTGTGTGTTACATTACATTCACTAGTAGGACTTAGAAAAACATCACAGGGTGGTGTGAATCGGAGGGTCTGTATTAGGATAGGCAGTGAGTGGCAATGTAGGATGGAGAAAAGCACCGCGGGGTGGTCAGCATGTGGAGGTCAGGGAACATGCAGTGGCAATGTAGGATAGCTTTCTGGAAAACATCGTGGGGTGGTGCGCATTGTATGGGTGTTTGTTACATTACATTCACTAGTAGGAGTGAGAAAAACATCACGGGGTGGTGCGCATTGTATGGGGGTGTGTTACATTACATTCACTAGTAGGAGTGAGAAAAACATCACGGGGTGGTGCGCATTGTATGGGTGTGTGTTACATTACATTCACTAGTAGGAGTGAGAAAAACATCACGGGGTGGTGTGAATCGGAGGGTCTGAATTAGGATAGGCAGTGAGTGGCAATGTAGGATGGAGAAAAGCACCGCGGGGTGGTCAGCATGGGGAGGTCAGGGAACATGCAGTGGCATTGTAGGATAGGTTTCTGAAAAACATCGCGGGGTGGTGCGCATTGTATGGGTGTGTGTTACATTACATTCACTAGTAGGAGTGAGAAAAGCATCACGGGGTGGTGTGAATCGGAGGGTCTGAATTAGGATAGGCAGTGAGTGGCAATGTCGGATGGAGAAAAGCACCGCGGGGTGGTCAGCATGGGGAGGTCAGGGAACATGTAGTGGCAATGTAGGATAGGTTTCTGCAAAACATCGCGGGGTGGTGCGCATTGTATGGTTGTGTGTTACATTACATTCACTAGTAGGAGTAAGAAAAACATCACGGGGTGGTGCGCATTGTATGGGTGTGTGTTACATTACATTCACTAGTGGGAGTGAGAAAAACATCACGGGGTGGTGTGAATCGGAGGGTCTGAATTAGGATAGGCAGTGAGTGGCAATGTAGGAGGGAGAAAAGCACCGCGGGTGGTCAGCAAGGGGAGGTCACGGAACATGCAGTGGCAATGTAGGATAGGTTTCAGAAAAACATCGCGGGGTGCTGCGCATTGTATGGGTGTGTGTTACATTACATTCACTAGTAGGAGTGAGAAAAACATCACGGGGTTGTGCGCATTTTATGGGTGTGTGTTACATTACATTCACTAGTAGGAGTGAGAAAAACATCACGGGGTGGTGCGCATTGTATGGGTGTGTGTTACATTACATTCACTAGTAGGAGTGAGAAAAACATCACGGGGTGGTGCGCATTGAATGGGTGTGTGTTACATTACATTCACTAGTAGGAGTGAGAAAAGCATCACGGGGTGGTGTGAATCGGAGGGTCTTAATTAGGATAGGCAGTGAGTGGCAATGTAGGATGGAGAAAAGCATCGCGGGGTGGTCAGCATGGGGAGGTCAGGGGACATGCCGTGGCAATGTAGGATAGGTTTCTGAAAAACATCGCGGGGTGGTGCGCATTGTATGGGTGTGTGTTACATTACATTCACTAGTAGGAGTGAGAAAAACATCACGGGGTTTTGCGCATTGTATGGGTGTGTGTTACATTACATTCACTAGTAGGAGTGAGAAAAACATCACGGGGAGGTGTGAATCGGATGGTCTGAATTAGGATAGGCAGTGAGTGGCAATGTAGGATGGAGAAAAGCACCGCGGGGTGCTCAGCATGGGGAGGTCAGGGAACATGCAGTGGCATTGTAGGATTGGTTTCTGAAAAACATCGCGGGGTGGTGCGCATTGTATGGGTGTGTGTTACATTACATTCACTAGTAGGAGTGAGAAAAGCATCACGGGGTGGTGTGAATTGGAGGGTCTGAATTAGGATAGGCAGTGAGTGGCAATGTCGGATGGAGAAAAGCACCGCGGGGTGGTCAGCATGGGGAGGTCAGGGAACATGCAGTGGCAATGTAGGATAGGTTTCTGAAAAACATCGCGGGGTGGTGCGCATTATATGGGTGTGTTTTACATTGCATTCACTAGTAGGAGTGAGAAAAACATCACGGGGTGGTGCGCATTGTATGGGTGTGTGTTACATTACATTCACTAGTAGGAGTGAGAAAAACATCACGGGGTGGTGCGCATTGTATGGGTGTGTGTTACATTACATTCACTAGTAGGAGTGAGAAAAGCATCACGGGGTGGTGTGAATCGGAGGGTCTGAATTAGGATAGGCAGTGAGTGGCAATGTAGGATGGAGAAAAGCACCGCGGGGTGGTCAGCATGGGGAGGTCAGGGAACATGCAGTGGCAATGTAGGATAAGTTTCTGAAAAACATCGCGGGGTGGTGCGCATTGTATGGGTGTGTGTTACATTACATTCACTAGTAGGAGTGAGAAAAACATCACGGGGTGGTGCGCATTGTATGGGTGTGTGTTACATTACATTCACTAGTAGGAGTGAGAAAAGCATCACGGGGTGGTGTGAATCGGAGGGTCTGAATTAGGATAGGCAGTGAGTGGCAATGTAGGATGGAGAAAAGCACCGCGGGGTGGTCAGCATGGGTAGGTCAGGGAACATGCAGTGGCAATATAGGATAGGTTTCTGAAAAACATCGCGGGGTGGTGCGCATTGTATGGGTGTGTGTTACATTACATTCACTAGTAGGAGTGAGAAAAACATCCCGGGGTGGTGCGCATTGTATGGGTGTGTGTTACATTACATTCACTAGTAGGAGTGAGAAAAACATCACGGGGTGGTGTGAATCGGAGGGTCTGAATTAGGATAGGCAGTGAGTGGCAATGTAGGATGGAGAAAAGCACCGCGAGGTTGTCAGCATGGGTAGGTCAGGGAACATGCAGTGGCAATGTAGGATAGGTTTCTGAAAAACATCGCGGGGTGGTGCGCATTGTATGGGTGAGTGTTACATTACATTCACTAGTAGGAGTGAGAAAAACATCACGGGGTGGTGCGCATTGTATGGGTGTGTGTTACATTACATTCACTAGAAGGAGTGAGAAAAACATCATGGGGTGGTGCGCATTGTATGGGTGTGTGTTACATTACATTCACTAGTAAGAGTGAGAAAAACATCACGGGGTGGTGTGAATTGGAGGGTCTGAATTAGGATAGGTAGTGAGTGGCAATGTAGGATGGAGAAAAGCATCGCGGGGTGGTCAGCATGGGGAGGTCAGGGAACATGCAGTGGCAATGTAGGATAGGTTTCTGAAAAACATCGCGGGGTGGTGCGCATTGTATGGGTGTGTGTTACATTACATTCACTAGTAGGTGTGAGAAAAACATCACGGGGTGGTGCGCATTGTATGGGTGTGTGTTACATTACATTCACTAGTAGGAGTGAGAAAAGCATCACGGGGTGGTGTGAATCGGAGGGTCTGAATTAGGATAGGCAGTGAGTGGCAATGTAGGATGGAGAAAAGCACCGCGGGGTGGTCAGCATGGGGAGGTCAGGGAACATGCAGTGGCAATGTAGGATAGGTTTCTTAAAAACATCGCGGGGTGGTGCGCATTGTATGGTTGTGTTACATTACATTCACTAGTAGGAATGAGAAAAACATCACGGGGTGGTGCGCATTGTATGGGTGTGTGTTACATTACATTCACTAGTAGGAGTGAGAAAAACATCACGGGGTGGTGTGAATCGGAGGGTCTGAATTAGGATAGGCAGTGAGTGGCAATGTAGGATGGAGAAAAGCACCGCGGGGTGGTCAGCATGGGGAGCTCAGGGAACATGCAGTGGCAATGTAGGATAGGTTTCTGAAAATCATCGCGGGTGGTGCGCATTGTATGGGTGTGTGTTACATTACATTCACTAGTAGGAGTGAGAAAAACATCACGGGGTTTTGCGCATTGTATGGGTGTGTGTTACATTACATTCACTAGTAGGAGTGAGAAAAACATCACGGGGAGGTGTGAATCGGATGGTCTGAATTAGGATAGGCAGTGAGTGGCAATGTAGGATGGAGAAAAGCACCGCGGGGTGCTCAGCATGGGGAGGTCAGGGAACATGCAGTGGCATTGTAGGATTGGTTTCTGAAAAACATCGCGGGGTGGTGCGCATTGTATGGGTGTGTGTTACATTACATTCACTAGTAGGAGTGAGAAAAGCATCACGGAGTGGTGTGAATTGGAGGGTCTGAATTAGGATAGGCCGTGAGTGGCAATGTCGGATGGAGAAAAGCACCGCGCGGTGGTCAGCATGGGGAGGTCAGGGAACATGCAGTGGCAATGTAGGATAGGTTTCTGAAAAACATCGCGGGGTGGTGCGCATTATATGGGTGTGTGTTACATTGCATTCACTAGTAGGAGTGAGAAAAACATCACGGGGTGGTGCGCATTGTATGGGTGTCTGTTACATTACATTCACTAGTAGGAGTGAGAAAAGCATCACGGGGTGGTGTGAATCGGAGGGTCTGAATCAGGATAGGCAGTGAGTGGCAATGTAGGATGGAGAAAAGCACCGCGGGGTGGTCAGCATGGGGAGGTCAGGGAACATGCAGTGGCATTGTAGGATAGGTTTCTGAAAAATATCGCGGGGTGGTGCGCATTGTATGGGTTTGTGTTACATTACATTCACTAGTAGGAGTGAGAAAAGCATCACGGGGTGGTGTGAATCGGAGGGTCTGAATTAGGATAGGCAGTGAGTGGCAATGTCGGATGGAGAAAGCACCGCGGGGTGGTCAGCATGGGGAGGTCAGGGAACATGCAGTGGCAATGTAGGATAGGTTTCTGAAAAACATCGCGGGGTGGTGCGCATTGTATGGGTGTGTGTTACATTACATTCACTAGTAGGAGTGAGAAAAACATCACGGGGTGGTGCACATTGTATGGGTGTGTGTTACATTACATTCACTAGTAGGAGTGAGAAAAACATCACGGGGTGGTGTGAATCGGAGGGTCTGAATTAGGATAGGCAGTGAGTGGCAATGTAAGATGGAGAAAAGCAGCGCGGGGTGGTCAGCATGGGTAGGTCAGGGAACATGCAGTGGCAATGAAGGATAGGTTTCTGAAAAACATCGCGGTGTGGTGCGCATTGTATGGGTGAGTGTTACATTACATTCACTAGTAGGAGTGAGAAAAACATCACGGGGTGGTGCGCATTGTATGGATGTGTGTTACATTACATTCACTAGTAGGAGTGAGAAAAACATCACGGGGTGGTGTGAATCGGAGGGTCTGAATTAGGATAGGCTGTGAGTGGCAATGTAGGATGGAGAAAAGCACCGCGGGGTGGTCAGCATGGGGAGCTCAGGGAACATGCAGTGGCAATGTAGGATAGGTTTCTGAAAATCATCGCGGGTGGTGCGCATTGTATGGGTGTGTGTTACATTACATTCACTAGTAGTAGTGAGAAAAACATCACGGGGTTTTGCGCATTGTATGGGTGTGTGTTACATTACATTCACTAGTAGGAGTGAGAAAAACATCACGGGGAGGTGTGAATCGGATGGTCTGAATTAGGATAGGCAGTGAGTGGCAATGTAGGATGGAGAAAAGCACCGCGGGGTGCTCAGCATCGGGAGGTCAGGGAACATGCAGTGGCATTGTAGGATTGGTTTCTGAAAAACATCGCGGGGTGGTGCGCATTGTATGGGTGTGTGTTACATTACATTCACTAGTAGGAGTGAGAAAAGCATCACGGGGTGGTGTGAATTGGAGGGTCTGAATTAGGATAGGCAGTGAGTGGCAATGTCGGATGGAGAAAAGCACCGCGGGGTGGTCAGCATGGGGAGGTCAGGGAACATGCAGTGGCAATGTAGGATAGGTTTCTGAAAAACATCGCGGGGTGGTGCGCATTATATCGGTGTGTGTTACATTGCATTCACTAGTAGGAGTGAGAAAAACATCACGGGGTGGTGCGCATTGTATGGGTGTCTGTTACATTACATTCACTAGTAGGAGTGAGAAAAGCATCACGGGGTGGTGTGAATCGGAGGGTCTGAATCAGGATAGGCAGTGAGTGGCAATGTAGGATGGAGAAAAGCACCGCGGGGTGGTCAGCATGGGGAGGTCAGGGAACATGCAGTGGCATTGTAGGATAGGTTTCTGAAAAATATCGCGGGGTGGTGCGCATTGTATGGGTGTGTGTTACATTACATTCACTAGTAGGAGTGAGAAAAGCATCACGGGGTGGTGTGAATCGGAGGGTATGAATTAGGATAGGCAGTGAGTGGCAATGTCGGATGGAGAAAGCACCGGGGGGTGGTCAGCATGGGGAGGTCAGGGAACATGCAGTGGCAATGTAGGATAGGTTTCTGAAAAACATCGCGGGGTGGTGCGCATTGTATGGGTGTGTGTTACATTACATTCACTAGTAGGAGTGAGAAAAACATCACGGGGTGGTGCACATTGTATGGGTGTGTGTTACATTACATTCACTAGTAGGAGTGAGAAAAACATCACGGGGTGGTGTGAATCGGAGGGTCTGAATTAGGATAGGCAGTGAGTGGCAATGTAGGATGGAGAAAAGCAGCGCGGGGTGGTCAGCATGGGTAGGTCAGGGAACATGCAGTGGCAATGAAGGATAGGTTTCTGAAAAACATCGCGGTGTGGTGCGCATTGTATGGGTGAGTGTTACATTACATTCACTAGTAGGAGTGAGAAAAACATCACGGGGTGGTGCGCATTGTATGGATGTGTGTTACATTACATTCACTAGTAGGAGTGAGAAAAACATCACGGGGTGGTGTGAATCGGAGGGTCTGAATTAGGATAGGCTGTGAGTGGCAATGTAGGATGGAGAAAAGCACCGCGGGGTGGTCAGCATGGGGAGGTCAGGGAACATGCAGTGGCAATGTAGGATAGGTTTCTGAAAAACATCGCGGGGTGGTGCGCATTGTATGGGTGTGTGTTACATTACATTCACTAGTAGGAGTGAGAAAAACATCGCGGGGTGTTGCGCATTGTATGGGTGTGTGTTACATTACATTCACTGGTAGGATTGAGAAAAACATCACGGGGTGGTGTGAATTGGAGGGTCTGAATTAGGATAGGCAGTGAGTGGCAATGTAGGATGGAGGAAAGCACCGCCGGGTGGTCAGCATGGGGAGGTCAGGGAACATGCAGTGGCAATGTAGGATAGGTTTCTGAAAAACATCGTGGGGTGGTGCGCATTGTATGGTTGTGTGTTACATTACATTCACTAGTAGGAGTGAGAAAAACATCACGGGGTGGTGCGCATTGTATGGGTGTGTGTTACATTACATTCACTAGTAGGAGTGAGAAAAGCATCACGGGGTGGTGTGAATCGGAGGGTCTGAATTAGGATAGGCAGTGAGTGGCAATGTAGGATGGAGAAAAGCACCGCGGGGTGGTCAGCATGGGTAGGTCAGGGAACATGCAGTGGCAATATAGGATAGGTTTCTGAAAAACATCGCGGGGTGGTGCGCATTGTATGGGTGTGTGTTACATTACATTCACTAGTAGGAGTGAGAAAAACATCCCGGGGTGGTGCGCATTGTATGGGTGTGTGTTACATTACATTCACTAGTAGGAGTGAGAAAAACATCACGGGGTGGTGTGAATCGGAGGGTCTGAATTAGGATAGGCAGTGAGTGGCAATGTAGGATGGAGAAAAGCACCGCGAGGTTGTCAGCATGGGTAGGTCAGGGAACATGCAGTGGCAATGTAGGATAGGTTTCTGAAAAACATCGCGGGGTGGTGCGCATTGTATGGGTGAGTGTTACATTACATTCACTAGTAGGAGTGAGAAAAACATCACGGGGTGGTGCGCATTGTATGGGTGTGTGTTACATTACATTCACTAGAAGGAGTGAGAAAAACATCATGGGGTGGTGCGCATTGTATGGGTGTGTGTTACATTACATTCACTAGTAAGAGTGAGAAAAACATCACGGGGTGGTGTGAATTGGAGGGTCTGAATTAGGATAGGTAGTGAGTGGCAATGTAGGATGGAGAAAAGCATCGCGGGGTGGTCAGCATGGGGAGGTCAGGGAACATGCAGTGGCAATGTAGGATAGGTTTCTGAAAAACATCGCGGGGTGGTGCGCATTGTATGGGTGTGTGTTACATTACATTCACTAGTAGGTGTGAGAAAAACATCACGGGGTGGTGCGCATTGTATGGGTGTGTGTTACATTACATTCACTAGTAGGAGTGAGAAAAGCATCACGGGGTGGTGTGAATCGGAGGGTCTGAATTAGGATAGGCAGTGAGTGGCAATGTAGGATGGAGAAAAGCACCGCGGGGTGGTCAGCATGGGGAGGTCAGGGAACATGCAGTGGCAATGTAGGATAGGTTTCTTAAAAACATCGCGGGGTGGTGCGCATTGTATGGTTGTGTTACATTACATTCACTAGTAGGAATGAGAAAAACATCACGGGGTGGTGCGCATTGTATGGGTGTGTGTTACATTACATTCACTAGTAGGAGTGAGAAAAACATCACGGGGTGGTGTGAATCGGAGGGTCTGAATTAGGATAGGCAGTGAGTGGCAATGTAGGATGGAGAAAAGCACCGCGGGGTGGTCAGCATGGGGAGCTCAGGGAACATGCAGTGGCAATGTAGGATAGGTTTCTGAAAATCATCGCGGGTGGTGCGCATTGTATGGGTGTGTGTTACATTACATTCACTAGTAGGAGTGAGAAAAACATCACGGGGTTTTGCGCATTGTATGGGTGTGTGTTACATTACATTCACTAGTAGGAGTGAGAAAAACATCACGGGGAGGTGTGAATCGGATGGTCTGAATTAGGATAGGCAGTGAGTGGCAATGTAGGATGGAGAAAAGCACCGCGGGGTGCTCAGCATGGGGAGGTCAGGGAACATGCAGTGGCATTGTAGGATTGGTTTCTGAAAAACATCGCGGGGTGGTGCGCATTGTATGGGTGTGTGTTACATTACATTCACTAGTAGGAGTGAGAAAAGCATCACGGAGTGGTGTGAATTGGAGGGTCTGAATTAGGATAGGCAGTGAGTGGCAATGTCGGATGGAGAAAAGCACCGCGCGGTGGTCAGCATGGGGAGGTCAGGGAACATGCAGTGGCAATGTAGGATAGGTTTCTGAAAAACATCGCGGGGTGGTGCGCATTATATGGGTGTGTGTTACATTGCATTCACTAGTAGGAGTGAGAAAAACATCACGGGGTGGTGCGCATTGTATGGGTGTCTGTTACATTACATTCACTAGTAGGAGTGAGAAAAGCATCACGGGGTGGTGTGAATCGGAGGGTCTGAATCAGGATAGGCAGTGAGTGGCAATGTAGGATGGAGAAAAGCACCGCGGGGTGGTCAGCATGGGGAGGTCAGGGAACATGCAGTGGCATTGTAGGATAGGTTTCTGAAAAATATCGCGGGGTGGTGCGCATTGTATGGGTTTGTGTTACATTACATTCACTAGTAGGAGTGAGAAAAGCATCACGGGGTGGTGTGAATCGGAGGGTCTGAATTAGGATAGGCAGTGAGTGGCAATGTCGGATGGAGAAAGCACCGCGGGGTGGTCAGCATGGGGAGGTCAGGGAACATGCAGTGGCAATGTAGGATAGGTTTCTGAAAAACATCGCGGGGTGGTGCGCATTGTATGGGTGTGTGTTACATTACATTCACTAGTAGGAGTGAGAAAAACATCACGGGGTGGTGCACATTGTATGGGTGTGTGTTACATTACATTCACTAGTAGGAGTGAGAAAAACATCACGGGGTGGTGTGAATCGGAGGGTCTGAATTAGGATAGGCAGTGAGTGGCAATGTAAGATGGAGAAAAGCAGCGCGGGGTGGTCAGCATGGGTAGGTCAGGGAACATGCAGTGGCAATGAAGGATAGGTTTCTGAAAAACATCGCGGTGTGGTGCGCATTGTATGGGTGAGTGTTACATTACATTCACTAGTAGGAGTGAGAAAAACATCACGGGGTGGTGCGCATTGTATGGATGTGTGTTACATTACATTCACTAGTAGGAGTGAGAAAAACATCACGGGGTGGTGTGAATCGGAGGGTCTGAATTAGGATAGGCTGTGAGTGGCAATGTAGGATGGAGAAAAGCACCGCGGGGTGGTCAGCATGGGGAGCTCAGGGAACATGCAGTGGCAATGTAGGATAGGTTTCTGAAAATCATCGCGGGTGGTGCGCATTGTATGGGTGTGTGTTACATTACATTCACTAGTAGGAGTGAGAAAAACATCACGGGGTTTTGCGCATTGTATGGGTGTGTGTTACATTACATTCACTAGTAGGAGTGAGAAAAACATCACGGGGAGGTGTGAATCGGATGGTCTGAATTAGGATAGGCAGTGAGTGGCAATGTAGGATGGAGAAAAGCACCGCGGGGTGCTCAGCATCGGGAGGTCAGGGAACATGCAGTGGCATTGTAGGATTGGTTTCTGAAAAACATCGCGGGGTGGTGCGCATTGTATGGGTGTGTGTTACATTACATTCACTAGTAGGAGTGAGAAAAGCATCACGGGGTGGTGTGAATTGGAGGGTCTGAATTAGGATAGGCAGTGAGTGGCAATGTCGGATGGAGAAAAGCACCGCGGGGTGGTCAGCATGGGGAGGTCAGGGAACATGCAGTGGCAATGTAGGATAGGTTTCTGAAAAACATCGCGGGGTGGTGCGCATTATATCGGTGTGTGTTACATTGCATTCACTAGTAGGAGTGAGAAAAACATCACGGGGTGGTGCGCATTGTATGGGTGTCTGTTACATTACATTCACTAGTAGGAGTGAGAAAAGCATCACGGGGTGGTGTGAATCGGAGGGTCTGAATCAGGATAGGCAGTGAGTGGCAATGTAGGATGGAGAAAAGCACCGCGGGGTGGTCAGCATGGGGAGGTCAGGGAACATGCAGTGGCATTGTAGGATAGGTTTCTGAAAAATATCGCGGGGTGGTGCGCATTGTATGGGTGTGTGTTACATTACATTCACTAGTAGGAGTGAGAAAAGCATCACGGGGTGGTGTGAATCGGAGGGTCTGAATTAGGATAGGCAGTGAGTGGCAATGTCGGATGGAGAAAGCACCGGGGGGTGGTCAGCATGGGGAGGTCAGGGAACATGCAGTGGCAATGTAGGATAGGTTTCTGAAAAACATCGCGGGGTGGTGCGCATTGTATGGGTGTGTGTTACATTACATTCACTAGTAGGAGTGAGAAAAACATCACGGGGTGGTGCACATTGTATGGGTGTGTGTTACATTACATTCACTAGTAGGAGTGAGAAAAACATCACGGGGTGGTGTGAATCGGAGGGTCTGAATTAGGATAGGCAGTGAGTGGCAATGTAGGATGGAGAAAAGCAGCGCGGGGTGGTCAGCATGGGTAGGTCAGGGAACATGCAGTGGCAATGAAGGATAGGTTTCTGAAAAACATCGCGGTGTGGTGCGCATTGTATGGGTGAGTGTTACATTACATTCACTAGTAGGAGTGAGAAAAACATCACGGGGTGGTGCGCATTGTATGGATGTGTGTTACATTACATTCACTAGTAGGAGTGAGAAAAACATCACGGGGTGGTGTGAATCGGAGGGTCTGAATTAGGATAGGCAGTGAGTGGCAATGTCGGATGGAGAAAAGCACCGCGGGGTGGTCAGCATGGGGAGGTCAGGGAACATGCAGTGGCAATGTAGGATAGGTTTCTGAAAAACATCGCGGGGTGGTGCGCATTGTATGGATGTGTGTTACATTACATTCACTAGTAGGAGTGAGAAAAACATCACGGGGTGGTGTGAATCGGAGGGTCTGAATTAGGATAGGCAGTGAGTGGCAATGTAGGATGGAGAAAAGCACCGCGAGGTTGTCAGCATGGGTAGGTCAGGGAACATGCAGTGGCAATGTAGGATAGGTTTCTGAAAAACATCGCGGGGTGGTGCGCATTGTATGGGTGAGTGTTACATTACATTCACTAGTAGGAGTGAGAAAAACATCACGGGGTGGTGCGCATTGTATGGGTGTGTGTTACATTACATTCACTAGAAGGAGTGAGAAAAACATCATGGGGTGGTGCGCATTGTATGGGTGTGTGTTACATTACATTCACTAGTAAGAGTGAGAAAAACATCACGGGGTGGTGTGAATTGGAGGGTCTGAATTAGGATAGGTAGTGAGTGGCAATGTAGGATGGAGAAAAGCATCGCGGGGTGGTCAGCATGGGGAGGTCAGGGAACATGCAGTGGCAATGTAGGATAGGTTTCTGAAAAACATCGCGGGGTGGTGCGCATTGTATGGGTGTGTGTTACATTACATTCACTAGTAGGTGTGAGAAAAACATCACGGGGTGGTGCGCATTGTATGGGTGTGTGTTACATTACATTCACTAGTAGGAGTGAGAAAAGCATCACGGGGTGGTGTGAATCGGAGGGTCTGAATTAGGATAGGCAGTGAGTGGCAATGTAGGATGGAGAAAAGCACCGCGGGGTGGTCAGCATGGGGAGGTCAGGGAACATGCAGTGGCAATGTAGGATAGGTTTCTTAAAAACATCGCGGGGTGGTGCGCATTGTATGGTTGTGTTACATTACATTCACTAGTAGGAATGAGAAAAACATCACGGGGTGGTGCGCATTGTATGGGTGTGTGTTACATTACATTCACTAGTAGGAGTGAGAAAAACATCACGGGGTGGTGTGAATCGGAGGGTCTGAATTAGGATAGGCAGTGAGTGGCAATGTAGGATGGAGAAAAGCACCGCGGGGTGGTCAGCATGGGGAGCTCAGGGAACATGCAGTGGCAATGTAGGATAGGTTTCTGAAAATCATCGCGGGTGGTGCGCATTGTATGGGTGTGTGTTACATTACATTCACTAGTAGGAGTGAGAAAAACATCACGGGGTTTTGCGCATTGTATGGGTGTGTGTTACATTACATTCACTAGTAGGAGTGAGAAAAACATCACGGGGAGGTGTGAATCGGATGGTCTGAATTAGGATAGGCAGTGAGTGGCAATGTAGGATGGAGAAAAGCACCGCGGGGTGCTCAGCATGGGGAGGTCAGGGAACATGCAGTGGCATTGTAGGATTGGTTTCTGAAAAACATCGCGGGGTGGTGCGCATTGTATGGGTGTGTGTTACATTACATTCACTAGTAGGAGTGAGAAAAGCATCACGGAGTGGTGTGAATTGGAGGGTCTGAATTAGGATAGGCAGTGAGTGGCAATGTCGGATGGAGAAAAGCACCGCGGGGTGGTCAGCATGGGGAGGTCAGGGAACATGCAGTGGCAATGTAGGATAGGTTTCTGAAAAACATCGCGGGGTGGTGCGCATTATATGGGTGTGTGTTACATTGCATTCACTAGTAGGAGTGAGAAAAACATCACGGGGTGGTGCGCATTGTATGGGTGTCTGTTACATTACATTCACTAGTAGGAGTGAGAAAAGCATCACGGGGTGGTGTGAATCGGAGGGTCTGAATCAGGATAGGCAGTGAGTGGCAATGTAGGATGGAGAAAAGCACCGCGGGGTGGTCAGCATGGGGAGGTCAGGGAACATGCAGTGGCATTGTAGGATAGGTTTCTGAAAAATATCGCGGGGTGGTGCGCATTGTATGGGTTTGTGTTACATTACATTCACTAGTAGGAGTGAGAAAAGCATCACGGGGTGGTGTGAATCGGAGGGTCTGAATTAGGATAGGCAGTGAGTGGCAATGTCGGATGGAGAAAGCACCGCGGGGTGGTCAGCATGGGGAGGTCAGGGAACATGCAGTGGCAATGTAGGATAGGTTTCTGAAAAACATCGCGGGGTGGTGCGCATTGTATGGGTGTGTGTTACATTACATTCACTAGTAGGAGTGAGAAAAACATCACGGGGTGGTGCACATTGTATGGGTGTGTGTTACATTACATTCACTAGTAGGAGTGAGAAAAACATCACGGGGTGGTGTGAATCGGAGGGTCTGAATTAGGATAGGCAGTGAGTGGCAATGTAAGATGGAGAAAAGCAGCGCGGGGTGGTCAGCATGGGTAGGTCAGGGAACATGCAGTGGCAATGAAGGATAGGTTTCTGGAAAACATCGCGGTGTGGTGCGCATTGTATGGGTGAGTGTTACATTACATTCACTAGTAGGAGTGAGAAAAACATCACGGGGTGGTGCGCATTGTATGGATGTGTGTTACATTACATTCACTAGTAGGAGTGAGAAAAACATCACGGGGTGGTGTGAATCGGAGGGTCTGAATTAGGATAGGCTGTGAGTGGCAATGTAGGATGGAGAAAAGCACCGCGGGGTGGTCAGCATGGGGAGCTCAGGGAACATGCAGTGGCAATGTAGGATAGGTTTCTGAAAATCATCGCGGGTGGTGCGCATTGTATGGGTGTGTGTTACATTACATTCACTAGTAGGAGTGAGAAAAACATCACGGGGTTTTGCGCATTGTATGGGTGTGTGTTACATTACATTCACTAGTAGGAGTGAGAAAAACATCACGGGGAGGTGTGAATCGGATGGTCTGAATTAGGATAGGCAGTGAGTGGCAATGTAGGATGGAGAAAAGCACCGCGGGGTGCTCAGCATCGGGAGGTCAGGGAACATGCAGTGGCATTGTAGGATTGGTTTCTGAAAAACATCGCGGGGTGGTGCGCATTGTATGGGTGTGTGTTACATTACATTCACTAGTAGGAGTGAGAAAAGCATCACGGGGTGGTGTGAATTGGAGGGTCTGAATTAGGATAGGCAGTGAGTGGCAATGTCGGATGGAGAAAAGCACCGCGGGGTGGTCAGCATGGGGAGGTCAGGGAACATGCAGTGGCAATGTAGGATAGGTTTCTGAAAAACATCGCGGGGTGGTGCGCATTATATCGGTGTGTGTTACATTGCATTCACTAGTAGGAGTGAGAAAAACATCACGGGGTGGTGCGCATTGTATGGGTGTCTGTTACATTACATTCACTAGTAGGAGTGAGAAAAGCATCACGGGGTGGTGTGAATCGGAGGGTCTGAATCAGGATAGGCAGTGAGTGGCAATGTAGGATGGAGAAAAGCACCGCGGGGTGGTCAGCATGGGGAGGTCAGGGAACATGCAGTGGCATTGTAGGATAGGTTTCTGAAAAATATCGCGGGGTGGTGCGCATTGTATGGGTGTGTGTTACATTACATTCACTAGTAGGAGTGAGAAAAGCATCACGGGGTGGTGTGAATCGGAGGGTCTGAATTAGGATAGGCAGTGAGTGGCAATGTCGGATGGAGAAAGCACCGGGGGGTGGTTAGCATGGGGAGGTCAGGGAACATGCAGTGGCAATGTAGGATAGGTTTCTGAAAAACATCGCGGGGTGGTGCGCATTGTATGGGTGTGTGTTACATTACATTCACTAGTAGGAGTGAGAAAAACATCACGGGGTGGTGCACATTGTATGGGTGTGTGTTACATTACATTCACTAGTAGGAGTGAGAAAAACATCACGGGGTGGTGTGAATCGGAGGGTCTGAATTAGGATAGGCAGTGAGTGGCAATGTAGGATGGAGAAAAGCAGCGCGGGGTGGTCAGCATGGGTAGGTCAGGGAACATGCAGTGGCAATGAAGGATAGGTTTCTGAAAAACATCGCGGTGTGGTGCGCATTGTATGGGTGAGTGTTACATTACATTCACTAGTAGGAGTGAGAAAAACATCACGGGGTGGTGCGCATTGTATGGATGTGTGTTACATTACATTCACTAGTAGGAGTGAGAAAAACATCACGGGGTGGTGTGAATCGGAGGGTCTGAATTAGGATAGGCTGTGAGTGGCAATGTAGGATGGAGAAAAGCACCGCGGGGTGGTCAGCATGGGGAGGTCAGGGAACATGCAGTGGCAATGTAGGATAGGTTTCTGAAAAACATCGCGGGGTGGTGCGCATTGTATGGGTGTGTGTTACATTACATTCACTAGTAGGAGTGAGAAAAACATCACGGGGTGGTGCGCAATGTATGGGTGTGTGTTACATTACATTCACTAGTAGGAGTGAGAAAGGCATCACGGGGTGGTGTGAATCGGAGGGTATGAATTAGGATAGGCAGTGAGTGGCAATGTAGGATGGAGAAAAGAACCGCGGGGTGGTCAGCATGGGTAGGTCAGGGAACATGCAGTGGCAATGTAGGATAGGTTTCTGAAAAACATCGCGGGGTGGTGCCCATTGTATGGGTGAGTGTTACATTACATTTACTAGTAGGAGTGAGAAAAACATCCCGGGGTGGTGCGCATTGTATGGGTGTGTGTTACATTACATTCACTAGTAGGAGTGAGAAAAACATCACGGGGTGGTGCGCATTGTATGGGTGTGTGTTACATTACATTCACCAGTAGGACTTAGAAAAACATCACGGGGTGGTGTGAATCGGAGGGTCTGAATTAGGATAGGCAGTGAGTGGCAATGTAGGATGGAGAAACGCACCGCGGGGTGGTCAGCGTAGGGAGGTCAGGGAACATGCAGTGGCAATGTAGGATAGGTTTCTGGAAAACATCTCGGGGTGGTGCGCATTGTATGGGTGTTTTTTACATTACATTCACTAGTAGGAGTGAGAAAAACATCACGGGGTGGTGCGCATTGTATGGGTGTGTGTTACATTACATTCACTAGTAGGAGTGAGAAAAACATCACGGGGTGGTGTGAATCAGAGGGTGTGAATTAGGATAGGCAGTGAGTGGCAATGTAGGATGGAGAAAAGCACCGCGGGGTGGTCAGCGTAGGGAGGTCAGGGAACATGCAGTGGCAATGTAGGATAGATTTCTGGAAAACATCTCGGGGTGGTGCGCATTGTATGGGTGTTTTTTACATTACATTCACTAGTAGGAGTGAGAAAAACATCACGGGGTGGTGCGCATTGTATGGGTGTGTGTTACATTACATTCACTAGTAGGAGTGAGAAAAACATCACGGGGTGGTGTGAATCGGAGGGTCTGAATTAGGATAAGCAGTGAGTGGCAATGTAAGATGGAGAAAAGCACCGCGGGGTGGTCAGCATGGGGAGGTCAGGGAACATGCAGTGGCAATGTAGGATAGGTTTCTGAAAATCATCGCGGGGTGGTGCGCATTGTATGGGTGTGTGTTACATTATATTCACTAGTAGGAGTGAGAAAAACATCACGGGGTGGTGCGCATTGTATGGGTGTGTGTTACATTACATTCACTAGTAGGAGTGAGAAAAACATCACGGGGTGGTGTGAATCGGAGGGTCTGAATTAGGATAGGCAGTGAGTGGCAATGTAGGATGGAGAAAAGCACCGCGGGGTGGTCAGCATGGGTAGGTCAGGGAACATGCAGTGGCAATGTAGGATAGGTTTCTGAAAAACATCGCGGGGTGGTGCGCATTGTATGGGTGAGTGTTACATTACATTCACTAGTAGGAGTGAGAAAAACATCACGGAGTGGTTCGCATTGTATGGGTGTGTGTTACATTACATTGACTAGTAGGAGTGAGAAAAACATCACGGGGTGGTGTGAATCGGAGGGTCTGAATTAGGATAGGCAGTGAGTGGCAATGTAGAATGGAGAAAAGCACCGCGTGGTGGTCAGCATGGGTAGGTCAGGGAACATGCAGTGGCAATGTAGGATAGGTTTCTGAAAAACATCGCGGGGTGGTGCACATTGTATGGGTGTGTGTTACATTACATTCACTGGTAGGAGTGAGAAAAACATCACGGGGTGGTGCGCATTGTATCGCTGTGTGTTACATTACATTCACTAGTAGGAGTGAGAAAAACATCACGGGGTGGTGCGCATTGTATGGATGTGTGTTACTTTACATTCACTAGAAGGAGTGAGAAAAACATCATGGGGTGGTGCGCATTGTATGGGTGTGTGTTACATTACATTCACTAGTAAGAGTGAGAAAAACATCACGGGGTGGTGTGAATCGGAGGGTCTGAATTAGGATAGGCAGTGAGTGGCAATGTAGGATGGAGAAAAGCATCGCGGGGTGGTCAGCATGGGGAGGTCAGGGAACATGCAGTGGCAATGTAGGATAGGTTTCTGAAAAATCTCGCGGGGTGGTGCACATTGTATGGGTGTGTGTTACATTACATTCACTAGTAGGAGTGAGAAAACATCACGGGGTCGTGCGCATTGTATGGGTGTGTGTTACATTACATTCACTAGTAGGAGTGAGAAAAGCATCACGGGGTGGTGTGAATCGGAGGGTCTGAATTAGGATAGGCAGTGAGTGGCAATGTAGGATGGAGAAAAGCACCGCGGGGTGGTCAGCATGGGGAGGTCAGGGAACATGCAGTGGCAATGTAGGATAGGTTTCTTAAAAACATCGCGGGGTGGTGCGCATTGTATGGTTGTGTTACATTACATTCACTAGTAGGAATGAGAAAAACATCACGGGGTGGTGCGCATTGTATGGGTGTGTGTTACATTACATTCACTAGTAGGAGTGAGAAAAACATCACGGGGTGGTGTGAATCGGAGGGTCTGAATTAGGATAGGCAGTGAGTGGCAATGTAGGATGGAGAAAAGCACCGCGGGGTGGTCAGCATGGGGAGCTCAGGGAACATGCAGTGGCAATGTAGGATAGGTTTCTGAAAATCATCGCGGGTGGTGCGCATTGTATGGGTGTGTGTTACATTACATTCACTAGTAGGAGTGAGAAAAACATCACGGGGTGGTGCGCATTGTATGGGTGTGTCTTACATTACATTCACTAGTAGGAGTGAGAAAAACATCACGGGGAGGTGTGAATCGGATGGTCTGAATTAGGATAGGCAGTGAGTGGCAATGTAGGATGGAGAAAAGCACCGCGGGGTGCTCAGCATGGGGAGGTCAGGGAACATGCAGTGGCATTGTAGGATAGGTTTCTGAAAAATATCGCGGGGTGGTGCGCATTGTATGGGTGTGTGTTACATTACATTCACTAGTAGGAGTGAGAAAAGCATCACGGGGTGGTGTGAATCGGAGGGTCTGAATTAGGATAGGCAGTGAGTGGCAATGTAAGATGGAGAAAAGCAGCGCGGGGTGGTCAGCATGGGTAGGTCAGGGAACATGCAGTGGCATTGTAGGATTGGTTTCTGAAAAACATCGCGGGGTGGTGCGCATTGTATGGGTGTGTGTTACATTACATTCACTAGTAGGAGTGAGAAAAGCATCACGGAGTGGTGTGAATTGGAGGGTCTGAATTAGGATAGGCAGTGAGTGGCAATGTCGGATGGAGAAAAGCACCGCGGGGTGGTCAGCATGGGGAGGTCAGGGAACATGCAGTGGCAATGTAGGATAGGTTTCTGAAAAACATCGCGGGGTGGTGCGCATTATATGGGTGTGTGTTACATTGCATTCACTAGTAGGAGTGAGAAAAACATCACGGGGTGGTGCGCATTGTATGGGTGTCTGTTACATTACATTCACTAGTAGGAGTGAGAAAAGCATCACGGGGTGGTGTGAATCGGAGGGTCTGAATCAGGATAGGCAGTGAGTGGCAATGTAGGATGGAGAAAAGCACCGCGGGGTGGTCAGCATGGGGAGGTCAGGGAACATGCAGTGGCATTGTAGGATAGGTTTCTGAAAAATATCGCGGGGTGGTGCGCATTGTATGGGTGTGTGTTACATTACATTCACTAGTAGGAGTGAGAAAAGCATCACGGGGTGGTGTGAATCGGAGGGTCTGAATTAAGATAGGCAGTGAGTGGCAATGTCGGATGGAGAAAGCACCGCGGGGTGGTCAGCATGGGGAGGTCAGGGAACATGCAGTGGCAATGTAGGATAGGTTTCTGAAAAACATCGCGGGGTGGTGCGCATTGTATGGGTGTGTGTGACATTACATTCACTAGTAGGAGTGAGAAAAACATCACGGGGTGGTGCACATTGTATGGGTGTGTGTTACATTACATTCACTAGTAGGAGTGAGAAAAACATCACGGGGTGGTGTGAATCGGAGGGTCTGAATTAGGATAGGCAGTGAGTGGCAATGTAAGATGGAGAAAAGCAGCGCGGGGTGGTCAGCATGGGTAGGTCAGGGAACATGCAGTGGCAATGAAGGATAGGTTTCTGAAAAACATCGCGGTGTGGTGCGCATTGTATGGGTGAGTGTTACATTACATTCACTAGTAGGAGTGAGAAAAACATCACGGGGTGGTGCGCATTGTATGGATGTGTGTTACATTACATTCACTAGTAGGAGTGACAAAAACATCACGGGGTGGTGTGAATTGGAGGGTCTGAATTAGGATAGGCTGTGAGTGGCAATGTAGGATGGAGAAAAGCACCGCGGGGTGGTCAGCATGGGGAGCTCAGGGAACATGCAGTGGCAATGTAGGATAGGTTTCTGAAAATCATCGCGGGTGGTGCGCATTGTATGGGTGTGTGTTACATTACATTCACTAGTAGGAGTGAGAAAAACATCACGGGGTTTTGCGCATTGTATGGGTGTGTGTTACATTACATTCACTAGTAGGAGTGAGAAAAACATCACGGGGAGGTGTGAATCGGATGGTCTGAATTAGGATAGGCAGTGAGTGGCAATGTAGGATGGAGAAAAGCACCGCGGGGTGCTCAGCATCGGGAGGTCAGGGAACATGCAGTGGCATTGTAGGATTGGTTTCTGAAAAACATCGCGGGGTGGTGCGCATTGTATGGGTGTGTGTTACATTACATTCACTAGTAGGAGTGAGAAAAGCATCACGGGGTGGTGTGAATTGGAGGGTCTGAATTAGGATAGGCAGTGAGTGGCAATGTCGGATGGAGAAAAGCACCGCGGGGTGGTCAGCATCTGGAGGTCAGGGAACATGCAGTGGCAATGTAGGATAGGTTTCTGAAAAACATCGCGGGGTGGTGCGCATTATATGGGTGTGTGTTACATTGCATTCACTAGTAGGAGTGAGAAAAACATCACGGGGTGGTGCGCATTGTATGGGTGTCTGTTACATTACATTCACTAGTAGGAGTGAGAAAAGCATCACGGGGTGGTGTGAATCGGAGGGTCTGAATCAGGATAGGCAGTGAGTGGCAATGTAGGATGGAGAAAAGCACCGCGGGGTGGTCAGCATGGGGAGGTCAGGGAACATGAAGTGGCATTGTAGGATAGGTTTCTGAAAAATATCGCGGGGTGGTGCGCATTGTATGGGTGTGTGTTACATTACATTCACTAGTAGGAGTGAGAAAAACATCACGGGCTGGTGCGCAATGTATGGGTGTGTGTTACATTACATTCACTAGTAGGAGTGAGAAAGGCATCACGGGGTGGTGTGAATCGGAGGGTATGAATTAGGATAGGCAGTGAGTGGCAATGTAGGATGGAGAAAAGAACCGCGGGGTGGTCAGCATGGGTAGGTCAGGGAACATGCAGTGGCAATGTAGGATAGGTTTCTGAAAAACATCGCGGGGTGGTGCGCATTGTATGGGTGAGTGTTACATTACATTTACTAGTAGGAGTGAGAAAAACATCACGGGGTGGTGCGCATTGTATGGGTGTGTGTTACATTACATTCACTAGTAGGAGTGAGAAAAACATCACGGGGTGGTGCGCATTGTATGGGTGTGTGTTACATTACATTCACCAGTAGGACTTAGAAAAACATCACGGGGTGGTGTGAATCGGAGGGTCTGAATTAGGATAGGCAGTGAGTGGCAATGTAGGATGGAGAAACGCACCGCGGGGTGGTCAGCGTAGGGAGGTCAGGGAACATGCAGTGGCAATGTAGGATAGGTTTCTGGAAAACATCTCGGGGTGGTGCGCATTGTATGGGTGTTTTTTACATTACATTCACTAGTAGGAGTGAGAAAAACATCACGGGGTGGTGCGCATTGTATGGGTGTGTGTTACATTACATTCACTAGTAGGAGTGAGAAAAACATCACGGGGTGGTGTGAATCGGAGGGTCTGAATTAGGATAAGCAGTGAGTGGCAATGTAAGATGGAGAAAAGCACCGCGGGGTGGTCAGCATGGGGAGGTCAGGGAACATGCAGTGGCAATGTAGGATAGGTTTCTGAAAATCATCGCGGGGTGGTGCGCATTGTATGGGTGTGTGTTACATTACATTCACTAGTAGGAGTGAGAAAAACATCACGGGGTGGTGCGCATTGTATGGGTGTGTGTTACATTACATTCACTAGTAGGAGTGAGAAAAACATCACGGGGTGGTGTGAATCGGAGGGTCTGAATTAGGATAGGCAGTGAGTGGCAATGTAGGATGGAGAAAAGCACCGCGGGGTGGTCAGCATGGGTAGGTCAGGGAACATGCAGTGGCAATGTAGGATAGGTTTCTGAAAAACATCGCGGGGTGGTGCGCATTGTATGGGTGAGTGTTACATTACATTCACTAGTAGGAGTGAGAAAAGCATCACGGAGTGGTGTGAATTGGAGGGTCTGAATTAGGATAGGCAGTGAGTGGCAATGTCGGATGGAGAAAAGCACCGCGGGGTGGTCAGCATGGGGAGGTCAGGGAACATGCAGTGGCAATGTTGGATAGGTTTCTGAAAAACATCGCGGGGTGGTGCGCATTATATGGGTGTGTGTTACATTGCATTCACTAGTAGGAGTGAGAAAAACATCACGGGGTGGTGCGCATTGTATGGGTGTCTGTTACATTACATTCACTAGTAGGAGTGAGAAAAGCATCACGGGGTGGTGTGAATCGGAGGGTCTGAATCAGGATAGGCAGTGAGTGGCAATGTAGGATGGAGAAAAGCACCGCGGGGTGGTCAGCATGGGGAGGTCAGGGAACATGCAGTGGCATTGTAGGATAGGTTTCTGAAAAATATCGCGGGGTGGTGCGCATTGTATGGGTGTGTGTTACATTACATTCACTAGTAGGAGTGAGAAAAGCATCACGGGGTGGTGTGAATCGGAGGGTCTGAATTAGGATAGGCAGTGAGTGGCAATGTCGGATGGAGAAAGCACCGCGGGGTGGTCAGCATGGGGAGGTCAGGGAACATGCAGTGGCAATGTAGGATAGGTTTCTGAAAAACATCGCGGGGTGGTGCGCATTGTATGGGTGTGTGTTACATTACATTCACTAGTAGGAGTGAGAAAAACATCACGGGGTGGTGCACATTGTATGGGTGTGTGTTACATTACATTCACTAGTAGGAGTGAGAAAAACATCACGGGGTGGTGTGAATCGGAGGGTCTGAATTAGGATAGGCAGTGAGTGGCAATGTAAGATGGAGAAAAGCAGCGCGGGGTGGTCAGCATGGGTAGGTCTGGGAACATGCAGTGGCAATGAAGGATAGGTTTCTGAAAAACATCGCGGTGTGGTGCGCATTGTATGGGTGAGTGTTACATTACATTCACTAGTAGGAGTGAGAAAAACATCACGGGGTGGTGCGCATTGTATGGATGTGTGTTACATTACATTCACTAGTAGGAGTGAGAAAAACATCACGGGGTGGTGTGAATCGGAGGGTCTGAATTAGGATAGGCTGTGAGTGGCAATGTAGGATGGAGAAAAGCACCGCGGGGTGGTCAGCATGGGGAGCTCAGGGAACATGCAGTGGCAATGTAGGATAGGTTTCTGAAAATCATCGCGGGTGGTGCGCATTGTATGGGTGTGTGTTACATTACATTCACTAGTAGGAGTGAGAAAAACATCACGGGGTTTTGCGCATTGTATGGGTGTGTGTTACATTACATTCACTAGTAGGAGTGAGAAAAACATCACGGGGAGGTGTGAATCGGATGGTCTGAATTAGGATAGGCAGTGAGTGGCAATGTAGGATGGAGAAAAGCACCGCGGGGTGCTCAGCATCGGGAGGTCAGGGAACATGCAGTGGCATTGTAGGATTGGTTTCTGAAAAACATCGCGGGGTGGTGCGCATTGTATGGGTGTGTGTTACATTACATTCACTAGTAGGAGTGAGAAAAGCATCACGGGGTGGTGTGAATTGGAGGGTCTGAATTAGGATAGGCAGTGAGTGGCAATGTCGGATGGAGAAAAGCACCGCGGGGTGGTCAGCATGGGGAGGTCAGGGAACATGCAGTGGCAATGTAGGATAGGTTTCTGAAAAACATCGCGGGGTGGTGCGCATTATATGGGTGTGTGTTACATTGCATTCACTAGTAGGAGTGAGAAAAACATCACGGGGTGGTGCGCATTGTATGGGTGTCTGTTACATTACATTCACTAGTAGGAGTGAGAAAAGCATCACGGGGTGGTGTGAATCGGAGGGTCTGAATCAGGATAGGCAGTGAGTGGCAATGTAGGATGGAGAAAAGCACCGCGGGGTGGTCAGCATGGGGAGGTCAGGGAACATGCCGTGGCATTGTAGGATAGGTTTCTGAAAAATATCGCGGGGTGGTGCGCATTGTATGGGTGTGTGTTACATTACATTCACTAGTAGGAGTGAGAAAAGCATCACGGGGTGGTGTGAATCGGAGGGTCTGAATTAGGATAGGCAGTGAGTGGCAATGTCGGATGGAGAAAGCACCGCGGGGTGGTCAGCATGGGGAGGTCAGGGAACATGCAGTGGCAATGTAGGATAGGTTTCTGAAAAACATCGCGGGGTGGTGCGCATTGTATGGGTGTGTGTTACATTACATTCACTAGTAGGAGTGAGAAAAACATCACGGGGTGGTGCACATTGTATGGGTGTGTGTTACATTACATTCACTAGTAGGAGTGAGAAAAACATCACGGGGTGGTGTGAATCGGAGGGTCTGAATTAGGATAGGCAGTGAGTGGCAATGTAGGATGGAGAAAAGCAGCGCGGGGTGGTCAGCATGGGTAGGTCAGGGAACATGCAGTGGCAATGAAGGATAGGTTTCTGAAAAACATCGCGGTGTGGTGCGCATTGTATGGGTGAGTGTTACATTACATTCACTAGTAGGAGTGAGAAAAACATCACGGGGTGGTGCGCATTGTATGGATGTGTGTTACATTACATTCACTAGTAGGAGTGAGAAAAACATCACGGGGTGGTGTGAATCGGAGGGTCTGAATTAGGATAGGCTGTGAGTGGCAATGTAGGATGGAGAAAAGCACCGCGGGGTGGTCAGCATGGGGAGGTCAGGGAACATGCAGTGGCAATGTAGGATAGGTTTCTGAAAAACATCGCGGGGTGGTGCGCATTGTATGGGTGTGTGTTACATTACATTCACTAGTAGGAGTGAGAAAAACATCACGGGCTGGTGCGCAATGTATGGGTGTGTGTTACATTACATTCACTAGTAGGAGTGAGAAAGGCATCACGGGGTGGTGTGAATCGGAGGGTATGAATTAGGATAGGCAGTGAGTGGCAATGTAGGATGGAGAAAAGAACCGCGGGGTGGTCAGCATGGGTAGGTCAGGGAACATGCAGTGGCAATGTAGGATAGGTTTCTGAAAAACATCGCGGGGTGGTGCGCATTGTATGGGTGAGTGTTACATTACATTTACTAGTAGGAGTGAGAAAAACATCACGGGGTGGTGCGCATTGTATGGGTGTGTGTTACATTACATTCACTAGTAGGAGTGAGAAAAACATCACGGGGTGGTGCGCATTGTATGGGTGTGTGTTACATTACATTCACCAGTAGGACTTAAAAAAACATCACGGGGTGGTGTGAATCGGAGGGTCTGAATTAGGATAGGCAGTGAGTGGCAATGTAGGATGGAGAAACGCACCGCGGGGTGGTCAGCGTAGGGAGGTCAGGGAACATGCAGTGGCAATGTAGGATAGGTTTCTGGAAAACATCTCGGGGTGGTGCGCATTGTATGGGTGTTTTTTACATTACATTCACTAGTAGGAGTGAGAAAAACATCACGGGGTGGTGCGCATTGTATGGGTGTGTGTTACATTACATTCACTAGTAGGAGTGAGAAAAACATCACGGGGTGGTGTGAATCAGAGGGTGTGAATTAGGATAGGCAGTGAGTGGCAATGTAGGATGGAGAAAAGCACCGCGGGGTGGTCAGCGTAGGGAGGTCAGGGAACATGCAGTGGCAATGTAGGATAGATTTCTGGAAAACATCTCGGGGTGGTGCGCATTGTATGGGTGTTTTTTGCATTACATTCACTAGTAGGAGTGAGAAAAACATCACGGGGTGGTGCGCATTGTATGGGTGTGTGTTACATTACATTCACTAGTAGGAGTGAGAAAAACATCACGGGGTGGTGCGCATTGTATGGGTGTGTGTTACATTACATTCACTAGTAGGAGTGAGAAAAACATCACGGGGTGGTGTGAATCGGAGGGTCTGAATTAGGATAAGCAGTGAGTGGCAATGTAAGATGGAGAAAAGCACCGCGGGGTGGTCAGCATGGGGAGGTCAGGGAACATGCAGTGGCAATGTAGGATAGGTTTCTGAAAATCATCGCGGGGTGGTGCGCATTGTATGGGTGTGTGTTACATTACATTCACTAGTAGGAGTGAGAAAAACATCACGGGGTGGTGCGCATTGTATGGGTGTGTGTTACATTACATTGACTAGTAGGAGTGAGAAAAACATCACGGGGTGGTGTGAATCGGAGGGTCTGAATTAGGATAGGCAGTGAGTGGCAATGTAGAATGGAGAAAAGCACCGCGTGGTGGTCAGCATGGGTAGGTCAGGGAACATGCAGTGGCAATGTAGGATAGGTTTCTGAAAAACATCGCGGGGTGGTGCACATTGTATGGGTGTGTGTTACATTACATTCACTGGTAGGAGTGAGAAAAACATCACGGGGTGGTGCGCATTGTATCGCTGTGTGTTACATTACATTCACTAGTAGGAGTGAGAAAAACATCACGGGGTGGTGCGCATTGTATGGGTGTGTGTTACATTACATTCACTAGAAGGAGTGAGAAAAACATCATGGGGTGGTGCGCATTGTATGGGTGTGTGTTACATTACATTCACTAGTAAGAGTGAGAAAAACATCACGGGGTGGTGTGAATCGGAGGGTCTGAATTAGGATAGGCAGTGAGTGGCAATGTAGGATGGAGAAAAGCATCGCGGGGTGGTCAGCATGGGGAGGTCAAGGAACATGCAGTGGCAATGTAGGATAGGTTTCTGAAAAATCTCGCGGGGTGGTGCGCATTGTATGGGTGTGTGTTACATTACATTCACTAGTAGGAGTGAGAAAACATCACGGGGTGGTGCGCATTGTATGGGTGTGTGTTACATTACATTCACTAGTAGGAGTGAGAAAAGCATCACGGGGTGGTGTGAATCGGAGGGTCTGAATTAGGATAGGCAGTGAGTGGCAATGTAGGATGGAGAAAAGCACCGCGGGGTGGTCAGCATGGGGAGGTCAGGGAACATGCAGTGGCAATGTAGGATAGGTTTCTTAAAAACATCGCGGGGTGGTGCGCATTGTATGGTTGTGTTACATTACATTCACTAGTAGGAATGAGAAAAACATCACGGGGTGGTGCGCATTGTATGGGTGTGTGTTACATTACATTCACTAGTAGGAGTGAGAAAAACATCACGGGGTGGTGTGAATCGGAGGGTCTGAATTAGGATAGGCAGTGAGTGGCAATGTAGGATGGAGAAAAGCACCGCGGGGTGGTCAGCATGGGGAGCTCAGGGAACATGCAGTGGCAATGTAGGATAGGTTTCTGAAAATCATCGCGGGTGGTGCGCATTGTATGGGTGTGTGTTACATTACATTCACTAGTAGGAGTGAGAAAAACATCACGGGGTTTTGCGCATTGTATGGGTGTGTGTTACATTACATTCACTAGTAGGAGTGAGAAAAACATCACGGGGAGGTGTGAATCGGATGGTCTGAATTAGGATAGGCAGTGAGTGGCAATGTAGGATGGAGAAAAGCACCGCGGGGTGCTCAGCATGGGGAGGTCAGGGAACATGCAGTGGCATTGTAGGATTGGTTTCTGAAAAACATCGCGGGGTGGTGCGCATTGTATGGGTGTGTGTTACATTACATTCACTAGTAGGAGTGAGAAAAGCATCACGGGGTGGTGTGAATTGGAGGGTCTGAATTAGGATAGGCAGTGAGTGGCAATGTCGGATGGAGAAAAGCACCGCGGGGTGGTCAGCATGGGGAGGTCAGGGAACATGCAGTGGCAATGTAGGATAGGTTTCTGAAAAACATCGCGGGGTGGTGCGCATTATATGGGTGTGTGTTACATTGCATTCACTAGTAGGAGTGAGAAAAACATCACGGGGTGGTGCGCATTGTATGGGTGTCTGTTACATTACATTCACTAGTAGGAGTGAGAAAAGCATCACGGGGTGGTGTGAATCGGGGGGTCTGAATCAGGATAGGCAGTGAGTGGCAATGTAGGATGGAGAAAAGCACCGCGGGGTGGTCAGCATGGGGAGGTCAGGGAACATGCAGTGGCATTGTAGGATAGGTTTCTGAAAAATATCGCGGGGTGGTGCGCATTGTATGGGTGTGTGTTACATTACATTCACTAGTAGGAGTGAGAAAAGCATCACGGGGTGGTGTGAATCGGAGGGTCTGAATTAGGATAGGCAGTGAGTGGCAATGTAAGATGGAGAAAAGCAGCGCGGGGTGGTCAGCATGGGTAGGTCAGGGAACATGCAGTGGCAATGAAGGATAGGTTTCTGAAAAACATCGCGGTGTGGTGCGCATTGTATGGGTGAGTGTTACATTACATTCACTAGTAGGAGTGAGAAAAACATCACGGGGTGGTGCGCATTGTATGGATGTGTGTTACATTACATTCACTAGTAGGAGTGAGAAAAACATCACGGGGTGGTGTGAATCGGAGGGTCTGAATTAGGATAGGCTGTGAGTGGCAATGTAGGATGGAGAAAAGCACCGCGGGGTGGTCAGCATGGGGAGGTCAGGGAACATGCAGTGGCAATGTGGGATAGGTTTCTGAAAAACATCGCGGGGTGGTGCGCATTGTATGGGTGTGTGTTACATTACATTCACTAGTAGGAGTGAGAAAATCATCACGGGGTGGTGCGCAATGTATGGGTGTGTGTTACATTACATTCACTAGTAGCAGTGAGAAAGGCATCACGGGGTGGTGTGAATCGGAGGGTCTGAATTAGGATAGGCAGTGAGTGGCAATGTAGGATGGAGAAAAGAACCGCGGGGTGGTCAGCATGGGTAGGTCAGGGAACATGCAGTGGCAATGTAGGATAGGTTTCTGAAAAACATCGCGGGGTGGTGCGCATTGTATGGGTGAGTGTTACATTACATTTACTAGTAGGAGTGAGAAAAACATCACGGGGTGGTGCGCATTGTATGGGTGTGTGTTACATTACATTCACTAGTAGGAGTGAGAAAAACATCACGGGGTTGTGCGCATTGTATGGGTGTGTGTTACATTACATTCACCAGTAGGACTTAGAAAAACATCACGGGGTGGTGTGAATCGGAGGGTCTGAATTAGGATAGGCAGTGAGTGGCAATGTAGGATGGAGAAACGCACCGCGGGGTGGTCAGCGTAGGGAGGTCAGGGAACATGCAGTGGCAATGTAGGATAGGTTTCTGGAAAACATCTCGGGGTGGTGCGCATTGTATGGGTGTTTTTTACATTACATTCACTAGTAGGAGTGAGAAAAACATCACGGGGTGGTGCGCATTGTATGGGTGTGTGTTACATTACATTCACTAGTAGGAGTGAGAAAAACATCACGGGGTGGTGTGAATCAGAGGGTCTGAATTAGGATAGGCAGTGAGTGGCAATGTAGGATGGAGAAAAGCACCGCGGGGTGGTCAGCGTAGGGAGGTCAGGGAACATGCAGTGGCAATGTAGGATAGGTTTCTGGAAAATATATCGGGGTGTTGCGCATTGTATGGGTGTTTTTTACATTACATTCACTAGTCGGAGTGAGAAAAACATCACGGGGTGGTGCGCATTGTATGGGTGTGTGTTACATTACATTCACTAGTAGGAGTGAGAAAAACATCACGGGGTGGTGTGAATCGGAGGGTCTGAATTAGGATAAGCAGTGAGTGGCAATGTAAGATGGAGAAAAGCACCGCGGGGTGGTCAGCATGGGGAGGTCAGGGAACATGCAGTGGCAATGTAGGATAGGTTTCTGAAAATCATCGCGGGGTGGTGCGCATTGTATGGGTGTGTGTTACATTACATTCACTAGTAGGAGTGAGAAAAACATCACGGGGTGGTGCGCATTGTATGGGTGTGTGTTACATTACATTCACTAGTAGGAGTGAGAAAAACATCACGGGGTGGTGTGAATCGGAGGGTCTGAATTAGGATAGGCAGTGAGTGGCAATGTAGGATGGAGAAAAGCACCGCGGGGTGGTCAGCATGGGTCGGTCAGGGAACATGCAGTGGCAATGTAGGATAGGTTTCTGAAAAACATCGCGGGGTGGTGCGCATTGTATGGGTGAGTGTTACATTACATTCACTAGTAGGAGTGAGAAAAACATCACGGAGTGGTTCGCATTGTATGGGTGTGTGTTACATTACATTCACTAGTAGGAGTGAGAAAAACATCACGGGGTGGTGTGAATCGGAGGGTCTGAATTAGGATAGGCAGTGAGTGGCAATGTAGAATGGAGAAAAGCACCGCGTGGTGGTCAGCATGGGTAGGTCAGGGAACATGCAGTGGCAATGTAGGATAGGTTTCTGAAAAACATCGCGGGGTGGTGCACATTGTATGGGTGTGTGTTACATTACATTCACTGGTAGGAGTGAGAAAAACATCACGGGGTGGTGCGCATTGTATCGCTGTGTGTTACATTACATTCACTAGTAGGAGTGAGAAAAACATCACGGGGTGGTGTGAATCGGAGGGTCTGAATTAGGATAGGCAGTGAGTGGCAATGTAGGATGGAGAAAAGCACCACGGGGTGGTCAGCATGGGGAGGTCAGGGAACATGCAGGGCAATGTAGGATAGGTTTCTGAAAAACATCGCGGGGTGGTGCGCATTGTATGGGTGTGTGTTACATTACATTCACTAGTAGGAGTGAGAAAAACATCACGGGGTGGTGCGCATTGTATGGGTGTGTGTTACATTACATTCACTAGTAGGAGTGAGAAAAGCATCACGGGGTGGTGTGAATCGGAGGGTCTGAATTAGGATAGGCAGTGAGTGGCAATGTAGGATGGAGAAAAGCACCGCGGGGTGGTCAGCATGGGGAGGTCAGGGAACATGCAGTGGCATTGTAGGATAGGTTTCTGAAAAACAGCGCGGGGTGGTGCGCATTGTATGGGTGTGTGTTACATTACATTCACTAGTAGGAGTGAGAAAAGCATCACGGTGTGGTGCGCATTGTATGGGTGTGTGTTACATTACATTCACTAGTAGGAGTGAGAAAAACATCACGGGGTGGTGTGAATCGGAGGGTCTGAATTAGGATAGGCAGTGAGTGGCAATGTAGGATGGAGAAAAGCACCGCGGGGTGGTCAGCATGGGTAGGTCAGGGAACATGCAGTGGCAATGTAGGATAGGTTTCTGAAAAACATCGCGGGGTGGTGCGCATTGTATGGGTGAGTGTTACATTACATTGACCAGTAGGAGTGAGAAAAACATCACGGGGTGGTGCGCATTGTATGGGTGTGTGTTACATTACATTCACTAGAAGGAGTGAGAAAAACATCATGGGGTGGTGCGCATTGTATGGGTGTGTGTTACATTACATTCACTAGTAGGAGTGAGAAAAACATCACGGGGTGGTGTGAATCGGAGGGTCTGAATTAGGATAGGCAGTGAGTGGCAATGTAGGATGGAGAAAAGCATCGCGGGGTGGTCAGCATGGGGAGGTCAGGGAACATGCAGTGGCAATGTAGGATAGGTTTCTGAAAAACATCGCGGGGTGGTGCGCATTGTATGGGTGTGTGTTACATTACATTTACTAGTAGGAGTGAGAAAAACATCACGGGGTGGTGCGCATTGTATGGGTGTGTGTTACATTACATTCACTAGTAGGAGTGAGAAAAGCATCACGGGGTGGTGTGAATCGGAGGGTCTGAATTAGGATAGGCAGTGAGTGGCAATGTAGGATGGAGAAAAGCACCGCGGGGTGGTCAGCATGGGGAGGTCAGGGAACATGCAGTGGAAATGTAGGATAGGTTTCTTAAAAACATCGCGAGGTGGTGCGCATTGTATGGTTGTGTTACATTACATTCACTAGTAGGAGTGAGAAAAACATCACGGGGTGGTGCGCATTGTATGGGTGTGTGTTACATTACATTCACTAGTAGGAGTGAGAAAAACATCACGGGGTGGTGTGAATCGGAGGGTCTGAATTAGGATAGGCAGTGAGTGGCAATGTAGGATGGAGAAAAGCACCGTGGGGTGGTCAGCATGGGGAGGTCAGGGAACATGCAGTGGCAATGTAGGATAGGTTTCTGAAAATCATCGCGGGGTGGTGCGCATTGTACGGGTGTGTGTTACATTACATTCACTAGTAGGAGTGAGAAAAACATCACGGGGTTTTGCGCATTGTATGGGTGTGTTTTACATTACATTCACTAGTAGGAGTGAGAAAAACATCACGGGGAGGTGTGAATCGGAAGGTCTGAATTAGGATAGGCAGTGAGTGGCAATGTAGGATGGAGAAAAGCACCGCGGGGTGGTCAGCATGGGGAGGTCAGGGAACATGCAGTGGCATTGTAGGATTGGTTTCTGAAAAACATCGCGGGGTGGTGCGCATTGTATGGGTGTGTGTTACATTACATTCACTAGTAGGAGTGAGAAAAGCATCACGGGGTGGTGTGAATTGGAGGGTCTGAATTAGGATAGGCAGTGAGTGGCAATGTCGGATGGAGAAAAGCACCGCGGGGTGGTCAGCATGGGGAGGTCAGGGAACATGCAGTGGCAATGTAGGATAGGTTTCTGAAAAACATCGCGGGGTGGTGCGCATTATATGGGTGTGTGTTACATTGCATTCACTAGTAGGAGTGAGAAAAACATCACGGGGTGGTGCGCATTGTATGGGTGTCTGTTACATTACATTCACTAGTAGGAGTGAGAAAAGCATCACGGGGTGGTGTGAATCGGAGGGTCTGAATCAGGATAGGCAGTGAGTGGCAATGTAGGATGGAGAAAAGCACCGCGGGGTGGTCAGCATGGGGAGGTCAGGGAACATGCAGTGGCACTGTAGGATAGGTTTCTGAAAAATATCGCGGGGTGGTGCGCATCGTATGGGTGTGTGTTACATTACATTCACTAGTAGGAGTGAGAAAAGCATCACGGGGTGGTGTGAATCGGAGGGTCTGAATTAGGATAGGCAGTGAGTGGCAATGTCGGATGGAGAAAGCACCGCGGGGTGGTCAGCATGGGGAGGTCAGGGAACATGCAGTGGCAATGTAGGATAGGTTTCTGAAAAACATCGCGGGGTGGTGCGCATTGTATGGGTGTGTGTTACATTACATTCACTAATAGGAGTGAGAAAAACATCACGGGGTGGTGCGCATTGTATGGGTGTGTGTTACATTACATTCACTAGTAGGAGTGAGAAAAACATCACGGGGTGGTGTGAATCGGAGGGTCTGAATTAGGATAGGCAGTGAGTGGCAATGTAGGATGGAGAAAAGCAGCGCGGGGTGGTCAGCATGGGTAGGTCAGGGAACATGCAGTGGCAATGAAGGATAGGTTTCTGAAAAACATCGCGGGGTGGTGCGCATTGTATGGGTGAGTGTTACATTACATTCACTAGTAGGAGTGAGAAAAACATCACGGGGTGGTCCGCATTGTATGCGTGTGTGTTACATTACGTTCACTAGTAGGAGTGAGAAAAACATCACGGGGTGGTGTGAATCGGAGGGTCTGAATTACGATAGGCTGTGAGTGGCAATGTAGGATGGAGAAAAGCACCGCGTGGTGGTCAGCATGGGGCGGTCAGGGAACATGCAGTGGCAATGTAGGATAGGTTTCTGAAAAACATCGCGGGTTGGTGCGCATTGTATGGGTGTGTGTTACATTACATTCACTAGTAGGAGTGAGAAAAACATCACGGGGTGGTGCGCAATGTATGGGTGTGTGTTACATTACATTCACTAGTAGGAGTGAGAAAGGCATCACGGGGTGGTGTGAATCGGAGGGTATGAATTAGGATAGGCAGTGAGTGGCAATGTAGGATGGAGAAAAGAACCGCGGGGTGGTCAGCATGGGTAGGTCAGGGAACATGCAGTGGCAATGTAGGATAGGTTTCTGAAAAACATCGCGGGGTGGTGCGCATTGTATGGGTGAGTGTTACATTACATTTACTAGTAGGAGTGAGAAAAACATCACGGGGTGGTGCGCATTGTATGGGTGTGTGTTACATTACATTCACTAGTAGGAGTGAGAAAAACATCACGGGGTGGTGCGCATTGTATGGGTGTGTGTTACATTACATTCACCAGTAGGACTGAGAAAAACATCACGGGGTGGTGTGAATCGGAGGGTCTGAATTAGGATAGGCAGTGAGTGGCAATGTAGGATGGAGAAACGCACCGCGGGGTGGTCAGCGTAGGGAGGTCAGGGAACATGCAGTGGCAATGTAGGATAGGTTTTTGGAAAACATCTCGGGGTGGTTCGCATTGTATGGGTGTTTTTTACATTACATTCACTAGTAGGAGTGAGAAAAACATCACGGGGTGGTGCGCATTGTATGGGTGTGTGTTACATTACATTCACTAGTAGGAGTGAGAAAAACATCACGGGGTGGTGTGAATCAGAGGGTCTGATTTAGGATAGGCAGTGAGTGGCAATGTAGGATGGAGAAAAGCACCACGGGGTGGTCAGCATGGGGAGGTCAGGGAACATGCAGTGGCAATGTAGGATAGGTTTCTGAAAAACATCGCGGGGTGGTGCGCATTGTATGGGTGTGTGTTACATTACATTCACTAGTAGGATTGAGAAAAACATCACGGGGTGGTGTGAATTGGAGGGTCTGAATTAGGATAGGCAGTGAGTGGCAATGTAGGATGGAGAAAAGCACCGCCGGGTGGTCAGCATGGGGAGGTCAGGGAACATGCAGTGGCAATGTAGGATAGGTTTCTGAAAAACATCGCGGGGTGGTGCGCATTGTATGGTTGTGTGTTACATTACATTGACTAGTAGGAGTGAGAAAAACATCACGGGGTGGTGCGCATTGTATGGGTGTGTGTTACATTACATTCACTAGTAGGAGTGAGAAAAACATCACGGGGTGGTGTGAATCGGAGGGTCTGAATTAGGATAGGCAGTGAGTGGCAATGTAGGATGGAGAAAAGCACCGCGGGGTGGTGAGCAAGGGGAGGTCAGGGAACATGCAGTGGCAATGTAGGATAGGTTTCTGAAAAACATCGCGGGGTTGTGCGCATTGTATGGGTGTGTGTTACAATACATTCACTAGTAGGATTAAGAAAACCATCTCGGGGTTGTGCACATTGTATGGGTGTGTGTTACATTACATTCACTAGTAGGAGTGAGAAAAGCATCACGGGGAGTTGTGAATCGGAGGGTCTGAATTAGGATAGGCAGTGAGTGGCAATGTAGGATGGAGAAAAGCACCGCGGGGTGGTCAGCATGGGGAGGTCACGGAACATGCAGTAGCAATGTAGGATAGGTTTCTGAAAAACATCGCGGGGTGGTGCGCATTGTATGGGTGTGTGTTACATTACATTCACTAGTAGGAGTGAGAAAAACATCACGGAGTGGTGCGCATTGTATGGGTGTGTGTTACATTACATTGACTAATAGGAGT
The DNA here is from genome assembly GCF_034190915.1 of Cavia porcellus. NCBI lineage: Eukaryota > Metazoa > Chordata > Mammalia > Rodentia > Caviidae > Cavia > Cavia porcellus. Next base: position 154,227 of record NW_026947666.1, on the reverse strand, counting down.
GAGAAAAACATCACGGAGTGGTGTGAATCGGAGGGCCTGAATTAGGATAGGCAGTGAGTGGCAATGTAGGATAGAGAAAAGCACCGCGGGGTGGTCAGCATGGGGAGGTCAGGGAACATGCAGTGGCAATGTAGGATAGGTTTCTGAAAAACATCGCGAGGTGGTGCGCATTGTATGGGTGTGTGTTACATTACATTCACTAGTAGGAATGAGAAAAACATCACGGGGTTTTGCGCATTGTATGGGTGTGTGTTACATTACATTCACTAGTAGGAGTGAGAAAAACATCACGGGGAGGTGTGAATCGGATGGTCTGAATTAGGATAGGCAGTGAGTGGCAATGTAGGATGGAGAAAAGCACCGCGGGGTGGTCAGCATGGGGAGGTCAGGGAACATGCAGTGGCATTGTAGGATTGGTTTCTGAAAAACATCGCGGGGTGGTGCGCATTGTATGGGTGTGTGTTACATTATATTCACTAGTAGGAGTGAGAAAAGCATCACGGGGTGGTGCGCATTGTATGGGTGTGTGTTACATTACATTCACTAGTAGGAGTGAGAGAAACATCACGGGGTGGTGTGAATCGGAGGGTCTGAATTAGGATAAGCAGTGAGTGGCAATGTAGGATGGAGAAAAGCACCGCGGGGTGGTCAGCATGGGGAGGCCAGGGAACATGCAGTGGCAATGTAGGATAGGTTTCTTAAAAACATCGCGGGGTGGTGCGCATTGTATGGGTGAGTGTTACATTACATTCACTAGTAGGAGTGAGAAAAACATCACGGGGTTGTGCGCATTGTATGGGTGTGTGTTACATTACATTCAGTAGTAGGAGTGAGAAAAACATCACGGGGTGGTGTGAATCGGAGGGTCTGAATTAGGATAGGCAGTGAGTGGCAATGTAGGATGGAGAAAAGCACCGCAGGGTGGTCAGGATGGGGAGGTCAGGAAACATGCAGTGGCAATGTAGGATAGGTTTCTGAAAAACATCGCGGGGTGGTGCGCATTGAATGGGTGTGTGTTACATTACATTCACTAGTAGGAGTGAGAAAAACATCACGGGGTGGTGCGAAATGTATGGGTGTCTGTTACATTACATTCACTAGTAGTAGTGAGAAAAGCATCACGGGGTGGTGTGAATCGGAGGGTCTGAATTAGGATAGGCAGTGAGTGGCAATGTAGGATGGAGAAAAGCAGCGCGGGGTGGTCAGCATGGGTAGGTCAGGGAACATGCAGTGGCAATGAAGGATAGGTTTCTGAAAAACATCGCGGGGTGGTGCGCATTGTATGGGTGAGTGTTACATTACATTCACTAGTAGGAGTGAGAAAAACATCACGGGGTGGTCCGCATTGTATGCGTGTGTGTTACATTACATTCACTAGTAGGAGTGAGAAAAACATCACGGGGTGGTGTGAATCGGAGGGTCTGAATTACGATAGGCTGTGAGTGGCAATGTAGGATGGAGAAAAGCACCGCGGGGTGGTCAGCATGGGGCGGTCAGGGAACATGCAGTGGCAATGTAGGATAGGTTTCTGAAAAACATCGCGGGGTGGTGCGCATTGTATGGGTGTGTGTTACATTACATTCACTAGTAGGAGTGAGAAAAACATCACGGGGTGGTGCGCAATGTATGGGTGTGTGTTACATTACATTCACTAGTAGGAGTGAGAAAGGCATCACGGGGTGGTGTGAATCGGAGGGTATGAATTAGGATAGGCAGTGAGTGGCAATGTAGGATGGAGAAAAGAACCGCGGGGTGGTCAGCATGGGTAGGTCAGGGAACATGCAGTGGCAATGTAGGATAGGTTTCTGAAAAACATCGCGGGGTGGTGCGCATTGTATGGGTGAGTGTTACATTACATATACTAGTAGGAGTGAGAAAAACATCACGGGGTGGTGCGCATTGTATGGGTGTGTGTTACATTACATTCACTAGTAGGAGTGAGAAAAACATCACGGGGTGGTGCGCATTGTATGGGTGTGTGTTACATTACATTCACCAGTAGGACTGAGAAAAACATCACGGGGTGGTGTGAATCGGAGGGTCTGAATTAGGATAGGCAGTGAGTGGCAATGTAGGATGGAGAAAGGCACCGCGGGGTGGTCAGCGTAGGGAGGTCAGGGAACATGCAGTGGCAATGTAGGATAGGTTTTTGGAAAACATCTCGGGGTGGTTCGCATTGTATGGGTGTTTTTTACATTACATTCACTAGTAGGAGTGAGAAAAACATCACGGGGTGGTGCGCATTGTATGGGTGTGTGTTACATTACATTCACTAGTAGGAGTGAGAAAAACATCACGGGGTGGTGTGAATCAGAGGGTCTGATTTAGGATAGGCAGTGAGTGGCAATGTAGGATGGAGAAAAGCACCACGGGGTGGTCAGCATGGGGAGGTCAGGGAACATGCAGTGGCAATGTAGGATAGGTTTCTGAAAAACATCGCGGGGTGGTGCGCATTGTATGGGTGTGTGTTACATTACATTCACTAGTAGGATTGAGAAAAACATCACGGGGTGGTGTGAATTGGAGGGTCTGAATTAGGATAGGCAGTGAGTGGCAATGTAGGATGGAGAAAAGCACCGCCGGGTGGTCAGCATGGGGAGGTCAGGGAACATGCAGTGGCAATGTAGGATAGGTTTCTGAAAAACATCGCGGGGTGGTGCGCATTGTATGGTTGTGTGTTACATTACATTCACTAGTAGGAGTGAGAAAAACATCACGGGGTGGTGCGCATTGTATGGGTGTGTGTTACATTACATTCACTAGTAGGAGTGAGAAAAACATCACGGGGTGGTGTGAATCGGAGGGTCTGAATTAGGATAGGCAGTGAGTGGCAATGTAGGATGGAGAAAAGCACCGCGGGGTGGTCAGCATGGGGAGGTCACGGAACATGCAGTAGCAATGTAGGATAGGTTTCTGAAAAACATCGCGGGGTGGTGCGCATTGTATGGGTGTGTGTTACATTACATTCACTAGTAGGAGTGAGAAAAACATCACGGAGTGGTGCGCATTGTATGGGTGTGTGTTACATTACATTGACTAGTAGGAGTGAGAAAAACATCACGGAGTGGTGTGAATCGGAGGGCCTGAATTAGGATAGGCAGTGAGTGGCAATGTAGGATATAGAAAAGCACCGCGGGGTGGTCAGCATGGGGAGGTCAGGGAACATGCAGTGGCAATGTAGGATAGGTTTCTGAAAAACATCGCGAGGTGGTGCGCATTGTATGGGTGTGTGTTACATTATATTCACTAGTAGGAGTGAGAAAAGCATCACGGGGTGGTGCGCATTGTATGGGTGTGTGTTACATTACATTCACTAGTAGGAGTGAGAAAAACATCACGGAGTGGTGCGCATTGTATGGGTGTGTGTTACATTACATTCACCAGTAGGACTGAGAAAAACATCACGGGGAGGTGTGAATCGGATGGTCTGAATTAGGATAGGCAGTGAGTGGCAATGTAGGATGGAGAAAAGCACCGCGGGGTGGTCAGCATGGGGAGGTCAGGGAACATGCAGTGGCATTGTAGGATTGGTTTCTGAAAAACATCGCGGGGTGGTGCGCATTGTATGGGTGTGTGTTACATTATATTCACTAGTAGGAGTGAGAAAAGCATCACGGGGTGGTGCGCATTGTATGGGTGTGTGTTACATTACATTCACTAGTAGGAGTGAGAGAAACATCACGGGGTGGTGTGAATCGGAGGGTCTGAATTAGGATAAGCAGTGAGTGGCAATGTAGGATGGAGAAAAGCACCGCGGGGTGGTCAGCATGGGGTGGCCAGGGAACATGCAGTGGCAATGTAGGATAGGTTTCTTAAAAACATCGCGGGGTGGTGCGCATTGTATGGGTGAGTGTTACATTACATTCACTAGTAGGAGTGAGAAAAACATCACGGGGTTGTGCGCATTGTATGGGTGTGTGTTACATTACATTCAGTAGTAGGAGTGAGAAAAACATCACGGGGTGGTGTGAATCGGAGGGTCTGAATTAGGATAGGCAGTGAGTGGCAATGTAGGATGGAGAAAAGCACCGCAGGGTGGTCAGGATGGGGAGGTCAGGAAACATGCAGTGGCAATGTAGGATAGGTTTCTGAAAAACATCGCGGGGTGGTGCGCATTGAATGGGTGTGTGTTACATTACATTCACTAGTAGGAGTGAGAAAAACATCACGGGGTGGTGCGAAATGTATGGGTGTCTGTTACATTACATTCACTAGTAGTAGTGAGAAAAGCATCACGGGGTGGTGTGAATCGGAGGGTCTGAATTAGGATAGGCAGTGAGTGGCAATGTAGGATGGAGAAAAGCACGGCGGGGTGGTCAGCATGGGGAGGTCAGGGAACATGCAGTGGCAATGTAGGATAGGTTTCTGAAAAACATCTCGGGGCGGTGCGCATTGTATGGGTGTGTGTTACATTACATTCACTAGTAGGAGTGAGAAAAACATCACGGGGTTTTGCGCATTGTATGGGTGTGTGTTACATTACATTCACTAGTAGGAGTGAGAAAAACATCACGGGGTGGTGTGAATCGGAGGGTCTGAATTAGGATAGGCAGTGAGTGGCAATGTAGGATGGAGAAAAGCACCGCGGGGTGGTCAGCATGGGTAGGTCAGGGAACATGCAGTGGCAATGTAGGATAGGTTTCTGAAAAACATCGCGGGGTGGTGCGCATTGTATGGGTGAGTGTTACATTACATTCACTAGCAGGAGTGAGAAAAACATCACGGGGTGGTCCGCATTGTATGGGTGTGTGTTACATTACATTCACTAGTAGGAGTGAGAAAAACATCACGGGGTGTTGTGAATCTGAGGGTCTCAATTAGGATAGGCAGTGAGTGGCAATGTAGGATGGAGAAAAGCACCGCGGGGTGGTCAGCATGGGGCGGTCAGGGAACATGCAGTGGCAATGTAGGATAGGTTTCTGAAAAACATCGCGGGGTGGTGCGCATTGTATGGGTGTGTGTTACATTACATTCACTAGTAGGAGTGAGAAAGGCATCACGGGGTGGTGTGAATCGGAGGGTCTGAATTAGGATAGGCAGTGATTGGCAATGCAGGATGGAGAAAAGAACCGCGGGGTGGTCAGCATGGGTAGGTCAGGGAACATGCAGTGGCAATGTAGGATAGGTTTCTGAAAAACATCGCGGGGTGGTGCGCATTGTATGGGTGAGTGTTACATTACGTTTACTAGTAGGAGTGAGAAAAACATCACGGGGTGGTGCGCATTGTATGGGTGTGTGTTACATTGCATTCACTAGTAGGAGTGAGAAAAACATCACGGGGTGGTGCGCATTGTATGGGTGTGTGTTACATTACATTCACCAGTAGGACTTAGAAAAACATCACGGGGTGGTGTGAATCAGAGGGTCTGAATTAGGATAGGCAGTGAGTGGCAATGTAGGATGGAGAAAAGCACCGCGGGGTGGTCAGCATGGGGAGGTCAGGGAACATGCAGTGGCAATGTAGGATAGGTTTCTGAAAAACATCGCGGGGTGTTGCGCATTGTATGGGTGTGTGTTACATTACATTCACTAGTAGGATTGAGAAAAACATCACGGGGTGGTGTGAATTGGAGGGTCTGAATTAGGATAGGCAGTGAGTGGCAATGTAGGATGGAGGAAAGCACCGCCGGGTGGTCAGCATGGGGAGGTCAGGGAACATGCAGTGGCAATGTAGGATAGGTTTCTGAAAAACATCGTGGGGTGGTGCGCATTGTATGGTTGTGTGTTACATTACATTCACTAGTAGGAGTGAAAAAAACATCACGGGGTGGTGCGCATTGTATGGGTGTGTGTTACATTACATTCACTAGTAGGAGTGAGAAAAACATCACGGGGTGGTGTGAATCGGAGGGTCTGAATTAGGATAGGCAGTGAGTGGCAATGTAGGATGGAGAAAAGCACCGCGGGATGGTCAGCAAGGGGAGGTCAGGGAACATGCAGTGGCAATGTAGGATAGGTTTCTGAAAAACATCGCGGGGTGGTGCGCATTGTATGGGTGTGTGTTACATTACATTCACTAGTAGGAGTGAGAAAAACATCACGGGGTGGTGCGCATTGTATAGGTGTGTGTTACATTACATTCACTAGTAAGAGTGGGAAAAGCATCACGGGGTGGTGTGAATCAGAGGGTCTGAATTAGGATAGGCAGTGAGTGGCAACGTAGGATGGAGAAAAGCACCACGGGGTGGTCAGCATTGGGAGGTCAGGGAACATGCAGTGGCAATGTAGGATAGGTTTCTGAAAAACATCGCGCGGTGGTGCGCATTGTATGGGTGTGTGTTACATTACATTCACTAGTAGGAGTGAGAAAAACATCACGGGGTTTTGCGCATTGTATGGGTGTGTGTTACATTACATTCACTAGTAGGAGTGAGAAAAACATCACGGGGTGGTGTGAATCGGAGGGTCTGAATTAGGATAGGCAGTGAGTGGCAATGTAGGATGGAGAAAAGCACCGCGGGGTGGTCAGCATGGGTAGGTCAGGGAACATGCAGTGGCAATGTAGGATAGGTTTCTGAAAAACATCGCGGGGTGGTGCGCATTGTATGGGTGAGTGTTACATTACATTCACTAGCAGGAGTGAGAAAAACATCACGGGGTGGTCCGCATTGTATGGGTGTGTGTTACATTACATTCACTAGTAGGAGTGAGAAAAACATCACGGGTTGTTGTGAATCTGAGGGTCTCAATTAGGATAGGCAGTGAGTGGCAATGTAGGATGGAGAAAAGCACCGCGGGGTGGTCAGCATGGGGCGGTCAGGGAACATGCAGTGGCAATGTAGGATAGGTTTCTGAAAAACATCGCGGGGTGGTGCGCATTGTATGGGTGTGTGTTACATTACATTCACTAGTAGGAGTGAGAAAGGCATCACGGGGTGGTGTGAATCGGAGGGTCTGAATTAGGATAGGCAGTGATTGGCAATGCAGGATGGAGAAAAGAACCGCGGGGTGGTCAGCATGGGTAGGTCAGGGAACATGCAGTGGCAATGTAGGATAGGTTTCTGAAAAACATCGCGGGGTGGTGCGCATTGTATGGGTGAGTGTTACATTACGTTTACTAGTAGGAGTGAGAAAAACATCACGGGGTGGTGCGCATTGTATGGGTGTGTGTTACATTGCATTCACTAGTAGGAGTGAGAAAAACATCACGGGGTGGTGCGCATTGTATGGGTGTGTGTTACATTACATTCACCAGTAGGACTTAGAAAAACATCACGGGGTGGTGTGAATCAGAGGGTCTGAATTAGGATAGGCAGTGAGTGGCAATGTAGGATGGAGAAAAGCACCGCGGGGTGGTCAGCATGGGGAGGTCAGGGAACATGCAGTGGCAATGTAGGATAGGTTTCTGAAAAACATCGCGGGGTGTTGCGCATTGTATGGGTGTGTGTTACATTACATTCACTAGTAGGATTGAGAAAAACATCACGGGGTGGTGTGAATTGGAGGGTCTGAATTAGGATAGGCAGTGAGTGGCAATGTAGGATGGAGGAAAGCACCGCCGGGTGGTCAGCATGGGGAGGTCAGGGAACATGCAGTGGCAATGTAGGATAGGTTTCTGAAAAACATCGTGGGGTGGTGCGCATTGTATGGTTGTGTGTTACATTACATTCACTAGTAGGAGTGAAAAAAACATCACGGGGTGGTGCGCATTGTATGGGTGTGTGTTACATTACATTCACTAGTAGGAGTGAGAAAAACATCACGGGGTGGTGTGAATCGGAGGGTCTGAATTAGGATAGGCAGTGAGTGGCAATGTAGGATGGAGAAAAGCACCGCGGGGTGGTCAGCAAGGGGAGGTCAGGGAACATGCAGTGGCAATGTAGGATAGGTTTCTGAAAAACATCGCGGGGTGGTGCGCATTGTATGGGTGTGTGTTACATTACATTCACTAGTAGGAGTGAGAAAAACATCACGGGGTGGTGCGCATTGTATAGGTGTGTGTTACATTACATTCACTAGTAAGAGTGGGAAAAGCATCACGGGGTGGTGTGAATCAGAGGGTCTGAATTAGGATAGGCAGTGAGTGGCAACGTAGGATGGAGAAAAGCACCGCGGGGTGGTCAGCATTGGGAGGTCAGGGAACATGCAGTGGCAATGTAGGATAGGTTTCTGAAAAACATCGCGCGGTGGTGCGCATTGTATGGGTGTGTGTTACATTACATTCACTAGTAGGAGTGAGAAAAACATCACGGGGTTTTGCGCATTGTATGGGTGTGTGTTACATTACATTCACAGGTAGGAGTGAGAAAAACATCACGGGGAGGTGTGAATCGGATGGTCTGAATTAGGATAGGCAGTGAGTGGCAATGTAGGATAGAGAAAAGCACCGCGGGCTGGTCAGCATGAGGAGGTCAGGGAACATGCAGTGGCTTTGTAGGATAGGTTTCTGAAAAACATCGCGGGGTCTTGCGCATTGTATGGGTGTGTGTTACATTACATTCACTAGGAGGAGTGAGAAAAGCATCACGGGGTGGTGTGAATCGGAGGGTCTGAATTAGGATAGGCAGTGAGTGGCAATGTCGGATGGAGAAAAGCACCGCCGGGTGGTCAGCATGGGGAAGTCAGGGAACATGCAGTGGCAATGTAGGATAGGTTTCTGAAAAACATCGCGGGGTGGTGCGCATTTTATGGGTGTGTGTTACATTACATTCACTAGTAGGAGTGAGAAAAACATCACGGGGTGGTGCGCATTGTATGGGTGTGTGTTACATTACATTCACTAGTAGGAGTGAGAAAAACATCACGGGGTGGTGTGAATCGGAGTGTCTGAATTAGGATAAGCAGTGTGTGGCAATGTAGGATGGAGAAAAGCACCGCCGGGTGGTCAACATGGGGAGGTCAGGGAACATGCAGTGGCAATATAGGATAGGTTTCTTAAAAACATCGCGGGGTGGTGCGCATTGTATGGATGAGTGTTACATTACATTCACTAGTAGGAGTGAGAAAAACATCACGGGGTGTTGCGCATTGTATGGGTGTGTGTTACATTACATTCACTAGTAGGTGTGAGAAAAACATCACGGGGTGGTGTGAAACGGAGGGTCTGAATTAGGGTAGGCAGTGAGTGGCAATGTAGGATGGAGAAAAGCACCGCAGGGTGGTCAGCATGGGGAGGTCAGGGAACATGCAGTGGCAATGTAGGATAGGTTTCTGAAAAACATCGCGGGGTGGTGCGCATTGTATGGGTGTGTGTTACATTACATTCACTAGTAGGAGTGAGAAAAACATCACGGGGTTTTGCGCATTGTATGGGTGTGTGTTACATTACATTCACTAGTAGGAGTGAGAAAAACATCACGGGGAGGTGTGAATCGGATGGTCTGAATTAGGATAGGCAGTGAGTGGCAATGTAGGATGGAGAAAAGCACCGCGGGGTGGTCAGCATGGGGAAGTCAAGGAACATGCAGTGGCATTGTAGGATTGGTTTCTGAAAAACATCGCGGGGTGGTGCGCATTGTATGGGTGAGTGTTACATTATATTCACTAGTAGGAGTGAGAAAAACATCACGGGGTGGTGCGCATTGTATGGGTGTGTGTTACATTACATTCACTAGTAGGAGTGAGAAAAACATCACGGGGTGGTGTGAATCGGAGGGTCTGAATTAGGATAGGCAGTGAGTGGCAATGTAGGATGGAGAAAAGCACCGCAGGGTGGTCAGGATGGGGAGGTCAGGGAACATGCAGTGGCAATGTAGGATAGGTTTCTGAAAAACATCGCGGGGTGGTGCGCATTGAATGGGTGTGTGTTACATTACATTCACTAGTAGGAGTGAGAAAAACATCACGGGGTGGTGCGCATTGTATGGGTGTCTGTTACATTACATTCACTAGTAGGAGTGAGAAAAGCATCACGGGGTGGTGTGAATCGGAGGGTCTGAATTAGGATAGGCAGTGAGTGGCAATGTAGGATGGAGAAAAGCACCGCGGGGTGGTCAGCATGGGGAGGTCAGGGAACATGCAATGGCATTGTAGGATAGGTTTCTGAAAAACATCGCGGGCTGGTGCGCATTGTATGTGTGTGTGTTACATTACATTCACTAGTAGGAGTGAGAAAAGCATCACGGGGTGGTGTGAATCAGAGGGTCTGAATTAGGATAGGCAGTGAGTGGCAATGTCGGATGGAGAAAAGCACCGCGGGGTGGTCAGCATGGGGAGGTCAGGGAACATGCAGTGGCAATGTAGGATAGGTTTCTGAAAAACATTGCGGGGCGGTGCGCATTGTATGGGTGTGTGTTACATTACATTCACTAGTAGGAGTGAGAAAAACATCACGGGGTGGTGCGCATTGTATGGGTGTGTGTTATATAACATTCACTAGTAGGAGTGAGAAAAACATCACATGGTGGTGTGAATCGGAGGGTCTGAATTAGGATAGGCAGTGAGTGGCAATGTAGGATGGAGAAAAGCACCGCGGGTTGGTCAGCATGGGTAGGTCAGGGAACATGCAGTGGCAATGTAGGATAGGTTTCTGAAGAACATCGCGGGGTGGTGCGCATTGTATGGGTGAGTGTTACATTACATTCACTAGTAGGAGTGAGAAAAACATCACGGGGTGGTCCGCATTGTATGGGTGTGTGCTACATTACATTCACTAGTAGGAGTGAGAAAAACATCACGGGGTGGTGTGAATCGGAGGGTCTCAATTAGGATAGGCAGTGAGTGGCAATGTAGGATGGAGAAAAGCACCGCGGGGTGGTCAGCATGGGGCGGTCAGGGAACATGCAGTGGCAATGTAGGATAGGTTTCTGAAAAACATCGCGGGGTGGTGCGCATTGTATGGGTGTGTGTTACATTACATTCACTAGTAGGAGTGAGAAAAACATCACGGGGTTTTGCGCATTGTATGGGTGTGTGTTACATTACATTCACTAGTAGGAGTGAGAAAAACATCACGGGGAGGTGTGAATCGGATGGTCTGAATTAGGATAGGCAGTGAGTGGCAATGTAGGATGGAGAAAAGCACCGCGGGGTGGTCAGCATGGGGAAGTCAGGGAACATGCAGTGGCATTGTAGGATTGGTTTCTGAAAAACTTCGCGGGGTGGTGCGCATTGTATGGGTGAGTGTTACATTACATTCACTAGTAGGAGTGAGAAAAACATCACGGGATGGTGCGCATTGTATGGGTGTGTGTTACATTACATTCACTAGTAGGAGTGAGAAAAACATCACGGGGTGGTGTGAATCGGAGTGTCTGAATTAGGATAGGCAGTGAGTGGCAATGTAGGATGGAGAAAAGCACCGCGGGTTGGTCAGCATGGGTAGGTCAGGGAACATGCAGTGGCAATGTAGGATAGGTTTCTGAAAAACATCGCGGGGTGGTGCGCATTGTATGGGTGAGTGTTACATTACATTCACTAGTAGGAGTGAGAAAAACATCACGGGGTGGTCCGCATTGTATGGGTGTGTGCTACATTACATTCACTAGTAGGAGTGAGAAAAACATCAGGGGTGGTGTGAATCGGAGGGTCTCAATTAGGATAGGCAGTGAGTGGCAATGTAGGATGGAGAAAAGCACCGCGGGGTGGTCAGCATGGGGCGGTCAGGGAACATGCAGTGGCAATGGAGGATAGGTTTCTGAAAAACATCGCGGGGTGGTGCGCATTGTATGGGTGTGTGTTACATTACATTCACTAGTAGGAGTGAGAAAAACATCACGGGGTTTTGCGCATTGTATGGGTGTGTGTTACATTACATTCACTAGTAGGAGTGAGAAAAACATCACGGGGAGGTGTGAATAGGATGGTCTGAATTAGGATAGGCAGTGAGTGGCAATGTAGGATGGAGAAAAGCACCGCGGGGTGGTCAGCATGGGGAAGTCAGGGAACATGCAGTGGCATTGTAGGATTGGTTTCTGAAAAACATCGCGGGGTGGTGCGCATTGTATGGGTGAGTGTTACATTACATTCACTAGTAGGAGTGAGAAAAACATCACGGGGTGGTGCGCATTGTATGGGTGTGTGTTACATTACATTCACTAGTAGGAGTGAGAAAAACATCACGGGGTGGTGTGAATCGGAGGGTCTGAATTAGGATAGGCAGTGAGTGGCAATGTAGGATGGAGAAAAGCACCGCAGGGTGGTCAGGATGGGGAGGTCAGGGAACATGCAGTGGCAATGTAGGATAGGTTTCTGAAAAACATCGCGGGGTGGTGCGCATTGAATGGGTGTGTGTTACATTACATTCACTAGTAGGAGTGAGAAAAACATCACGGGTTGGTGCGCATTGTATGGGTGTCTGTTACATTACATTCACTAGTAGGAGTGAGAAAAGCATCACGGGGTGGTGTGAATCGGAGGGTCTGAATTAGGATAGGCAGTGAGTGGCAATGTAGGATGGAGAAAAGCACCGCGGGGTGGTCAGCATGGGGAGGTCAGGGAACATGCAATGGCATTGTAGCATAGGTTTCTGAAAAACATCGCGGGGTGGTGTGCATTGTATGAGTGTGTGTTACATTACATTCACTAGTAGGAGTGAGAAAAGCATCACGGGGTGGTGTGAATCGGAGGGTCTGAATTAGGATAGGCAGTGAGTGGCAATGTCGGATGGAGAAAAGCACCGCGGGGTGGTCAGCATGGGGAGGTCAGGGAACATGCAGTGGCAATGTAGGATAGGTTTCTGAAAAACATTGCGGGGCGGTGCGCATTGTATGGGTGTGTGTTACATTACATTCACTAGTAGGAGTGAGAAAAACATCACGGGGTGGTGCGCATTGTATGGGTGTGTGTTATATAACATTCACTAGTAGGAGTGAGAAAAACATCACAGGGTGGTGTGAATCGGAGGGTCTGAATTAGGATAGGCAGTGAGTGGCAATGTAGGATGGAGAAAAGCACCGCGGGTTGGTCAGCATGGGTAGGTCAGGGAACATGCAGTGGCAATGTAGGATAGGTTTCTGAAAAACATCGCGGGGTGGTGCGCATTGTATGGGTGAGTGTTACATTACATTCACTAGTAGGAGTGAGAAAAACATCACGGGGTGGTCCGCATTGTATGGGTGTGTGCTACATTACATTCACTAGTAGGAGTGAGAAAAACATCACGGGGTGGTGTGAATCGGAGGGTCTCAATTAGGATAGGCAGTGAGTGGCAATGTAGGATGGAGAAAAGCACCGCGGGGTGGTCAGCATGGGGCGGTCAGGGAACATGCAGTGGCAATGTAGGATAGGTTTCTGAAAAACATCGCGGGGTGGTGCGCATTGTATGGGTGTGTGTTACATTACATTCACTAGTAGGAGTGAGAAAAACATCACGGGGTTTTGCGCATTGTATGGGTGTGTGTTACATTACATTCACTAGTAGGAGTGAGAAAAACATCACGGGGAGGTGTGAATCGGATGGTCTGAATTAGGATAGGCAGTGAGTGGCAATGTAGGATGGAGAAAAGCACCGCGGGGTGGTCAGCATGGGGAAGTCAGGGAACATGCAGTGGCATTGTAGGATTGGTTTCTGAAAAACATCGCGGGGTGGTGCGCATTGTATGGGTGAGTGTTACATTACATTCACTAGTAGGAGTGAGAAAAACATCACGGGGTGGTGCGCATTGTATGGGTGTGTGTTACATTACATTCACTAGTAGGAGTGAGAAAAACATCACGGGGTGGTGTGAATCGGAGGGTCTGAATTAGGATAGGCAGTGAGTGGCAATGTAGGATGGAGAAAAGTACCGCGGGTTGGTCAGCATGGGTAGGTCAGGGAACATGCAGTGGCAATGTAGGATAGGTTTCTGAAAAACATCGCGGGGTGGTGCGCATTGTATGGGTGAGTGTTACATTACATTCACTAGTAGGAGTGAGAAAAACATCACGGGGTGGTCCGCATTGTATGGGTGTGTGCTACATTACATTCACTAGTAGGAGTGAGAAAAACATCACGGGGTGGTGTGAATCGGAGGGTCTCAATTAGGATAGGCAGTGAGTGGCAATGTAGGATGGAGAAAAGCACCGCGGGGTGGTCAGCATGGGGCGGTCAGGGAACATGCAGTGGCAATGTAGGATAGGTTTCTGAAAAACATCGCGGGGTGGTGCGCATTGTATGGGTGTGTGTTACATTACATTCACTAGTAGGAGTGAGAAAAACATCACGGGGTTTTGCGCATTGTATGGGTGTGTGTTACATTACATTCACTAGTAGGAGTGAGAAAAACATCACGGGGAGGTGTGAATAGGATGGTCTGAATTAGGATAGGCAGTGAGTGGCAATGTAGGATGGAGAAAAGCACCGCGGGGTGGTCAGCATGGGGAAGTCAGGGAACATGCAGTGGCATTGTAGGATTGGTTTCTGAAAAACATCGCGGGGTGGTGCGCATTGTATGGGTGAGTGTTACATTACATTCACTAGTAGGAGTGAGAAAAACATCACGGGGTGGTGCGCATTGTATGGGTGTGTGTTACATTACATTCACTAGTAGGAGTGAGAAAAACATCACGGGGTGGTGTGAATCGGAGGGTCTGAATTAGGATAGGCAGTGAGTGGCAATGTAGGATGGAGAAAAGCACCGCAGGGTGGTCAGGATGGGGAGGTCAGGGAACATGCAGTGGCAATGTAGGATAGGTTTCTGAAAAACATCGCGGGGTGGTGCGCATTGAATGGGTGTGTGTTACATTACATTCACTAGTAAAAGTGAGAAAAACATCACGGGGTGGTGCGCATTGTATGGGTGTCTGTTACATTACATTCACTAGTAGGAGTGAGAAAAGCATCACGGGGTGGTGTGAATCGGAGGGTCTGAATTAGGATAGGCAGTGAGTGGCAATGTAGGATGGAGAAAAGCACCGCGGGGTTGTCAGCATGGGGAGGTCAGGGAACATGCAATGGCATTGTAGGATAGGTTTCTGAAAAACATCGCGGGGTGGTGCGCATTTTATGAGTGTGTGTTACATTACATTCACTAGTAGGAGTGAGAAAAGCATCACGGGGTGGTGTGAATCGGAGGGTCTGAATTAGGATAGGCAGTGAGTGGCAATGTAGGATGGAGAAAAGCACCGCGGGGTGGTCAGCATGGGGAGGTCAGGGAACATGCAGTGGCAATGTAGGATAGGTTTCTGAAAAACATTGCGGGGCGGTGCGCATTGTATGGGTGTGTGTTACATTACATTCACTAGTAGGAGTGAGAAAAACATCACGGGGTGGAGCGCATTGTATGGGTGTGTGTTATATAACATTCACTAGTAGGAGTGAGAAAAACATCACAGGGTGGTGTGAATCGGAGGGTCTGAATTAGGATAGGCAGTGAGTGGCAATGTAGGATGGAGAAAAGCACCGCGGGTTGGTCAGCATGGGTAGGTCAGGGAACATGCAGTGGCAATGTAGGATAGGTTTCTGAAAAACATCGCTGGGTGGTGCGCATTGTATGGGTGAGTGTTACATTACATTCACTAGTAGGAGTGAGAAAAACATCACAGGGTGGTCCGCATTGTATGGGTGTGTGCTACATTATATTCACTAGTAGGAGTGAGAAAAACATCACGGGGTGGTGTGAATCGGAGGGTCTCAATTAGGATAGGCAGTGAGTGGCAATGTAGGATGGAGAAAAGCACCGCGGGGTGGTCAGCATGGGGCGGTCAGGGAACATGCAGTGGCAATGTAGGATAGGTTTCTGAAAAACATCGCGGGGTGGTGCGCATTGTATGGGTGTGTGTTACATTACATTCACTAGTAGGAGTGAGAAAAACATCACGGGGTGGTGCGCAATGTATGGGTGTGTGTTACATTACATTCACTAGTAGGAGTGAGAAAGGCATCACGGGGTGGTGTGAATCGGAGGGTCTGAATTAGGATAGGCAGTGAGTGGCAATGCAGGATGGAGAAAAGAACCGCGGGGTGGTCAGCATGGGTAGGTCAGGGAACATGCAGTGGCAATGTAGGATAGGTTTCTGAAAAACATCGCGGGGTGGTGCGCATTGTATGGGTGAGTGTTACATTACATTTAGTAGTAGGAGTGAGAAAAACATCACGGGGTGGTGCGCATTGTATGGGTGTGTGTTACATTACATTCACTAGTAGGAGTGAGAAAAACATCACGGGGTGGTGCGCATTGTATGGGTGTGTGTTACATTACATTCACCAGTAGGACTTAGAAAAACATCACGGGGTGGTGTGAATCGGAGGGTCTGAATTAGGATAGGCAGTGAGTGGCAATGTAGGATGGAGAAACGCACCACGGGGTGGTCAGCGTAGGGAGGTCAGGGAATATGCAGTGGCATTGTAGGATTGGTTTCTGAAAAACATCGCGGGGTGGTGCGCATTGTAATGGGTGAGTGTTACATTACATTCACTAGTAGGAGTGAGAAAAACATCACGGGGTGGTGCGCATTGTATGGGTGTGTGTTACATTACATTCACTAGTAGGAGTGAGAAAAACATCACGGGGTGGTGTGAATCGGAGGGTCTGAATTAGGATAGGCAGTGAGTGGCAATGTAGGATGGAGAAAAGCACCGCAGGGTGGTCAGGATGGGAGGTCAGGGAACATGCAGTGGCAATGTAGGATAGGTTTCTGAAAAACATCGCGGGGTGGTGCGCATTGAATGGGTGTGTGTTACATTACATTCACTAGTAGGAGTGAGAAAAACATCACGGGGTGGTGCGCATTGTATGGGTGTCTGTTACATTACATTCACTAGTAGGAGTGAGAAAAGCATCACGGGGTGGTGTGAATCGGAGGGTCTGAATTAGGATAGGCAGTGAGTGGCAATGTAGGATGGAGAAAAGCACCGCGGGGTGGTCAGCATGGGGAGGTCAGGGAACATGCAATGGCATTGTAGGATAGGTTTCTGAAAAACATCGCGGGGTGGTGCGCATTGTATGAGTGTGTGTTACATTACATTCACTAGTAGGAGTGAGAAAAGCATCACGGGGTGGTGTGAATCGGAGGGTCTGAATTAGGATAGGCAGTGAGTGGCAATGTCGGATGGAGAAAAGCACCGCGGGGTGGTCAGCATGGGGAGGTCAGGGAACATGCAGTGGCAATGTAGGATAGGTTTCTGAAAAACATTGCGGGGCGGTGCGCATTGTATGGGTGTGTGTTACATTACATTCACTAGTAGGAGTGAGAAAAACATCACGGGGTGGTGCGCATTGTATGGGTGTGTGTTATATAACATTCACTAGTAGGAGTGAGAAAAACATCACAGGGTGGTGTGAATCGGAGGGTCTGAATTAGGATAGGCAGTGAGTGGCAATGTAGGATGAGAAAAGCACCGCGGTTGGTCAGCATGGGTAGGTCAGGGAACATGCAGTGGCAATGTAGGATAGGTCTCTGAAAAACATCGCGGGGTGGTGCGCATTGTATGGGTGAGTGTTACATTACATTCACTAGTAGGAGTGAGAAAAACATCACGGGGTGGTCCGCATTGTATGGGTGTGTGCTACATTACATTCACTAGTAGGAGTGAGAAAAACATCACGGGGTGGTGTGAATCGGAGGGTCTCAATTAGGATAGGCAGTGAGTGGCAATGTCGGATGGAGAAAAGCACCGCGGGGTGGTCAGCATGGGGAGGTCAGGAAACATGCAGTGGCAATGTAGGATAGGTTTCTGAAAAACATTGCGGGGCGGTGCGCATTGTATGGGTGTGTGTTACATTACATTCACTAGTAGGAGTGAGAAAAACATCACGGGGTGGTGCGCATTGTATGGGTGTGTGTTATATAACATTCACTAGTAGGAGTGAGAAACACATCACAGGGTGGTGTGAATCGGAGGGTCTGAATTAGGATAGGCAGTGAGTGGCAATGTAGGATGGAGAAAAGCACCGCGGGTTGGTCAGCATGGGTAGGTCAGGGAACATGCAGTGGCAATGTAGGATAGGTTTCTGAAAACATCGCGGGTGGTGCGCATTGTATGGGTGAGTGTTACATTACATTCACTAGTAGGATTGAGAAAAACATCACGGGGTGGTCCGCATTGTATGGGTGTGTGCTACATTACATTCACTAGTAGGAGTGAGAAAAACATCACGGGGTGGTGTGAATCGGAGGGTCTCAATTAGGATAGGCAGTGAGTGGCAATGTAGGATGGAGAAAAGCACCGCGGGGTGGTCAGCATGGGGCGGTCAGGGAACATGCAGTGGCAATGTAGGATAGGTTTCTGAAAAACATCGCGGGGTGGTGCGCATTGTATGGGTGTGTGTTACATTACATTCACTAGTAGGAGTGAGAAAAACATCACGGGGTGGTGCGCAATGTATGGGTGTGTGTTAACATTACATTCACTAGTAGGAGTGAGAAAGGCATCACGGGGTGGTGTGAATCGGAGGGTCTGAATTAGGATAGGCAGTGAGTGGCAATGCAGGATGGAGAAAAGAACCGCGGGGTGGTCAGCATGGGTAGGTCAGGGAACATGCAGTGGCAATGTAGGATAGGTTTCTGAAAAACATCGCGGGTGGTGCGCATTGTATGGGTGAGTGTTACATTACATTTACTAGTAGGAGTGAGAAAAACATCACGGGGTGGTGCGCATTGTATGGGTGTGTGTTACATTACATTCACTAGTAGGAGTGAGAAAAACATCACGGGGTGGTGCGCATTGTATGGGTGTGTGTTACATTACATTCAACAGTAGGACTTAGAAAAACATCACGGGGTGGTGTGAATCGGAGGGTCTGAATTAGGATAGGCAGTGAGTGGCAATGTAGGATGGAGAAACGCACCACGGGGTGGTCAGCGTAGGGAGGTCAGGGAATATGCAGTGGCATTGTAGGATTGGTTTCTGAAAAACATCGCGGGGTGGTGCGCATTGTATGGGTGAGTGTTACATTACATTCACTAGTAGGAGTGAGAAAAACATCACGGGGTGGTGCGCATTGTATGGGTGTGTGTTACATTACATTCACTAGTAGGAGTGAGAAAAACATCACGGGGTGGTGTGAATCGGAGGGTCTGAATTAGGATAGGCAGTGAGTGGCAATGTAGGATGGAGAAAAGCACCGCAGGGTGGTCAGGATGGGGAGGTCAGGGAACATGCAGTGGCAATGTAGGATAGGTTTCTGAAAAACATCGCGGGGTGGTGCACATTGAATGGGCGTGTGTTACATTACATTCACTAGTAGGAGTGAGAAAAACATCACGGGGTGGTGCGCATTGTATGGGTGTCTGTTACATTACATTCACTAGTAGGAGTGAGAAAAGCATCACGGGGTGGTGTGAATCGGAGGGTCTGAATTAGGATAGGCAGTGAGTGGCAATGTAGGATGGAGAAAAGCACCGCGGGGTGGTCAGCATGGGGAGGTCAGGGAACATGCAATGGCATTGTAGGATAGGTTTCTGAAAAACATCGCGGGGTGGTGCGCATTGTATGAGTGTGTGTTACATTACATTCACTAGTAGGAGTGAGAAAAGCATCACGGGGTGGTGTGAATCGGAGGGTCTGAATTAGGATAGGCAGTGAGTGGCAATGTCGGATGGAGAAAAGCACCGCGGGGTGGTCAGCATGGGGAGGTCAGGGAACATGCAGTGGCAATGTAGGATAGGTTTCTGAAAAACATTGCGGGGCGGTGCGCATTGTATGGGTGTGTGTTACATTACATTCACTAGTAGGAGTGAGAAAAACATCACGGGGTGGTGCGCATTGTATGGGTGTGTGTTATATAACATTCACTAGTAGGAGTGAGAAAAACATCACAGGGTGGTGTGAATCGGAGGGTCTGAATTAGGATAGGCAGTGAGTGGCAATGTAGGATGGAGAAAAGCACCGCGGGTTGGTCAGCATGGGTAGGTCAGGGAACATGCAGTGGCAATGTAGGATAGGTTTCTGAAAAACATCGCGGGGTGGTGCGCATTGTATGGGTGAGTGTTACATTACATTCACTAGTAGGAGTGAGAAAAACATCACGGGGTGGTCCGCATTGTATGGGTGTGTGCTACATTACATTCACTAGTAGGAGTGAGAAAAACATCACGGGGTGGTGTGAATCGGAGGGTCTCAATTAGGATAGGCAGTGAGTGGCAATGTAGGATGGAGAAAAGCACCGCGGCGTGGTCAGCATGGGGCGGTCAGGGAACATGCAGTGGCAATGTAGGATAGGTTTCTGAAAAACATCGCGGGGTGGTGCGCATTGTATGGGTGTGTGTTACATTACATTCACTAGTAGGAGTGAGAAAAACATCACGGGGTTTTGCGCATTGTATGGGTGTGTGTTACATTACATTCACTAGTAGGAGTGAGAAAAACATCACGGGGAGGTGTGAATCGGATGGTCTGAATTAGGATAGGCAGTGAGTGGCAATGTAGGATGGAGAAAAGCACCGCGGGGTGGTCAGCATGGGGAAGTCAGGGAACATGCAGTGGCATTGTAGGATTGGTTTCTGAAAAACATCGCGGGGTGGTGCGCATTGTATGGGTGAGTGTTACATTACATTCACTAGTAGGAGTGAGAAAAACATCACGGGGTGGTGCGCATTGTATGGGTGTGTGTTACATTACATTCACTAGTAGGAGTGAGAAAAACATCACGGGGTGGTGTGAATCGGAGGGTCTGAATTAGGATAGGCAGTGAGTGGCAATGTAGGATGGAGAAAAGCACCGCGGGTTGGTCAGCATGGGTAGGTCAGGGAACATGCAGTGGCAATGTAGGATAGGTTTCTGAAAAACATCGCGGGGTGGTGCGCATTGTATGGGTGAGTGTTACATTACATTCACTAGTAGGAGTGAGAAAAACATCACGGGGTGGTCCGCATTGTATGGGTGTGTGCTACATTACATTCACTAGTAGGAGTGAGAAAAACATCACGGGGTGGTGTGAATCGGAGGGTCTCAATTAGGATAGGCAGTGAGTGGCAATGTAGGATGGAGAAAAGCACCGCGGGGTGGTCAGCATGGGGCAGTCAGGGAACATGCAGTGGCAATGTAGGATAGGTTTCTGAAAAACATCGCGGGGTGGTGCGCATTGTATGGGTGTGTGTTACATTACATTCACTAGTAGGAGTGAGAAAAACATCACGGGGTTTTGCGCATTGTATGGGTGTGTGTTACATTACATTCACTAGTAGGAGTGAGAAAAACATCACGGGGAGGTGTGAATAGGATGGTCTGAATTAGGATAGGCAGTGAGTGGCAATGTAGGATGGAGAAAAGCACCGCGGGGTGGTCAGCATGGGGAAGTCAGGGAACATGCAGTGGCATTGTAGGATTGGTTTCTGAAAAACATCGCGGGGTGGTGCGCATTGTATGGGTGAGTGTTACATTACATTCACTAGTAGGAGTGAGAAAAACATCACGGGGTGGTGCGCATTGTATGGGTGTGTGTTACATTACATTCACTAGTAGGAGTGAGAAAAACATCACGGGGTGGTGTGAATCGGAGGGTCTGAATTAGGATAGGCAGTGAGTGGCAATGTAGGATGGAGAAAAGCACCGCGGGGTGGTCAGCATGGGGAGGTCAGGGAACATGCAATGGCATTGTAGGATAGGTTTCTGAAAAACATCGCGGGGTGGTGCGCATTGTATGAGTGTGTGTTACATTACATTCACTAGTAGGAGTGAGAAAAGCATCACGGGGTGGTGTGAATCGGAGGGTCTGAATTAGGATAGGCAGTGAGTGGCAATGTCGGATGGAGAAAAGCACCGCGGGGTGGTCAGCATGGGGAGGTCAGGGAACATGCAGTGGCAATGTAGGATAGGTTTCTGAAAAACATTGCGGGGCGGTGCGCATTGTATGGGTGTGTGTTACATTACATTCACTAGTAGGAGTGAGAAAAACATCACGGGGTGGTGCGCATTGTATGGGTGTGTGTTATATAACATTCACTAGTAGGAGTGAGAAAAACATCACAGGGTGGTGTGAATCGGACGGTCTGAATTAGGATAGGCAGTGAGTGGCAATGTAGGATGGAGAAAAGCACCGCGGGGTGGTCAGCATGGGGAGGACAGGGAACATGCAGTGGCAATGTAGGATAGGTTTCTGAAAGACATCGCGGGGTGGTGCGCATTGTATGTGTGTGTGTTACATTACATTCACTAGTAGGAGTGAGAAAAACATCACGGGGTGGTGCGCATTGTATGGGTGTCTGTTACATTACATTCACTAGTAGGAGTGAGAAAAGCATCACGGGGTGGTGTGAATCGGAGGGTCTGAATTAGGATAGGCAGTGAGTGGCAATGTAGGATGGAGAAAAGCACCGCGGGGTGGTCAGCATGGGGAGGTCAGGGAACATGCAATGGCATTGTAGGATAGGTTTCTGAAAAACATCGCGGGGTGGTGCGCATTGTATGAGTGTGTGTTACATTACATTCACTAGTAGGAGTGAGAAAAGCATCACGGGGTGGTGTGAATCGGAGGGTCTGAATTAGGATAGGCAGTGAGTGGCAATGTCGGATGGAGAAAAGCACCGCGGGGTGGTCAGCATGGGGAGGTCAGGGAACATGCAGTGGCAATGTAGGATAGGTTTCTGAAAAACATTGCGGGGCGGTGCGCATTGTATGGGTGTGTGTTACATTACATTCACTAGTAGGAGTGAGAAAAACATCACGGGGTGGTGCGCATTGTATGGGTGTGTGTTATATAACATTCACTAGTAGCAGTGAGAAAAACATCACAGGGTGGTGTGAATCGGAGGGTCTGAATTAGGATAGGCAGTGAGTGGCAATGTAGGATGGAGAAAAGCACCGCGGGTTGGTCAGCATGGGTAGGTCAGGGAACATGCAGTGGCAATGTAGGATAGGTTTCTGAAAAACATCGCGGGGTGGTGCGCATTGTATGGGTGAGTGTTACATTACATTCACTAGTAGGAGTGAGAAAAACATCACGGGGTGGTCCGCATTGTATGGGTGTGTGCTACATTACATTCACTAGTAGGAGTGAGAAAAACATCACGGGGTGGTGTGAATCGGAGGGTCTCAATTAGGATAGGCAGTGAGTGGCAATGTAGGATGGAGAAAAGCACCGCGGGGTGGTCAGCATGGGGCGGTCAGGGAACATGCAGTGGCAATGTAGGATAGGTTTCTGAAAAACATCGCGGGGTGGTGCGCATTGTATGGGTGTGTGTTACATTACATTCACTAGTAGGAGTGAGAAAAACATCACGGGGTTTTGCGCATTGTATGGGTGTGTGTTACATTACATTCACTAGTAGGAGTGAGAAAAACATCACCTGGAGGTGTGAATCGGATGGTCTGAATTAGGATAGGCAGTGAGTGGCAATGTAGGATGGAGAAAAGCACCGCGGGGTGGTCAGCATGGGGAAGTCAGGGAACATGCAGTGGCATTGTAGGATTGGTTTCTGAAAAACATCGCGGGGTGGTGCGCATTGTATGGGTGAGTGTTACATTACATTCACTAGTAGGAGTGATAAAAACATCACGGGGTGGTGCGCATTGTATGGGTGTGTGTTACATTACATTCACTAGTAGGAGTGAGAAAAACATCACGGGGTGGTGTGAATCGGAGGGTCTGAATTAGGATAGGCAGTGAGTGGCAATGTAGGATGGAGAAAAGCACCGCGGGTTGGTCAGCATGGGTAGGTCAGGGAACATGCAGTGGCAATGTAGGATAGGTTTCTGAAAAACATCGCGGGGTGGTGCGCATTGTATGGGTGAGTGTTACATTACATTCACTAGTAGGAGTGAGAAAAACATGACGGGGTGGTCCGCATTGTATGGGTGTGTGCTACATTACATTCACTAGTAGGAGTGAGAAAAACATCACGGGGTGGTGTGAATCGGAGGGTCTCAATTAGGATAGGCAGTGAGTGGCAATGTAGGATGGAGAAAAGCACCGCGGGGTGGTCAGCATGGGGCGGTCAGGGAACATGCAGTGGCAATGTAGGATAGGTTTCTGAAAAACATCGCGGGGTGGTGCGCATTGTATGGGTGTGTGTTACATTACATTCACTAGTAGGAGTGAGAAAAACATCACGGGGTTTTGCGCATTGTATGGGTGTGTGTTACATTACATTCACTAGTAGGAGTGAGAAAAACATCACGGGGAGGTGTGAATAGGATGGTCTGAATTAGGATAGGCAGTGAGTGGCAATGTAGGATGGAGAAAAGCACCGCGGGGTGGTCAGCATGGGGAAGTCAGGGAACATGCAGTGGCATTGTAGGATTGGTTTCTGAAAAACATCGCGGGGTGGTGCGCATTGTATGGGTGAGTGTTACATTACATTCACTAGTAGGAGTGAGAAAAACATCACGGGGTGGTGCGCATTGTATGGGTGTGTGTTACATTACATTCACTAGTAGGAGTGAGAAAAACATCACGGGGTGGTGTGAATCAGAGGGTCTGAATTAGGATAGGCAGTGAGTGGCAATGTAGGATGGAGAAAAGCACCGCAGGGTGGTCAGGATGGGGAGGAAAGGGAACATGCAGTGGCAATGTAGGATAGGTTTCTGAAAAACATCGCGGGGTGGTGCGCATTGAATGGGTGTGTGTTACATTACATTCACTAGTAGGAGTGAGAAAAACATCACGGGTTGGTGCGCATTGTATGGGTGTCTGTTACATTACATTCACTAGTAGGAGTGAGAAAAGCATCACGGGGTGGTGTGAATCGGAGGGTCTGAATTAGGATAGGCAGTGAGTGGCAATGTAGGATGGAGAAAAGCACCGCGGGGTGGTCAGCATGGGGAGGTCAGGGAACATGCAATGGCATTGTAGGATAGGTTTCTGAAAAACATCGCGGGGTGGTGCGCATTGTATGAGTGTGTGTTACATTACATTCACTAGTAGGAGTGAGAAAAGCATCACGGGGTGGTGTGAATCGGAGGGTCTGAATTAGGATAGGCAGTGAGTGGCAATGTCGGATGGAGAAAAGCACCGCGGGGTGGTCAGCATGGGGAGGTCAGGGAACATGCAGTGGCAATGTAGGATAGGTTTCTGAAAAACATTGCGGGGCGGTGCGCATTGTATGGGTGTGTGTTACATTACATTCACTAGTAGGAGTGAGAAAAACATCACGGGGTGGTGCGCATTGTATGGGTGTGTGTTATATAACATTCACTAGTAGGAGTGAGAAAAACATCACAGGGTGGTGTGAATCGGAGGGTCTGAATTAGGATAGGCAGTGAGTGGCAATGTAGGATGGAGAAAAGCACCGCGGGTTGGTCAGCATGGGTAGGTCAGGGAACATGCAGTGGCAATGTAGGATAGGTTTCTGAAAAACATCGCGGGGTGGTGCGCATTGTATGGGTGAGTGTTACATTACATTCACTAGTAGGAGTGAGAAAAACATCACGGGGTGGTCCGCATTGTATGGGTGTGTGCTACATTACATTCACTAGTAGGAGTGAGAAAAACATCACGGGGTGGTGTGAATCGGAGGGTCTCAATTAGGATAGGCAGTGAGTGGCAATGTAGGATGGAGAAAAGCACCGCGGGGTGGTCAGCATGGGGCGGTCAGGGAACATGCAGTGGCAATGTAGGATAGGTTTCTGAAAAACATCGCGGGGTGGTGCGCATTGTATGGGTGTGTGTTACATTATATTCACTAGTAGGAGTGAGAAAAACATCACGGGGTTTTGCGCATTGTATGGGTGTGTGTTACATTACATTCACTAGTAGGAGTGAGAAAAACATCACGGGGAGGTGTGAATCGGATGGTCTGAATTAGGATAGGCAGTGAGTGGCAATGTAGGATGGAGAAAAGCACCGCGGGGTGGTCAGCATGGGGAAGTCAGGGAACATGCAGTGGCATTGTAGGATTGGTTTCTGAAAAACATCGCGGGGTGGTGCGCATTGTATGGGTGAGTGTTACATTACATTCACTAGTAGGAGTGAGAAAAACATCACGGGGTGGTGCGCATTGTATGGGTGTGTGTTACATTACATTCACTAGTAGGAGTGAGAAAAACATCACGGGGTGGTGTGAATCGGAGGGTCTGAATTAGGATAGGCAGTGAGTGGCAATGTAGGATGGAGAAAAGCACCGCGGGGTGGTCAGCATGGGGAGGTCAGGGAACATGCAATGGCATTGTAGGATAGGTTTCTGAAAAACATCGGGGGTGGTGCGCATTGTATGAGTGTGTGTTACATTACATTCACTAGTAGGAGTGAGAAAAACATCACGGGGTGGTGCGCAATGTATGAGTGTGTGTTACATTACATTCACTAGTAGGAGTGAGAAAGGCATCACGGGGTGGTGTGAATCGGAGGGTCTGAATTAGGATAGGCAGTGAGTGGCAATGCAGGATGGAGAAAAGAACCGCGGGGTGGTCAGCATGGGTAGGTCAGGGAACATGCAGTGGCAATGTAGGATAGGTTTCTGAAAAACATCGCGGGGTGGTGCGCATTGTATGGGTGAGTGTTACATTACATTTACTAGTAGGAGTGAGAAAAACATCACGGGGTGGTGCGCATTGTATGGGTGTGTGGTACATTACATTCACTAGTAGGAGTGAGAAAAACATCACGGGGTGGTGCGCATTGTATGGGTGTGTGTTACATTACATTCACCAGTAGGACTTAGAAAAACATCACGGGGTGGTGTGAATCGGAGGGTCTGAATTAGGATAGGCAGTGAGTGGCAATGTAGGATGGAGAAACGCACCACGGGGTGGTCAGCGTAGGGAGGTCAGGGAATATGCAGTGGCAAAGTAGGATAGGTTTCTGAAAAACATCGCGGGGTGGTGCGCATTGTATGGGTGTGTGTTACATTACATTCACTAGTAGGAGTGAGAAAAACATCACGGGGTGGTGCGCATTGTATGGGTGTGTGTTACATTACATTCACTAGTAGGAGTGAGAAAAACATCACGGGGTGGTGCGCATTGTATGGGTGTGTGTTACATTACATTCACTAGTAGGAGTGAGAAAAGCATCACGGGGTGGTGTGAATCGGAGGGTCTGAATTAGGATAGGCAGTGAGTGGCAATGTAGGATGGAGAAAAGCACCGCGGGGTGGTCAGCATCGGGAGGTCAGGGAACATGCAGTGGCAATGTAGGATAGGTTTCTGAAAAACATCGCGGGGTGGTGCGCATGGTATGGGTGTGTGTTACATTACATTCACTAGTAGGAGTGAGAAAAACATCACGGGGTGGTGCGCATTGTATGGGTGTGTGTTACATTACATTCACTAGTAGGAGTGAGAAAAACATCACGGGGTGGTGTGAATCGGAGGGTCTGAATTAGGATAGGCAGTGAGTGGCAATGTAGGATGGAGAAAAGCACCGCGGGGCAGTCAGCGTGGGAAGGTCAGGGAACATGCAGTGGCAATGTAGGATAGGTTTCTGAAAAATATCGCGGGGTGGTACGCATTGTATGGGTGTGTGTTACATTACATTCACTAGTAGGAGTGACAAAAACATCACGGGGTGGTGCGCATTGTATGGGTGTGTGTTACATTACATTCACTAATAGGAGTGAGAAAAACATCACGGGGTGGTGTGAATCGGAGGGTCTGAATTAGGATAGGCAGTGAGTGGCAATGTAGGATGGAGAAAAGCACCGCGGGGTGGTCAGCATGGGGAGGTCAGGGAACATGCAGTGGCAATGTAGGATAGGTTTCTGAAAAACATCGCGGGGTGGTGCGCATTGTATGGTTGTGTGTTACATTACATTCACTAGTAGGAGTGAGAAAAACATCACGCGGTGGTGCGCATTGTATGGGTGTGTGTTACATTACATTCACTAGTAGGAGTGAGAAAGGCATCACGGGGTGGTGTGAATCGGAGGGTCTGAATTAGGATAGGCAGTGAGTGGCAATGTAGGATGGAGAAAAGCACCGCGGGATGGTCAGCATGGGGAGGTCAGGGAACATGCAGTGGCAATGTAGGATAGGTTTCTGAAAAACATCGCGGGATGGTGCGCATTGTATGGGTGTGTGTTACATTACATTCACTAGTAGGAGTGAGAAAAACATCACGGGGTGGTGCGCATTGTATGGGTGTGTGTTACATTACATTCACCAGTAGGACTTAGAAAAACATCACGGGGTGGTGTGAATCAGAGGGTCTGAATTAGGATAGGCAGTGAGTGGCAATGTAGGATGGAGAAAAGCACCGCGGGGTGGTCAGCATGGGGAGGTCAGGGAACATGCAGTGGCAATGTAGGATAGGTTTCTGAAAAACATCGCGGGGTGTTGCGCATTGTATGGGTGTGTGTTACATTACATTCACTGGTAGGATTGAGAAAAACATCACGGGGTGGTGTGAATTGGAGGGTCTGAATTAGGATAGGCAGTGAGTGGCAATGTAGCATGGAGGAAAGCACCGCGGGGTGGTCAGCATGGGGAGGTCAGGGAACATGCAGTGGCAATGTAGGATAGGTTTCTGAAAAACATCGTGGGGTGGTGCGCATTGTATGGTTGTGTGTTACATTACATTCACAAGTAGGAGTGAGAAAAACATCACGGGGTGGTGCGCATTGTATGGGTGTGTGTTACATTACATTCACTAGTAGGAGTGAGAAAAACATCACGGGGTGGTGTGAATCGGAGGGTCTGAATTAGGATAGGCAGTGAGTGGCAATGTAGGATGGAGAAAAGCACCGCGGGGTGGTCAGCAAGGGGAGGTCAGGGAACATGCAGTGGCAATGTAGGATAGGTTTCTGAAAAACATCGCGGGGTGGTGCGCATTGTATGGGTGTGTGTTACATTACATTCACTAGTAGGAGTGAGAAAAACATCTCGGGGTTGTGCGCATTGTATGGGTGTGTGCTACATTACATTCACTAGTAGGAGTGAGAAAAGCATCACGGGGTGGTGTGAATCGGAGGGTCTGAATTAGGATAGGCAGTGAGTGGCAATGTAGGATGGAGAAAAGCACCGCGGGGTGGTCAGCATGGGGAGGTCAGGGAACATGCAGTAACAATGTAGGATAGGTTTCTGAAAATCATCGCGGGGTGGTGCGCATTGTATGGGTGTGTGTTACATTACATTCACTAGTAGGAGTGAGAAAAACATCACGGGGTGGTGCGCATTGTATGGGTGTGTGTTACATTACATTCACTAGTAAGAGTGGGAAAAGCATCACGGGGTGGTGTGAATCAGAGGGTCTGAATTAGGATAGGCAGTGAGTGGCAATGTAGGATGGAGAAAAGCACCGCGGGGTGGTCAGCATTGGGAGGTCAGGGAACATGCAGTGGCAATGTAGGATAGGTTTCTGAAAAACATCGCGCGGTGGTGCGCATTGTATGGGTGTGTGTTACATTACATTCACTAGTAGGAGTGAGAAAAACATCACGGGGTTTTGCGCATTGTATGGGTGTGTGTTACATTACATTCACAGGTAGGAGTGAGAATAACATCACGGGGAGGTGTGAATCGGATGGTCTGAATTAGGATAGGCAGTGAGTGGCAATGTAGGATAGAGAAAAGCACCGCGGGCTGGTCAGCATGGGGAGGTCAGGGAACATGCATTGGCTTTGTAGGATAGGTTTCTGAAAAACATCGCGGGGTCTTGCGCATTGTATGGGTGTGTGTTACATTACATTCACTAGGAGGAGTGAGAAAAGCATCACGGGGTGGTGTGAATCGGAGGGTCTGAATTAGGATAGGCAGTGAGTGGCAATGTGGGATGGAGAAAAGCACCGCCGGGTGGTCAGCATGGGGAAGTCAGGGAACATGCAGTGGCAATGTAGGATAGGTTTCTGAAAAACATCGGGGGTGGTGCGCATTTTATGGGTGTGTGTTACATTACATTCACTAGTAGGAGTGAGAAAAACATCACGGGGTGGTGCGCATTGTATGGGTGTGTGTTACATTACATTCACTAGTAGGAGTGAGAAAAACATCACGGGGTGGTGTGAATCGGAGTGTCTGAATTAGGATAAGCAGTGTGTGGCAATGTAGGATGGAGAAAAGCACCGCGGGGTGGTCAGCATGGGGCGGTCAGGGAACATGCAGTGGCAATGTAGGATAGGTTTCTGAAAAACATCGCGGGGTGGTGCGCATTGTATGGGTGTGTGTTACATTACATTCACTAGTAGGAGTGAGAAAAACATCACGGGGTTTTGCGCATTGTATGGGTGTGTGTTACATTACATTCACTAGTAGGAGTGAGAAAAACATCACGGGGAGGTGTGAATCGGAGGGTCTGAATTAGGATAGTCAGTGAGTGGCAATGTAGGATGGAGAAAAGCACCGCAGGGTGGTCAGGATGGGGAGGTCAGGGAACATGCAGTGGCAATGTAGGATAGGTTTCTGAAAAACATCGCGGGGTGGTGCGCATTGTATGGGTGTGTGTTACATTACATTCACTAGTAGGAGTGAGAAAAACATCACGGGGTGGTGCGCAATGTATGAGTGTGTGTTACATTACATTCACTAGTAGGAGTGAGAAAGGCATCACGGGGTGGTGTGAATCGGAGGGTCTGAATTAGGATAGGCAGTGAGTGGCAATGCAGGATGGAGAAAAGAACCGCGGGGTGGTCAGCATGGGTAGGTCAGGGAACATGCAGTGGCAATGTAGGATAGGTTTCTGAAAAACATCGCGGGGTGGTGCGCATTGTATGGGTGAGTGTTACATTACATTTACTAGTAGGAGTGAGAAAAACATCACGGGGTGGTGCGCATTGTATGGGTGTGTGTTACATTACATTCACTAGTAGGAGTGAGAAAAACATCACGGGGTGGTGCGCATTGTATGGGTGTGTGTTACATTACATTCACCAGTAGGACTTAGAAAAACATCACGGGGTGGTGTGAATCGGAGGGTCTGAATTAGGATAGGCAGTGAGTGGCAATGTAGGATGGAGAAACGCACCACGGGGTGGTCAGCGTAGGGAGGTCAGGGAATATGCAGTGGCAAAGTAGGATAGGTTTCTGAAAAACATCGCGGGGTGGTGCGCATTGTATGGGTGTGTGTTACATTACATTCACTAGTAGGAGTGAGAAAAACATCACGGGGTGGTGCGCATTGTATGGGTGTGTGTTACATTACATTCACTAGTAGGAGTGAGAAAAACATCGCGGGGTGTTGCGCATTGTATGGGTGTGTGTTACATTACATTCACTGGTAGGATTGAGAAAAACATCACGGGGTGGTGTGAATTGGAGGGTCTGAATTAGGATAGGCAGTGAGTGGCAATGTAGGATGGAGGAAAGCACCGCCGGGTGGTCAGCATGGGGAGGTCAGGGAACATGCAGTGGCAATGTAGGATAGGTTTCTGAAAAACATCGTGGGGTGGTGCGCATTGTATGGTTGTGTGTTACATTACATTCACTAGTAGGAGTGAGAAAAACATCACGGGGTGGTGCGCATTGTATGGATGTGTGTTACATTACATTCACTAGTAGGAGTGAGAAAAACATCACGGGGTGGTGTGAATCGGAGGGTCTGAATTAGGATAGGCAGTGAGTGGCAATGTAGGATGGAGAAAAGCACCGCGGGGTGGTCAGCAAGGGGAGGTCAGGGAACATGCAGTGGCAATGTAGGATAGGTTTCTGAAAAACATCGCGGGGTGGTGCGCATTGTATGGGTGTGTGTTACATTACATTCACTAGTAGGAGTGAGAAAAACATCTCGGGGTTGTGCGCATTGTATGGGTGTGTGCTACATTACATTCACTAGTAGGAGTGAGAAAAGCATCACGGGGTGGTGTGAATCGGAGGGTCTGAATTAGGATAGGCAGTGAGTGGCAATGTAGGATGGAGAAAAGCACCGCGGGGTGGTCAGCATGGGGAGGTCAGGGAACATGCAGTAACAATGTAGGATAGGTTTCTGAAAATCATCGCGGGGTGGTGCGCATTGTATGGGTGTGTGTTACATTACATTCACTAGTAGGAGTGAGAAAAACATCACGGGGTGGTGCGCATTGTATGGGTGTGTGTTACATTACATTCACTAGTAAGAGTGGGAAAAGCATCACGGGGTGGTGTGAATCAGAGGGTCTGAATTAGGATAGGCAGTGAGTGGCAATGTAGGATGGAGAAAAGCACCGCGGGGTGGTCAGCATTGGGAGGTCAGGGAACATGCAGTGGCAATGTAGGATAGGTTTCTGAAAAACATCGCGCGGTGGTGCGCATTGTATGGGTGTGTGTTACATTACATTCACTAGTAGGAGTGAGAAAAACATCACGGGGTTTTGCGCGTTGTATGGGTGTGTGTTACATTACATTCACAGGTAGGAGTGAGAATAACATCACGGGGAGGTGTGAATCGGATGGTCTGAATTAGGATAGGCAGTGAGTGGCAATGTAGGATAGAGAAAAGCACCGCGGGCTGGTCAGCATGGGGAGGTCAGGGAACATGCAGTGGCTTTGTAGGATAGGTTTCTGAAAAACATTGCGGGGTCTTGCGCATTGTATGGGTGTGTGTTACATTACATTCACTAGGAGGAGTGAGAAAAGCATCACGGGGTGGTGTGAATCGGAGGGTCTGAATTAGGATAGGCAGTGAGTGGCAATGTCGGATGGAGAAAAGCACCGCCGGGTGGTCAGCATGGGGAAGTCAGGGAACATGCAGTGGCAATGTAGGATAGGTTTCTGAAAAACATCGGGGGTGGTGCGCATTTTATGGGTGTGTGTTACATTACATTCACTAGTAGGAGTGAGAAAAACATCACGGGGTGGTGCGCATTGTATGGGTGTGTGTTACATTACATTCACTAGTAGGAGTGAGAAAAACATCACGGGGTGGTGTGAATCGGAGTGTCTGAATTAGGATAAGCAGTGTGTGGCAATGTAGGATGGAGAAAAGCACCGCGGGGTGGTCAGCATGGGGCGGTCAGGGAACATGCAGTGGCAATGTAGGATAGGTTTCTGAAAAACATCGCGGGGTGGTGCGCATTGTATGGGTGTGTGTTACATTACATTCACTAGTAGGAGTGAGAAAAACATCACGGGGTTTTGCGCATTGTATGGGTGTGTGTTACATTACATTCACTAGTAGGAGTGAGAAAAACATCACGGGGAGGTGTGAATCGGAGGGTCTGAATTAGGATAGGCAGTGAGTGGCAATGTAGGATGGAGAAAAGCACCGCAGGGTGGTCAGGATGGGGAGGTCAGGGAACATGCAGTGGCAATGTAGGATAGGTTTCTGAAAAACATCGCGGGGTGGTGCGCATTGTATGGGTGTGTGTTACATTACATTCACTAGTAGGAGTGAGAAAAACATCACGGGGTGGTGCGCAATGTATGAGTGTGTGTTACATTACATTCACTAGTAGGAGTGAGAAAGGCATCACGGGGTGGTGTGAATCGGAGGGTCTGAATTAGGATAGGCAGTGAGTGGCAATGCAGGATGGAGAAAAGAACCGCGGGGTGGTCAGCATGGGTAGGTCAGGGAACATGCAGTGGCAATGTAGGATAGGTTTCTGAAAAACATCGCGGGGTGGTGCGCATTGTATGGGTGAGTGTTACATTACATTTACTAGTAGGAGTGAGAAAAACATCACGGGGTGGTGCGCATTGTATGGGTGTGTGTTACATTACATTCACTAGTAGGAGTGAGAAAAACATCACGGGGTGGTGCGCATTGTATGGGTGTGTGTTACATTACATTCACCAGTAGGACTTAGAAAAACATCACGGGGTGGTGTGAATCGGAGGGTCTGAATTAGGATAGGCAGTGAGTGGCAATGTAGGATGGAGAAACGCACCACGGGGTGGTCAGCGTAGGGAGGTCAGGGAATATGCAGTGGCAAAGTAGGATAGGTTTCTGAAAAACATCGCGGGGTGGTGCGCATTGTATGGGTGTGTGTTACATTACATTCACTAGTAGGAGTGAGAAAAACATCACGGGGTGGTGCGCATTGTATGGGTGTGTGTTACATTACATTCACTAGTAGGAGTGAGAAAAACATCACGGGGTGGTGCGCATTGTATGGGTGTGTGTTACATTACATTCACTAGTAGGAGTGAGAAAAGCATCACGGGGTGGTGTGAATCGGAGGGTCTGAATTAGGATAGGCAGTGAGTGGCAATGTAGGATGGAGAAAAGCACCGCGGGGTGGTCAGCATCGGGAGGTCAGGGAACATGCAGTGACAATGTAGGATAGGTTTCTGAAAAACATCGCGGGGTGGTGCGCATGGTATGGGTGTGTGTTACATTACATTCACTAGTAGGAGTGAGAAAAACATCACGGGGTGGTGCGCATTGTATGGGTGTGTGTTACATTACATTCACTAGTAGGAGTGAGAAAAACATCACGGGGTGGTGTGAATCGGAGGGTCTGAATTAGGATAGGCAGTGAGTGGCAATGTAGGATGGAGAAAAGCACCGCGGGGCAGTCAGCGTGGGAAGGTCAGGGAACATGCAGTGGCAATGTAGGATAGGTTTCTGAAAAATATCGCGGGGTGGTGCGCATTGTATGGGTGTGTGTTACATTACATTCACTAGTAGGAGTGACAAAAACATCACGGGGTGGTGCGCATTGTATGGGTGTGTGTTACATTACATTCACTAATAGGAGTGAGAAAAACATCACGGGGTGGTGTGAATCGGAGGGTCTGAATTAGGATAGGCAGTGAGTGGCAATGTAGGATGGAGAAAAGCACCGCGGGGTGGTCAGCATGGGGAGGTCAGGGAACATGCAGTGGCAATGTAGGATAGGTTTCTGAAAAACATCGCGGGGTGGTGCGCATTGTATGGGTGTGTGTTACATTACATTCACTAGTAGGAGTGAGAAAAACATCACGCGGTGGTGCGCATTGTATGGGTGTGTGTTACATTACATTCACTAGTAGGAGTGAGAAAGGCATCACGGGGTGGTGTGAATCGGAGGGTCTGAATTAGGATAGGCAGTGAGTGGCAATGTAGGATGGAGAAAAGCACCGCGGGATGGTCAGCATGGGGAGGTCAGGGAACATGCAGTGGCAATGTAGGATAGGTTTCTGAAAAACATCGCGGGATGGTGCGCATTGTATGGGTGTGTGTTACATTACATTCACTAATAGGAGTGAGAAAAACATCACGGGGTGGTGCGCATTGTATGGGTGTGTGTTACATTACATTCACCAGTAGGACTTAGAAAAACATCACGGGGTGGTGTGAATCAGAGGGTCTGAATTAGGATAGGCAGTGAGTGGCAATGTAGGATGGAGAAAAGCACCGCGGGGTGGTCAGCATGGGGAGGTCATGGAACATGCAGTGGCAATGTAGGATAGGTTTCTGAAAAACATCGCGGGGTGTTGCGCATTGTATGGGTGTGTGTTACATTACATTCACTGGTAGGATTGAGAAAAACATCACGGGGTGGTGTGAATTGGAGGGTCTGAATTAGGATAGGCAGTGAGTGGCAATGTAGGATGGAGGAAAGCACCGCCGGGTGGTCAGCATGGGGAGGTCAGGGAACATGCAGTGGCAATGTAGGATAGGTTTCTGAAAAACATCGCGGGGTGGTGCGCATTGTATGGTTGTGTGTTACATTACATTCACTAGTAGGAGTGAGAGAAACATCACGGGGTGGTGCGCATTGTATGGGTGTGTGTTACATTACATTCACTAGTAGGAGTGAGAAAAACATCACGGGGTGGTGTGAATCGGAGGGTCTGAATTAGGATAGGCAGTGAGTGGCAATGTAGGATGGAGAAAAGCACCGCGGGGTGGTCAGCAAGGGGAGGTCAGGGAACATGCAGTGGCAATGTAGGATAGGTTTCTGAAAAACATCGCGGGGTGGTGCGCATTGTATGGGTGTGTGTTACATTACATTCACTAGTAGGAGTGAGAAAAACATCTCGGGGTTGTGCGCATTGTATGGGTGTGTGCTACATTACATTCACTAGTAGGAGTGAGAAAAGCATCACGGGGTGGTGTGAATCGGAGGGTCTGAATTAGGATAGGCAGTGAGTGGCAATGTAGGATGGAGAAAAGCACCGCGGGGTGGTCAGCATGGGGAGGTCAGGGAACATGCAGTAACAATGTAGGATAGGTTTCTGAAAATCATCGCGGGGTGGTGCGCATTGTATGGGTGTGTGTTACATTACATTCACTAGTAGGAGTGAGAAAAACATCACGGGGTGGTGCGCATTGTATGGGTGTGTGTTACATTACATTCACTAGTAAGAGTGGGAAAAGCATCACGGGGTTTTGCGCATTGTATGGGTGTGTGTTACATTACATTCACAGGTAGGAGTGAGAATAACATCACGGGGAGGTGTGAATCGGATGGTCTGAATTAGGATAGGCAGTGAGTGGCAATGTAGGATAGAGAAAAGCACCGCGGGCTGGTCAGCATGGGGAGGTCAGGGAACATGCAGTGGCTTTGTAGGATAGGTTTCTGAAAAACATCGCGGGGTCTTGCACATTGTATGGGTGTGTGTTACATTACATTCACTAGGAGGAGTGAGAAAAGCATCACGGGGTGGTGTGAATCGGAGGGTCTGAATTAGGATAGGCAGTGAGTGGCAATGTCGGATGGAGAAAAGCACCGCCGGGTGGTCAGCATGGGGAAGTCAGGGAACATGCAGTGGCAATGTAAGATAGGTTTCTGAAAAACATCGGGGGTGGTGCGCATTTTATGGGTGTGTGTTACATTACATTCACTAGTAGGAGTGAGAAAAACATCGCGGGGTGTTGCGCATTGTATGGGTGTGTGTTACATTACATTCACTGGTAGGATTGAGAAAAACATCACGGGGTGGTGTGAATTGGAGGGTCTGAATTAGGATAGGCAGTGAGTGGCAATGTAGGATGGAGGAAAGCACCGCCGGGTGGTCAGCATGGGGAGGTCAGGGAACATGCAGTGGCAATGTAGGATAGGTTTCTGAAAAACATCGTGGGGTGGTGCGCATTGTATGGTTGTGTGTTACATTACATTCACTAGTAGGAGTGAGAAAAACATCACGGGGTGGTGCGCATTGTATGGGTGTGTGTTACATTACATTCACTAGTAGGAGTGAGAAAAACATCACGGGGTGGTGTGAATCGGAGGGTCTGAATTAGGATAGGCAGTGAGTGGCAATGTAGGATGGAGAAAAGCACCGCGGGGTGGTCAGCAAGGGGAGGTCAGGGAACATGCAGTGGCAATGTAGGATAGGTTTCTGAAAAACATCGCGGGGTGGTGCGCATTGTATGGGTGTGTGTTACATTACATTCACTAGTAGGAGTGAGAAAAACATCTCGGGGTTGTGCGCATTGTATGGGTGTGTGCTACATTACATTCACTAGTAGGAGTGAGAAAAGCATCACGGGGTGGTGTGAATCGGAGGGTCTGAATTAGGATAGGCAGTGAGTGGCAATGTAGGATGGAGAAAAGCACCGCGGGGTGGTCAGCATGGGGAGGTCAGGGAACATGCAGTAACAATGTAGGATAGGTTTCTGAAAATCATCGCGGGGTGGTGCGCATTGTCTGGGTGTGTGTTACATTACATTCACTAGTAGGAGTGAGAAAAACATCACGGGGTGGTGCGCATTGTATGGGTGTGTGTTACATTACATTCACTAGTAAGAGTGGGAAAAGCATCACGGGGTGGTGTGAATCAGAGGGTCTGAATTAGGATAGGCAGTGAGTGGCAATGTAGGATGGAGAAAAGCACCGCGGGGTGGTCAGCATTGGGAGGTCAGGGAACATGCAGTGGCAATGTAGGATAGGTTTCTGAAAAACATCGCGCGGTGGTGCGCATTGTATGGGTGTGTGTTACATTACATTCACTAGTAGGAGTGAGAAAAACATCACGGGGTTTTGCGCGTTGTATGGGTGTGTGTTACATTACATTCACAGGTAGGAGTGAGAATAACATCACGGGGAGGTGTGAATCGGATGGTCTGAATTAGGATAGGCAGTGAGTGGCA
Source organism: Cavia porcellus (assembly GCF_034190915.1). Lineage (NCBI taxonomy): Eukaryota > Metazoa > Chordata > Mammalia > Rodentia > Caviidae > Cavia > Cavia porcellus. Next base: position 116,626 of record NW_026947666.1, on the reverse strand, counting down.
ATGTAGGATAGAGAAAAGCACCGCGGGCTGGTCAGCATGGGGAGGTCAGGGAACATGCAGTGGCTTTGTAGGATAGGTTTCTGAAAAACATTGCGGGGTCTTGCGCATTGTATGGGTGTGTGTTACATTACATTCACTAGGAGGAGTGAGAAAAGCATCACGGGGTGGTGTGAATCGGAGGGTCTGAATTAGGATAGGCAGTGAGTGGCAATGTCGGATGGAGAAAAGCACCGCCGGGTGGTCAGCATGGGGAAGTCAGGGAACATGCAGTGGCAATGTAGGATAGGTTTCTGAAAAACATCGGGGGTGGTGCGCATTTTATGGGTGTGTGTTACATTACATTCACTAGTAGGAGTGAGAAAAACATCACGGGGTGGTGCGCATTGTATGGGTGTGTGTTACATTACATTCACTAGTAGGAGTGAGAAAAACATCACGGGGTGGTGTGAATCGGAGTGTCTGAATTAGGATAAGCAGTGTGTGGCAATGTAGGATGGAGAAAAGCACCGCGGGGTGGTCAGCATGGGGCGGTCAGGGAACATGCAGTGGCAATGTAGGATAGGTTTCTGAAAAACATCGCGGGGTGGTGCGCATTGTATGGGTGTGTGTTACATTACATTCACTAGTAGGAGTGAGAAAAACATCACGGGGTTTTGCGCATTGTATGGGTGTGTGTTACATTACATTCACTAGTAGGAGTGAGAAAAACATCACGGGGAGGTGTGAATCGGAGGGTCTGAATTAGGATAGGCAGTGAGTGGCAATGTAGGATGGAGAAAAGCACCGCAGGGTGGTCAGGATGGGGAGGTCAGGGAACATGCAGTGGCAATGTAGGATAGGTTTCTGAAAAACATCGCGGGGTGGTGCGCATTGTATGGGTGTGTGTTACATTACATTCACTAGTAGGAGTGAGAAAAACATCACGGGGTGGTGCGCAATGTATGAGTGTGTGTTACATTACATTCACTAGTAGGAGTGAGAAAGGCATCACGGGGTGGTGTGAATCGGAGGGTCTGAATTAGGATAGGCAGTGAGTGGCAATGCAGGATGGAGAAAAGAACCGCGGGGTGGTCAGCATGGGTAGGTCAGGGAACATGCAGTGGCAATGTAGGATAGGTTTCTGAAAAACATCGCGGGGTGGTGCGCATTGTATGGGTGAGTGTTACATTACATTTACTAGTAGGAGTGAGAAAAACATCACGGGGTGGTGCGCATTGTATGGGTGTGTGTTACATTACATTCACTAGTAGGAGTGAGAAAAACATCACGGGGTGGTGCGCATTGTATGGGTGTGTGTTACATTACATTCACCAGTAGGACTTAGAAAAACATCACGGGGTGGTGTGAATCGGAGGGTCTGAATTAGGATAGGCAGTGAGTGGCAATGTAGGATGGAGAAACGCACCACGGGGTGGTCAGCGTAGGGAGGTCAGGGAATATGCAGTGGCAAAGTAGGATAGGTTTCTGAAAAACATCGCGGGGTGGTGCGCATTGTATGGGTGTGTGTTACATTACATTCACTAGTAGGAGTGAGAAAAACATCACGGGGTGGTGCGCATTGTATGGGTGTGTGTTACATTACATTCACTAGTAGGAGTGAGAAAAACATCACGGGGTGGTGCGCATTGTATGGGTGTGTGTTACATTACATTCACTAGTAGGAGTGAGAAAAGCATCACGGGGTGGTGTGAATCGGAGGGTCTGAATTAGGATAGGCAGTGAGTGGCAATGTAGGATGGAGAAAAGCACCGCGGGGTGGTCAGCATCGGGAGGTCAGGGAACATGCAGTGACAATGTAGGATAGGTTTCTGAAAAACATCGCGGGGTGGTGCGCATGGTATGGGTGTGTGTTACATTACATTCACTAGTAGGAGTGAGAAAAACATCACGGGGTGGTGCGCATTGTATGGGTGTGTGTTACATTACATTCACTAGTAGGAGTGAGAAAAACATCACGGGGTGGTGTGAATCGGAGGGTCTGAATTAGGATAGGCAGTGAGTGGCAATGTAGGATGGAGAAAAGCACCGCGGGGCAGTCAGCGTGGGAAGGTCAGGGAACATGCAGTGGCAATGTAGGATAGGTTTCTGAAAAATATCGCGGGGTGGTGCGCATTGTATGGGTGTGTGTTACATTACATTCACTAGTAGGAGTGACAAAAACATCACGGGGTGGTGCGCATTGTATGGGTGTGTGTTACATTACATTCACTAATAGGAGTGAGAAAAACATCACGGGGTGGTGTGAATCGGAGGGTCTGAATTAGGATAGGCAGTGAGTGGCAATGTAGGATGGAGAAAAGCACCGCGGGGTGGTCAGCATGGGGAGGTCAGGGAACATGCAGTGGCAATGTAGGATAGGTTTCTGAAAAACATCGCGGGGTGGTGCGCATTGTATGGGTGTGTGTTACATTACATTCACTAGTAGGAGTGAGAAAAACATCACGCGGTGGTGCGCATTGTATGGGTGTGTGTTACATTACATTCACTAGTAGGAGTGAGAAAGGCATCACGGGGTGGTGTGAATCGGAGGGTCTGAATTAGGATAGGCAGTGAGTGGCAATGTAGGATGGAGAAAAGCACCGCGGGATGGTCAGCATGGGGAGGTCAGGGAACATGCAGTGGCAATGTAGGATAGGTTTCTGAAAAACATCGCGGGATGGTGCGCATTGTATGGGTGTGTGTTACATTACATTCACTAATAGGAGTGAGAAAAACATCACGGGGTGGTGCGCATTGTATGGGTGTGTGTTACATTACATTCACCAGTAGGACTTAGAAAAACATCACGGGGTGGTGTGAATCAGAGGGTCTGAATTAGGATAGGCAGTGAGTGGCAATGTAGGATGGAGAAAAGCACCGCGGGGTGGTCAGCATGGGGAGGTCATGGAACATGCAGTGGCAATGTAGGATAGGTTTCTGAAAAACATCGCGGGGTGTTGCGCATTGTATGGGTGTGTGTTACATTACATTCACTGGTAGGATTGAGAAAAACATCACGGGGTGGTGTGAATTGGAGGGTCTGAATTAGGATAGGCAGTGAGTGGCAATGTAGGATGGAGGAAAGCACCGCCGGGTGGTCAGCATGGGGAGGTCAGGGAACATGCAGTGGCAATGTAGGATAGGTTTCTGAAAAACATCGCGGGGTGGTGCGCATTGTATGGTTGTGTGTTACATTACATTCACTAGTAGGAGTGAGAGAAACATCACGGGGTGGTGCGCATTGTATGGGTGTGTGTTACATTACATTCACTAGTAGGAGTGAGAAAAACATCACGGGGTGGTGTGAATCGGAGGGTCTGAATTAGGATAGGCAGTGAGTGGCAATGTAGGATGGAGAAAAGCACCGCGGGGTGGTCAGCAAGGGGAGGTCAGGGAACATGCAGTGGCAATGTAGGATAGGTTTCTGAAAAACATCGCGGGGTGGTGCGCATTGTATGGGTGTGTGTTACATTACATTCACTAGTAGGAGTGAGAAAAACATCTCGGGGTTGTGCGCATTGTATGGGTGTGTGCTACATTACATTCACTAGTAGGAGTGAGAAAAGCATCACGGGGTGGTGTGAATCGGAGGGTCTGAATTAGGATAGGCAGTGAGTGGCAATGTAGGATGGAGAAAAGCACCGCGGGGTGGTCAGCATGGGGAGGTCAGGGAACATGCAGTAACAATGTAGGATAGGTTTCTGAAAATCATCGCGGGGTGGTGCGCATTGTATGGGTGTGTGTTACATTACATTCACTAGTAGGAGTGAGAAAAACATCACGGGGTGGTGCGCATTGTATGGGTGTGTGTTACATTACATTCACTAGTAAGAGTGGGAAAAGCATCACGGGGTTTTGCGCATTGTATGGGTGTGTGTTACATTACATTCACAGGTAGGAGTGAGAATAACATCACGGGGAGGTGTGAATCGGATGGTCTGAATTAGGATAGGCAGTGAGTGGCAATGTAGGATAGAGAAAAGCACCGCGGGCTGGTCAGCATGGGGAGGTCAGGGAACATGCAGTGACTTTGTAGGATAGGTTTCTGAAAAACATCGCGGGGTCTTGCGCATTGTATGGGTGTGTGTTACATTACATTCACTAGGAGGAGTGAGAAAAGCATCACGGGGTGGTGTGAATCGGAGGGTCTGAATTAGGATAGGCAGTGAGTGGCAATGTCGGATGGAGAAAAGCACCGCCGGGTGGTCAGCATGGGGAAGTCAGGGAACATGCAGTGGCAATGTAAGATAGGTTTCTGAAAAACATCGGGGGTGGTGCGCATTTTATGGGTGTGTGTTACATTACATTCACTAGTAGGAGTGAGAAAAACATCACGGGGTGGTGCGCATTGTATGGGTGTGTGTTACATTACATTCACTAGTAGGAGTGAGAAAAACATCACGGGGTGGTGTGAATCGGAGTGTCTGAATTAGGATAAGCAGTGTGTGGCAATGTAGGATGGAGAAAAGCACCGCAGGGTGGTCAGCATGGGGCGGTCAGGGAACATGCAGTGGCAATGTAGGATAGGTTTCTGAAAAACATCGCGGGGTGGTGCGCATTGTATGGGTGTGTGTTACATTACATTCACTAGTAGGAGTGAGAAAAACATCACGGGGTTTTGCGCATTGTATGGGTGTGTGTTACATTACATTCACTAGTAGGAGTGAGAAAAACATCACGGGGAGGTGTGAATCGGAGGGTCTGAATTAGGATAGGCAGTGAGTGGCAATGTAGGATGGAGAAAAGCACCGCAGGGTGGTCAGGATGGGGAGGTCAGGGAACATGCAGTGGCAATGTAGGATAGGTTTCTGAAAAACATCGCGGGGTGGTGCGCATTGAATGGGTGTGGGTTACATTACATTCACTAGTAAAAGTGAGAAAAACATCACGGGTTGGTGCGCATTGTATGGGTGTCTGTTACATTACATTCACTAATAGGAGTGAGAAAAGCATCACGGGGTGGTGTGAATCGGAGGGTCTGAATTAGGATAGGCAGTGAGTGGCAATGTAGGATGGAGAAAAGCACCGCGGGGTGGTCAGCATGGGGAGGTCAGGGAACATGCAATGGCATTGTAGGATAGGTTTCTGAAAAACATCGCGGGGTGGTGCGCATTGTATGAGTGTGTGTTACATTACATTCACTAGTATGAGTGAGAAAAGCATCACGGGGTGGTGTGAATCGGAGGGTCTGAATTAGGATAGGCAGTGAGTGGCAATGTCGGATGGAGAAAAGCACCGCGGGGTGGTCAGCATGGGGAGGTCAGGGAACATGCAGTGGCAATGTAGGATAGGTTTCTGAAAAACATTGCGGGGCGGTGCGCATTGCATGGGTGTGTGTTACATTACATTCACTAGTAGGAGTGAGAAAAACATCACGGGGTGGTGCGCATTGTATGGGTGTGTGTTATATAACATTCACTAGTAGGAGTGAGAAAAACATCACAGGGTGGTGTGAATCGGAGGGTCTGAATTAGGATAGGCAGTGAGTGGCAATGTAGGATGGAGAAAAGCACCGCGGGTTGGTCAGCATGGGTAGGTCAGGGAACATGCAGTGGCAATGTAGGATAGGTTTCTGAAAAACATCGCGGGGTGGTGCGCATTGTATGGGTGAGTGTTACATTACATTCACTAGTAGGAGTGAGAAAAACATCACGGGGTGGTCCGCATTGTATGGGTGTGTGCTACATTACATTCACTAGTAGGAGTGAGAAAAACATCACGGGGTGGTGTGAATCGGAGGGTATGAATTAGGATAGGCAGTGAGTGGCAATGTAGGATGGAGAAAAGCACCGCGGGGTGGTCAGCATGGGGCGGTCAGGGAACATGCAGTGGCAATGTAGGATAGGTTTCTGAAAAACATCGCGGGGTGGTGCGCATTGTATGGGTGTGTGTTACATTACATTCACTAGTAGGAGTGAGAAAAACATCACGGGGTGGTGCGCAATGTATGGGTGTGTGTTACATTACATTCACTAGTAGGAGTGAGAAAGGCATCAAGGGGTGGTGTGAATCGGAGTGTCTGAATTAGGATAGGCAGTGAGTGGCAATGCAGGATGGAGAAAAGAACCGCGGGGTGGTCAGCATGGGTAGGTCAGGGAACATGCAGTGGCAATGTAGGATAGGTTTCTGAAAAACATCGCGGGGTGGTGCGCATTGTATGGGTGAGTGTTACATTACATTTACTAGTAGGAGTGAGAAAAACATCACGGGGTGGTGCGCATTGTATGGGTGTGTGTTACATTACATTCACTAGTAGGAGTGAGAAAAACATCACGGGGTGGTGCGCATTGTATGTGTGTGTGTTACATTACATTCACCAGTAGGACTTAGAAAAACATCACGGGGTGGTGTGAATCGGAGGGTCTGAATTAGGATAGGCAGTGAGTGGCAACGTAGGATAGAGAAACGCACCACGGGGTGGTCAGCGTAGGGAGGTCAGGGAATATGCAGTGGCAAAGTAGGATAGGTTTCTGAAAAACATCGCGGGGTGGTGCACATTGTATGGGTGTGTGTTACATTACATTCACTAGTAGGAGTGAGAAAAACATCATGGGGTGGTGCGCATTGTATGGGTGTGTGTTACATTACATTCACTAGTAGGAGTGAGAAAAGCATCACGGGGTGGTGTGAATCGGAGGGTCTGAATTAGGATAGGCAGTGAGTGGCAATGTAGGATGGAGAAAAGCACCGCGGGGCAGTCAGCGTGGGGAGTTCAGGGAACATGCAGTGGCAATGTAGGATAGGTTTCTGAAAAATATCGCGGGGTGGGGCGCATTGTATGGGTGTGTGTTACATTACATTCACTAGTAGGAGTGACAAAAACATCACGGGGTGGTGCGCATTGTATGGGTGTGTGTTACATTACATTCACTAATAGGAGTGAGAAAAACATCACGGGGTGGTGTGAATCGGAGGGTCTGAATTAGGATAGGCAGTGAGTGGCAATGTAGGATGGAGAAAAGCACCGCGGGGTGGTCAGCATGGGGAGGTCAGGGAACATGCAGTGGCAATGTAGGATAGGTTTCTGAAAAACATCGCGGGGTGGTGCGCATTGTATGGGTGTGTGTTACATTACATTCACTAGTAGGAGTGAGAAAAACATCACGCGGTGGTTCGCATTGTATGGGTGTGTGTTACATTACATTCACTAGTAGGAGTGAGAAAGGCATCACGGGGTGGTGTGAATCGGAGGGTCTGAATTAGGATAGGCAGTGAGTGGCAATGTAGGATGGAGAAAAGCACCGCGGGATGGTCAGCATGGGGAGGTCAGGGAACATGCAGTGGCAATGTAGGATAGGTTTCTGAAAAACATCGTGGGATGGTGCGCATTGTATGGGTGTGTGTTACATTACATTCACTAGTAGGAGTGAGAAAAACATCACGGGGTGATGCGCATTGTATGGGTGTGTGTTACATTACATTCACTAGTAGGAGTGAGTAAAACATCACGGGGTGGTGTGAATCGGAGTGTCTGAATTAGGATAGGCAGTGAGTGGCAATGTAGGATGGAGAAAAGCACCGCGGGGTGGTCAGCATGGGGCGGTCAGGGAACATGCAGTGGCAATGTAGGATAGGTTTCTGAAAAACATCGCGGGGTGGTGCGCATTGTATGGGTGTGTGTTACATTACATTCACTAGTAGGAGTGAGAAAAACATCACGGGGTTTTTCGCATTGTATGTGTGTGTGTTACATTACATTCACTAGTAGGAGTGAGAAAAACATCACGGGGAGGTGTGAATCGGATGGTCTGAATTAGGATAGGCAGTGAGTGGCAATGTAGGATGGAGAAAAGCACCGCGGGGTGGTCAGCATGGGGAAGTCAGGGAACATGCAGTGGCATTGTAGGATTGGTTTCTGAAAAACATCGCGGGGTGGTGCGCATTGTATGGGTGAGTGTTACATTACATTCACTAGTAGGAGTGAGAAAAACATCACGGGGTGGTGCGCATTGTATGGGTGTGTGTTACATTACATTCACTAGTAGGAGTGAGAAAAACATCACGGGGTGGTGCGCATTGTATGGGTGTGTGTTACATTACATTCACCAGTAGGACTTAGAAAAACATCACGGGGTGGTGTGAATCGGAGGGTCTGAATTAGGATAGGCAGTGAGTGGCAATGTAGGATGGAGAAACGCACCACGGGGTGGTCAGCGTAGGGAGGTCAGGGAATATGCAGTGGCAAAGTAGGATAGGTTTCTGAAAAACATCGCGGGGTGGTGCGCATTGTATGGGTGTGTGTTACATTACATTCACTAGTAGGAGTGAGAAAAACATCACGGGGTGGTGCGCATTGTATGGGTGTGTGTTACATTACATTCACTAGTAGGAGTGAGAAAAACATCACGGGGAGGTGCGCTTGTATGTGTGTGTGTTACATTACATTCACTAGTAGGAGTTAGAAAAACATCACGCGGTGGTGTGAATCGGAGGGTCTGAATTAGGATAGGCAGTGAGTGGCAATGTAGGATGGAGAAAAGCGCCACGGGGTGGTCAGCATGTGGAGGTCAGGGAATATGCAGTGGCAAAGTAGGATAGGTTTCTGAAAAACATCGCGGGGTGGTGCGCATTGTATGGGTGTGAGTTACATTACATTCACTAGTAGGAGTGAGAAAAACATCACGGGGTGGTGCGCATTGTATGGGTGTGTGTTACATTACATTCACTAGTAGGAGTGAGAAAAACATCACGGGGTGGTGTGAATCGGAGGGTCTGAATTAGGATATGCAGTGAGTGGCAATGTAGGATGGAGAAAAGCACCGCGGGGTGGTCAGCATGGGGAGGTCAAGGAACATGCAGTGGCAATGTAGGATAGGTTTCTGAAAAACATCGTGGGGTGGTGCGCATTGTATGGGTGTGTGTTACATTACATTCACTAGTAGGAGTGAGAAAAACATCACGGGGTGGTGCGCATTGTATGGGTGTTTGTTACATTACATTCACTAGTAGGAGTGAGAAAAACATCACGGGGTGGTGTGAATCGGAGGGTCTGAATTAGGATAGGCTGTGAGTGGCAATGTAGGATGGAGAAAAGCACCGCGGGGTGGTCAGCAAGGGGAGGTCAGGGAACATGCAGTGGAAATGTAGGATAGGTTTCTGAAAAACATCGCGGGGTGGTGCGCATTATATGGGTGTGTGTTACATTACATTCACTAGTAGGAGTGAGAAAAACATCACGGGGTGGTGCGAATTTTATGGGTGTGTGTTACATTACATTCACTAGTAGGAGTGAGAAAAGCATCACGGGGTGGTGTGAATCGGAGGGTCTGAATTAGGATAGGCAGTGAGTGGCAATGTAGGATGGAGAAAAGCACCGCGGGGTGGTCACCATGGGGAGGTCAGGGAACATGCAGTGGCAATGTAGGATAGGTTTCTGAAAAACATCGCGGGGTGGTACGCATTGTATGGGTGTGTGTTACATTACATTCACTAGTAGGAGTGAGAAAAACATCACGGGGTGGTGCGCTTGTATGTGTGTGTGTTACATTACATTCACTAGTAGGAGTTAGAAAAACATCACGCGGTGGTGTGAATCGGAGGGTCTGAATTAGGATAGGCAGTGAGTGGCAATGTAGGATGGAGAAACGCACCACGGGGTTGTCAGCGTAGGGAGGTCAGGGAATATGCAGTGGCAAAGTAGGATAGGTTTCTGAAAAACATCGCGGGGTGGTGCACATTGTATGGGTGTGTGTTACATTACATTCACTAGTAGGAGTGAGAAATACATCACGGGGTGGTGCGCATTGTATGGGTGTGTGTTACATTACATTCACTAGTAGGAGTGAGAAAAGCATCACGGGGTGGTGTGAATCGGAGGGTCTGAATTAGGATAGGCAGTGAGTGGCAATGTAGGATGGAGAAAAGCACCGCGGGGTGGTCAGCATCGGGAGGTCAGGGAACATGCAGTGGCAATGTAGGATAGGTTTCTGAAAAACATCGCGGGGTGGTGCGCATGGTATGGGTGTGTGTTACATTACATTCACTAGTAGGAGTGAGAAAAACATCACGGGGTGGTGCGCATTGTATGGGTGTGTGTTACATTACATTCACTAGTTGGAGTGAGAAAAACATCACGGGGTGGTGTGAATCGGAGGGTCTGAATTAGGATAGGCAGTGAGTGGCAATGTAGGATGGAGAAAAGCACCGCGGGGCAGTCAGCGTGGGGAGGTCAGGGAACATGCAGTGGCAATGTAGGATAGGTTTCTGAAAAATATCGCGGGATGGTGCGCATTGTATGGGTGTGTGTTACATTACATTCACTAGTAGGAGTGACAAAAACATCACGGGGTGGTGCGCATTGTATGGGTGTGTGTTACATTACATTCACTAATAGGAGTGAGAAAAACATCACGGGGTGGTGTGAATCGGAGGGTCTGAATTAGGATAGGCAGTGAGTGGCAATGTAGGATGGAGAAAAGCACCGCGGGGTGGTCAGCATGGGGAGGTCAGGGAACATGCAGTGGCAATGTAGGATAGGTTTCTGAAAAACATCGCGGGGTGGTGCGCATTGTATGGGTGTGTGTTACATTACATTCACTAGTAGGAGTGAGAAAAACATCACGCGGTGGTGCGCATTGTATGGGTGTGTGTTACATTACATTCACTAGTAGGAGTGAGAAAGGCATCACGGGGTGGTGTGAATCGGAGGGTCTGAATTAGGATAGGCAGTGAGTGGCAATGTAGGATGGAGAAAAGCACCGCGGGATGGTCAGCATGGGGAGGTCAGGGAACATGCAGTGGCAATGTAGGATAGGTTTCTGAAAAACATCGCGGGATGGTGCGCATTGTATGGGTGTGTGTTACATTACATTCACTAGTAGGAGTGAGAAAAACATCACGGGGTGATGCGCATTGTATGGGTGTGTGTTACATTACATTCACTAGTAGGAGTGAGTAAAACATCACGGGGTGGTGTGAATCGGAGTGTCTGAATTAGGATAGGCAGTGAGTGGCAATGTAGGATGGAGAAAAGCACCGCGGGGTGGTCAGCATGGGGCGGTCAGGGAACATGCAGTGGCAATGTAGGATAGGTTTCTGAAAAACATCGCGGGGTGGTACGCATTGTATGGGTGTGTGTTACATTACATTCACTAGTAGGAGTGAGAAAAACATCACGGGGTGGTGCGCTTGTATGTGTGTGTGTTACATTACATTCACTAGTAGGAGTTAGAAAAACATCACGCGGTGGTGTGAATCGGAGGGTCTGAATTAGGATAGGCAGTGAGTGGCAATGTAGGATGGAGAAACGCACCACGGGGTGGTCAGCGTAGGGAGGTCAGGGAATATGCAGTGGCAAAGTAGGATAGGTTTCTGAAAAACATCGCGGGGTGGTGCACATTGTATGGGTGTGTGTTACATTACATTCACTAGTAGGAGTGAGAAAAACATCACGGGGTGGTGCGCATTGTATGGGTGTGTGTTACATTACATTCACTAGTAGGAGTGAGAAAAGCATCACGGGGTGGTGTGAATCGGAGGGTCTGAATTAGGATAGGCAGTGAGTGGCAATGTAGGATGGAGAAAAGCACCACGGGGTGGTCAGCATCGGGAGGTCAGGGAACATGCAGTGGCAATGTAGGATAGGTTTCTGAAAAACATCGCGGGGTGGTGCGCATGGTATGGGTGTGTGTTACATTACATTCACTAGTAGGAGTGAGAAAAACATCACGGGGTGGTGCGCATTGTATGGGTGTGTGTTACATTACATTCACTAGTTGGAGTGAGAAAAACATCACGGGGTGGTGTGAATCGGAGGGTCTGAATTAGGATAGGCAGTGAGTGGCAATGTAGGATGGAGAAAAGCACCGCGGGGCAGTCAGCGTGGGGAGGTCAGGGAACATGCAGTGGCAATGTAGGATAGGTTTCTGAAAAATATCGCGGGATGGTGCGCATTGTATGGGTGTGTGTTACATTACATTCACTAGTAGGAGTGACAAAAACATCACGGGGTGGTGCGCATTGTATGGGTGTGTGTTACATTACATTCACTAATAGGAGTGAGAAAAACATCAAGGGGTGGTGTGAATCGGAGGGTCTGAATTAGGATAGGCAGTGAGTGGCAATGTAGGATGGAGAAAAGCACCGCGGGGTGGTCAGCATGGGGAGGTCAGGGAACATGCAGTGGCAATGTAGGATAGGTTTCTGAAAAACATCGCGGGGTGGTGCGCATTGTATGGGTGTGTGTTACATTACATTCACTAGTAGGAGTGAGAAAAACATCACGCGGTGGTGCGCATTGTATGGGTGTGTGTTACATTACATTCACTAGTAGGAGTGAGAAAGGCATCACGGGGTGGTGTGAATCGGAGGGTCTGAATTAGGATAGGCAGTGAGTGGCAATGTAGGATGGAGAAAAGCACCGCGGGATGGTCAGCATGGGGAGGTCAGGGAACATGCAGTGGCAATGTAGGATAGGTTTCTGAAAAACATCGCGGGATGGTGCGCATTGTATGGGTGTGTGTTACATTACATTCACTAGTAGGAGTGAGAAAAACATCACGGGGTGATGCGCATTGTATGGGTGTGTGTTACATTACATTCACTAGTAGGAGTGAGTAAAACATCACGGGGTGGTGTGAATCGGAGTGTCTGAATTAGGATAGGCAGTGAGTGGCAATGTAGGATGGAGAAAAGCACCGCGGGGTGGTCAGCATGGGGCGGTCAGGGAACATGCAGTGGCAATGTAGGATAGGTTTCTGAAAAACATCGCGGGGTGGTGCGCATTGTATGGGTGTGTGTTACATTACATTCACTAGTAGGAGTGAGAAAAACATCACGGGGTTTTTCGCATTGTATGTGTGTGTGTTACATTACATTCACTAGTAGGAGTGAGAAAAACATCACGGGGAGGTGTGAATCGGATGGTCTGAATTAGGATAGGCAGTGAGTGGCAATGTAGGATGGAGAAAAGCACCGCGGGGTGGTCAGCATGGGAAAGTCAGGGAACATGCAGTGGCATTGTAGGATTGGTTTCTGAAAAACATCGCGGGGTGGTGCGCATTGTATGGGTGAGTGTTACATTACATTCACTAGTAGGAGTGAGAAAAACATCACGGGGTGGTGCGCATTGTATGGGTGTGTGTTACATTACATTCACTAGTAGGAGTGAGAAAAACATCACGGGGTGGTGCGCATTGTATGGGTGTGTGTTACATTACATTCACCAGTAGGACTTAGAAAAACATCACGGGGTGGTGTGAATCGGAGGGTCTGAATTAGGATAGGCCGTGAGTGGCAATGTAGGATGGAGAAACGCACCACGGGGTGGTCAGCGTAGGGAGGTCAGGGAATATGCAGTGGCAAAGTAGGATAGGTTTCTGAAAAACATCGCGGGGTGGTGCGCATTGTATGGGTGTGTGTTACATTACATTCACTAGTAGGAGTGAGAAAAACATCACGGGGTGGTGCGCATTGTATGGGTGTGTGTTACATTACATTCACTAGTAGGAGTGAGAAAAACATCACGGGGAGGTGCGCTTGTATGTGTGTGTGTTACATTACATTCACTAGTAGGAGTTAGAAAAACATCACGCGGTGGTGTGAATCGGAGGGTCTGAATTAGGATAGGCAGTGAGTGGCAATGTAGGATGGAGAAAAGCGCCACGGGGTGGTCAGCATGTGGAGGTCAGGGAATATGCAGTGGCAAAATAGGATAGGTTTCTGAAAAACATCGCGGGGTGGTGCGCATTGTATGGGTGTGAGTTACATTACATTCACTAGTAGGAGTGAGAAAAACATCACGGGGTGGTGCGCATTGTATGGGTGTGTGTTACATTACATTCACTAGTAGGAGTGAGAAAAACATCACGGGGTGGTGTGAATCGGAGGGTCTGAATTAGGATATGCAGTGAGTGGCAATGTAGGATGGAGAAAAGCACCGCGGGGTGGTCAGCATGGGGAGGTCAAGGAACATGCAGTGGCAATGTAGGATAGGTTTCTGAAAAACATCGCGGGGTGGTGCGCATTGTATGGGTGTGTGTTACATTACATTCACTAGTAGGAGTGAGAAAAACATCACGGGGTGGTGCGCATTGTATGGGTGTTTGTTACATTACATTCACTATTAGGAGTGAGAAAAACATCACGGGGTGGTGTGAATCGGAGGGTCTGAATTAGGATAGGCTGTGAGTGGCAATGTAGGATGGAGAAAAGCACCGCGGGGTGGTCAGCAAGGGGAGGTCAGGGAACATGCAGTGGAAATGTAGGATAGGTTTCTGAAAAACATCGCGGGGTGGTGCGCATTATATGGGTGTGTGTTACATTACATTCACTAGTAGGAGTGAGAAAAACATCACGGGGTGGTGCGAATTTTAAGGGTGTGTGTTACATTACATTCACTAGTAGGAGTGAGAAAAGCATCACGGGGTGGTGTGAATCGGAGGGTCTGAATTAGGATAGGCAGTGAGTGGCAATGTAGGATGGAGAAAAGCACCGCGGGGTGGTCAGCATGGGGAGGTCAGGGAACATGCAGTGGCAATGTAGGATAGGTTTCTGAAAAACATCGCGGGGTGGTACGCATTGTATGGGTGTGTGTTACATTACATTCACTAGTAGGAGTGAGAAAAACATCACGGGGTGGTGCGCTTTTATGTGTGTGTGTTACATTACATTCACTAGTAGGAGTTAGAAAAACATCACGCGGTGGTGTGAATCGGAGGGTCTGAATTAGGATAGGCAGTGAGTGGCAATGTAGGATGGAGAAAAGCGCCACGGGGTGGTCAGCATGTGGAGGTCAGGGAATATGCAGTGGCAAAGTAGGATAGGTTTCTGAAAAACATCGCGGGGTGGTGCGCATTGTATGGGTGTGAGTTACATTACATTCACTAGTAGGAGTGAGAAAAACATCACGGGGTGGTGCGCATTGTATGGGTGTGTGTTACATTACATTCACTAGTAGGAGTGAGAAAAACATCACGGGGTGGTGTGAATCGGAGGGTCTGAATTAGGATAGGCAGTGAGTGGCAATGTAGGATGGAGAAAAGCACCGCGGGGTGGTCAGCATGGGGAGGTCAAGGAACATGCAGTGGCAATGTAGGATAGGTTTCTGAAAAACATCGCGGGGTGGTGCGCATTGTATGGGTGTGTGTTACATTACATTCACTAGTAGGAGTGAGAAAAACATCACGGGGTGGTGTGAATCGGAGGGTCTGAATTAGGATAGGCTGTGAGTGGCAATGTAGGATGGAGAAAAGCACCGCGGGGTGGTCAGCAAGGGGAGGTCAGGGAACATGCAGTGGAAATGTAGGATAGGTTTCTGAAAAACATCGCGGGGTGGTGCGCAATGTATGGCTGTGTTACATTACATTCACTAGTAGGAGTGAGAAAAACATCATGGGGTGGTGCGCATTGTATGGGTGTGTGTTACATTACATTCAATAGTAGGAGTGAGAAAAACATCACGGGGTGGTGTGAATCGGAGGGTCTGAATTAGGATAGGCAGTGAGTGGCAATGTAGGATGGAGAAAAGCACCGCGGTGTGGTCAGCATGGGGAGGTCAGGGAACATGCAGTGGCAATGTAGGATAGGTTTCTGAAAAACATCGCAGGGTGGTGCACATTGTATGGGTGTGTGTTACATTACATTCACTAGTAGGAGTGAGAAAAACATCACGGGGTGGTGCGCATTGTATGGGTGTGTGTTACATTACATTCACTAGTAGGAGTGAGAAAAGCATCACGGGGTGGTGTGAATCGGAGGGTCTGAATTAGGATAGGCAGTGAGTGGCAATGTAGGATGGAGAAAAGCACCGCGGGGTGGTCAGCATCGGGAGGTCAGGGAACATGCAGTGGCAATGTAGGATAGGTTTCTGAAAAACATCGCGGGGTGGTGCGCATGGTATGGGTGTGTGTTACATTACATTCACTAGTAGGAGTGAGAAAAACATCACGGGGTGGTGCGCATTGTATGGGTGTGTGTTACATTACATTCACTAGTAGGAGTGAGAAAAACATTACGGGGTGGTGTGAATCGGAGGGTCTGAATTAGGATAGGCAGTGAGTGGCAATGTAGGATGGAGAAAAGCACCGCGGGGCAGTCAGAGTGGGGAGGTCAGGGAACATGCAGTGGCAATGTAGGATAGGTTTCTGAAAAATATCGCGGGGTGGTGCGCATTGTATGGGTGTGTGTTACATTACATTCACTAGTAGGAGTGACAAAAACATCACGGGTTGGTGCGCATTGTATGGGTGTGTGTTACATTACATTCACTAATAGGAGTGAGAAAAACATCACGGGGTGGTGTGAATCGGAGGGTCTGAATTAGGATAGGCAGTGAGTGGCAATGTAGGATGGAGAAAAGCACCGCGGGGTGGTCAGCATGGGGAGGTCAGGGAACATGCAGTGGCAATGTAGGATAGGTTTCTGAAAAACATCGCGGGGTGGTGCGCATTGTATGGGTGTGTGTTACATTACATTCACTAGTAGGAGTGAGAAAAACATCACGCGGTGGTGCGCATTGTATGGGTGTGTGTTACATTACATTCACTAGTAGGAGTGAGAAAGGCATCACGGGGTGGTGTGAATCGGAGGGTCTGAATTAGGATAGGCAGTGAGTGGCAATGTAGGATGGAGAAAAGCACCGCGGGATGGTCAGCATGGGGAGGTCAGGGAACATGCAGTGGCAAGGTAGGATAGGTTTCTGAAAAACATCGCGGGATGGTGCGCATTGTATGGGTGTGTGTTACATTACATTCACTAGTAGGAGTGAGAAAAACATCACGGGGTGATGCGCATTGTATGGGTGTGTGTTACATTACATTCACTAGTAGGAGTGAGTAAAACATCACGGGGTGGTGTGAATCGGAGTGTCTGAATTAGGATAGGCAGTGAGTGGCAATGTAGGATGGAGAAAAGAACCGCGGGGTTGTCAGCATGGGTAGGTCAGGGAACATGCAGTGGCAATGTAGGATAGGTTTCTGAAAAACATCACGGGGTGGTGTGAATCGGAGTGTCTGAATTAGGGTAGGCAGTGAGTGGCAATGTAGGATGGAGAAAAGCGCCACGGGGTGGTCAGCATGTGGAGGTCAGGGAATATGCAGTGGCAAAGTAGGATAGGTTTCTGAAAAACATCGCGGGGTGGTGCGCATTGTATTGGTGTGAGTTACATTACATTCACTAGTAGGAGTGAGAAAAACATCACGGGGTGGTGCGCATTGTATGGGTGTGTGTTACATTACATTCACTAGTAGGAGTGAGAAAAACATCACGGGGTGGTGTGAATCGGAGGGTCTGAATTAGGATAGGCAGTGAGTGGCAATGTAGGATGGAGAAAAGCGCCACGGGGTGGTCAGCATGTGGAGGTCAGGGAATATGCAGTGGCAAAGTAGGATAGGTTTCTGAAAATCATCGCGGGGTGGTGCGCATTGTATGGGTGTGAGTTACATTACATTCACTAGTAGGAGTGAGAAAAACATCACGGGGTGGTGCGCATTGTATGGGTGTGTGTTACATTACATTCACTAGTAGGAGTGAGAAAAACATCACGGGGTGGTGTGAATCGGAGGGTCTGAATTAGGATAGGCAGTGAGTGGCAATGTAGGATGGAGAAAAGCACCGCGGGGTGGTCAGCATGGGGAGGTCAAGGAACATGCAGTGGCAATGTAGGATAGGTTTCTGAAAAACATCGCGGGATGGTGCGCATTGTATGTGTGTGTGTTACATTACATTCACTAGTAGGAGTGAGAAAAACATCACGGGGTGATGCGCTTTGTATGGGTGTGTGTTACATTACATTCACTAGTAGGAGTGAGTAAAACATCACGGGGTGGTGTGAATCGGAGTGTCTGAATTAGGATAGGCAGTGAGTGGCAATGTAGGATGGAGAAAAGAACCGCGGGGTTGTCAGCATGGGTAGGTCAGGGAACATGCAGTGGCAATGTAGGATAGGGTTCTGAAAAACATCGCGGGGTGGTGCGCATTGTATGGGTGAGTGTTACATTACATTTACTAGTAGGAGTGAGAAAAACATCACGGGGTGGTGCGCATTGTATGGGTGTGTGTTACATTACATTCACTAGTAGGAGTGAGAAAAACATCACGGGGTGGTTTGAATTGGAGGGTCTGAATTAGGATAGGCAGTGAGTGGCAATGTAGGATGGAGAAAAGCACCGCGGTGTGGTCAGCATGGGGAGGTCAGGGAACATGCAGTGGCAATGTAGGATAGGTTTCTGAAAAACATCGCGGGGTGGTGCGCATGGTATGGGTGTGTGTTACATTACATTCACTAGTAGGAGTGAGAAAAACATCACGGGGTGGTGCGCATTGTATGGGTGTGTGTTACATTACATTCACTAGTAGGAGTGAGAAAAACATCACGGGGTGGTGTGAATCGGAGGGTCTGAATTAGGATAGGCAGTGAGTGGCAATGTAGGATGGAGAAAAGCACCGCGGGGCAGTCAGCGTGGGGAGGTCAGGGAACATGCAGTGGCAATGTAGGATAGGTTTCTGAAAAACATCGCGGGGTGGTGCGCATTGTATGGGTAAGTGTTACATTACATTCACTAGTAGGAGTGAGAAAAACATCACGGGGTGGTGCGCATTGTATGCGTGTGTGTTACATTACATTCACTAGTAGGAGTGAGAAAAACATCACGGGGTGGTGCGCATTGTATGGGTGTGTGTTACATTACATTCACTAGTAGGAGTGAGAAAAACATCACGGGGTGGTGTGAATCGGAGGGTCTGAATTAGGATAGGCAGTGAGTGGCAATGTAGGATGGAGAAAAGAACCGCGGGGTTGTCAGCATGGGTAGGTCAGGGAACATGCAGTGGCAATGTAGGATAGGTTTCTGAAAAACATCGCGGGGTGGTGCGCATTGTATGGGTGTGTGTTACATTACATTTACTAGTAGGAGTGAGAAAAACATCACGGGGTGGTGCGCATTGTATGGGTGTGTGTTACATTACATTCACTAGTAGGAGTGAGAAAAACATCACGGGGTGGTGTGAATCGGAGGGTCTGAATTAGGAAAGGCAGTGAGTGGCAATGTAGGATGGAGAAAAGCACCGCGGTGTGGTCAGCATGGGGAGGTCAGGGAACATGCAGTGGCAATGTAGGATAGGTTTCTGAAAAACATCGCGGGGTGGTGCGCATGGTATGGGTGTGTGTTACATTACATTCACTAGTAGGAGTGAGAAAAACATCACGGGGTGGTGCGCATTGTATGGGTGTGTGTTACATTACATTCACTAGTAGGAGTGAGAAAAACATCACGGGGTGGTGTGAATCGGAGGGTCTGAATTAGGATAGGCAGTGAGTGGCAATGTAGGATGGAGAAAAGCACCGCGGGGCAGTCAGCGTGGGGAGGTCAGGGAACATGCAGTGGCAATGTAGGATAGGTTTCTGAAAAATATCGTGGGGTGGTGCGCATTGTATGGGTGTGTGTTACATTACATTCACTAGTAGGAGTGATAAAAACATCACGGGGTGGTGTGAATCGGAGGGTCTGAATTAGGATAGGCAGTGAGTGGCAATGTAGGATGGAGAAAAGCACCGCGGTGTGGTCAGCATGGGGAGGTCAGGGAACATGCAGTGGCAATGTAGGATAGGTTTCTGAAAAACATCGCGGGGTGGTGCGCATTGTATGGGTGTGTGTTACATTACATTCACTAGTAGGAGTGAGAATAACATCACGCGGTGGTGCGCATTGTATGGGTGTGTGTTACATTACATTCACTAGTAGGAGTGAGTAAAACATCACGGGGTGGTGTGAATCGGAGGGTCTGAATTAGGATAGGCAGTGAGTGGCAATGTAGGATGGAGAAACCACCGCGGGATGGTCAGCATGGGGAGGTCAGGGAACATGCAGTGGCAATGTAGGATAGGTTTCTGAAAAACATCGCGGGATTTTGCGCATTGTATGGGTGTGTGTTACATTACATTCACTAGTAGGAGTGAGAAAAACATCACGGGGTGATGCGCATTGTATTGGTGTGTGTTACATTACATTCACTAGTAGGAGTGAGTAAAACATCACGGGGTGGTGTGAATCGGAGTGTCTGAATTAGGATAGGCAGTGAGTGGCAATGTAGGATGGAGAAAAGAACTGCGGGGTTGTCAGCATGGGTAGGTCAGGGAACATGCAGTGGCAATGTAGGATAGGTTTCTGAAAAACATCGCGGGGTAGTGCGCATTGTATGGGTGAGTGTTACATTACATTCACTAGTAGGAGTGAGAAAAACATCACGGGGTGGTGTGCATTGTATGGGTGTGTGTTACATTACATTCACTAGTAGGACTTAGAAAAACATCACGGGGTGGTGTGAATAGGAGGGTCTGAATTAAGATAGGCAGTGAGTGGCAATGTAGGATGGCGAACAGCACCGCGGGGTGGTCAGCATCGGGAGGTCAGGTAACATGCAGTGGCAATGTAGGATAGGTTTCTGAAAAACATCGCGGGGTGGTGCGCATTGTATGGGTGTGTGTTACATTACATTCACTAGTAGTAGTGAGAAAAACATCATGGCGTGGTGTGAATCGGAGGGTCTGAATTAGGATAGGCAGTGAGTGGCAATGTAGGATGGAGAAAAGCGCCACGGGGTGGTCAGCATGTGGACGTCAGGGAATATGCAGTGGCAAAGTAGGATAGGTTTCTGAAAAACATCGCGGGGTGGTGCGCATTGTATGGGTGTGAGTTACATTACATTCACTAGAAGGAGTGAGAAAAACATCACGGGGTGGTGCGCATTGTATGGGTGTGTGTTACATTACATTCACTAGTAGGAGTGAGAAAAACATCACGGGGTGGTGTGAATCGGAGGGTCTGAATTAGGATAGGCAGTGAGTGGCAATGTAGGATGGAGAAAAGCACCGCGGGGTGGTCAGCATGGGGAGGTCAAGGAACATGCAGTGGCAATGTAGGATAGGTTTCTGAAAAACATCGCGGGGTGGTGCGCATTGTATGGGTGTGTGTTACATTACATTCACTAGTAGGAGTGAGAAAAACATCACGGGGTGGTGCGCATTGTATGGGTGTTTGTTACATTACATTCACTAGTAGGAGTGAGAAAAACATCACGGGGTGGTGTGAATCGGAGGGTCTGAATTAGGATAGGCTGTGAGTGGCAATGTAGGATGGAGAAAAGCACCGCGGTGTGGTCAGCATGGGGAGGTCAGGGAACATGCAGTGGCAATGTAGGATAGGTTTCTGAAAAACATCGCAGGGTGGTGCGCATTGTATGGGTGTGTGTTACATTACATTCACTAGTAGGAGTGAGAAAAACATCACGGGGTGGTGCGCATTGTATGGGTGTGTGTTACATTACATTCACTAGTAGGAGTGAGAAAAGCATCACGGGGTGGTGTGAATCGGAGTGTCTGAATTAGGATAGGCAGTGAGTGGCAATGTAGGATGGAGAAAAGCACCGCGGGGTGGTCAGCATCGGGAGGTCAGGGAACATGCAGTGGCAATGTAGGATAGGTTTCTGAAAAACATCGCGGGGTGGTGCGCATGGTATGGGTGTGTGTTACATTACAATCACTAGTAGGAGTGAGAAAAACATCACGGGGTGGTGCGCATTGTATGGGTGTGTGTTACATTACATTCACTAGTAGGAGTGAGAAAAACATCACGGGGTGGTGTGAATCGGAGGGTCTGAATTAGGATAGGCAGTGAGTGGCAATGTAGGATGGAGAAAAGCACCGCGGGGCAGTCAGCGTGGGGAGGTCAGGGAACATGCAGTGGCAATGTAGGATAGGTTTCTGAAAAATATCGCGGGGTGGTGCGCATTGTATGGGTGTGTGTTACATTACATTCACTAGTAGGAGTGACAAAAACATCACGGGGTGGTGCGCATTGTATGGGTGTGTGTTACATTACATTCACTAATAGGAGTGAGAAAAACATCACGGGGTGGTGTGAATCGGAGGGTCTGAATTAGGTTAGGCAGTGAGTGGCAATGTAGGATGGAGAAAAGCACTGCGGGGTGGTCAGCATGGGGAGGTCAGGGAACATGCAGTGGCAATGTAGGATAGGTTTCTGAAAAACATCGCGGGGTGGTGCGCATTGTATGGGTGTGTGTTACATTACATTCACTAGTAGGAGTGAGAAAAACATCACGCGGTGGTGCGCATTGTATGGGTGTGTGTTACATTACATTCACTAGTAGGAGTGAGAAAGGCATCACGGGGTGGTGTGAATCGGAGGGTCTGAATTAGGATAGGCAGTGAGTGGCAATGTAGGATGGAGAAAAGCACCGCGGGATGGTCAGCATGGGGAGGTCAGGGAACATGAAGTGGCAATGTAGGATAGGTTTCTGAAAAACATCGCGGGATGGTGCGCATTGTATGGGTGTGTGTTACATTACATTCACTAGTAGGAGTGAGAAAAACATCACGGGGTGATGCGCATTGTATGGGTGTGTGTTACATTACATTCACTAGTAGGAGTGAGTAAAACATCACGGGGTGGTGTGAATCGGAGTGTCTGAATTAGGATAGGCAGTGAGTGGCAATGTAGGATGGAGAAAAGAACCGCGGGGTTGTCAGCATGGGTAGGTCAGGGAACATGCAGTGGCAATGTAGGATAGGTTTCTGAAAAACATCGCGGGGTGGTGCGCATTGTATGGGTGTGTGTTACATTACATTCACTAGTAGGAGTGAGAAAAACATCACGGGGTGGTTTGAATCGGAGGGTCTGAATTAGGATAGGCAGTGAGTGGCAATGTAGGATGGAGAAAAGCACCGCGGTGTGGTCAGCATGGGGAGGTCAGGGAACATGCAGTGGCAATGTAGGATAGGTTTCTGAAAAACATCGCGGGGTGGTGCGCATGGTATGGGTGTGTGTTACATTACATTCACTAGTAGGAGTGAGAAAAACATCACGGGGTGGTGCGCATTGTATGGGTGTGTGTTACATTACATTCACTAGTAGGAGTGAGAAAAACATCACGGGGTGGTGTGAATCGGAGGGTCTGAATTAGGATAGGCAGTGAGTGGCAATGTAGGATGGAGAAAAGCACCGCGGGGCAGTCAGCGTGGGGAGGTCAGGGAACATGCAGTGGCAATGTAGGATAGGTTTCTGAAAAACATCGCGGGGTGGTGCGCATTGTATGGGTAAGTGTTACATTACATTCAATAGTAGGAGTGAGAAAAACATCACGGGGTGGTGCGCATTGTATGGGTGTGTGTTACATTACATTCACTAGTAGGAGTGAGAAAAACATCACGGGGTGGTGCGCATTGTATGGGTGTGTGTTACATTACATTCACTAGTAGGAGTGAGAAAAACATCACGGGTTGGTGTGAATCGGAGGGTCTGAATTAGGATAGGCAGTGAGTGGCAATGTAGGATGGAGAAAAGAACCGCGGGGTTGTCAGCATGGGTAGGTCAGGGAACATGCAGTGGCAATGTAGGATAGGTTTCTGAAAAACATCGCGGGGTGGTGCGCATTGTATGGGTGTGTGTTACATTACATTCACTAGTAGGAGTGAGAAAAACATCACGGGGTGGTGCGCATTGTATGGGTGTGTGTTACATTACATTCACTAGTAGGAGTGAGAAAAGCATCACGGGGTGGTGTGAATCGGAGGGTCTGAATTAGGATAGGCAGTGAGTGGCAATGTAGGATGGAGAAAAGCACCGCGGTGTGGTCAGCATGGGGAGGTCAGGGAACATGCAGTGGCAATGTAGGATAGGTTTCTGAAAAACATCGCGGGGTGGTGCGCATTGTATGGGTGTGTGTTACATTACATTCACTAGTAGGAGTGAGAAAAACATCACGCGGTGGTGCGCATTGTATGGGTGTGTGTTACATTACATTCACTAGTAGGAGTGAGAAAGGCATCACGGGGTGGTGTGAATCGGAGGGTCTGAATTAGGATAGGCAGTGAGTGGCAATGTAGGATGGAGAAACCACCGCGGGATGGTCAGCATGGGGAGGTCAGGGAACATGCAGTGGCAATGTAGGATAGGTTTCTGAAAAACATCGCGGGATGGTGCGCATTGTATGGGTGTGTGTTACATTACATTCACTAGTAGGAGTGAGAAAAACATCACGGGGTGGTGCGCATTGTATGGGTGTGTGTTACATTACATTCACTAGTAGGAGTGAGAAAAACATCACGGGGTGGTGTGCATTGTATGGGTGTGTGTTACATTACATTCACTAGTAGGACTTAGAAAAACATCACGGGGTGGTGTGAATAGGAGGGTCTGAATTAAGATAGGCAGTGAGTGGCAATGTAGGATGGCGAACAGCACCGCGGGGTGGTCAGCATCGGGAGGTCAGGGAACATGCAGTGGCAATGTAGGATAGGTTTCTGAAAAACATCGCGGGGTGGTGCGCATTGTATGGGTGTGTGTTACATTACATTCACTAGTAGTAGTGAGAAAAACATCATGGCGTGGTGTGAATCGGAGGGTCTGAATTAGGATAGGCAGTGAGTGGCAATGTAGGATGGAGAAAAGCACCGCAGGGTGGTCAGCATGGGGAGGTCAGGGAATATGCAGTGGCAATGTAGGATAGGTTTCTGAAAAACATCGCGGGGTGGTGCGCATTGTATGAGTGTGAGTTACATTACATTCACTAGTAGGAGTGAGAAAAAAATCACGGGGTGGTGCGCATTGTATGGGTGTGTGTTACATTACATTCACTAGTAGGAGTGAGAAAAACATCACATTGTGGTGTGAATCGGAGGGTCTGAATTAGGATAGGCAGTGAGTGGCAATGTAGGATGGAGAAAAGCACCGCGGGGTGGTCTGCAAGGGGAGGTCAGGGAACATGCAGTGGAAATGTAGGATAGGTTTCTGAAAAACATCGCGGGGTGGTGCGCATTATATGGGTGTGTGTTATATTACATTCAGTAGTAGGAGTGAGAAAAACATCACGGGGTGGTGCGCATTGTATGGGTGTGTGTTACATTACATTCACTAGTAGGAGTGAGAAAAGCATCACGGGGTGGTGTGAATCGGAGGGTCCGAATTAGGATAGGCAGTGAGTGGCAATGTAGGATGGAGAAAAGCACCGCGGGGTGGTCAGCATGGGGAGGTCAGTTAACATGCAGTGGCAATGTAGGATAGGTTTCTGAAAAACATCGCGGGGTGGTGCGCAATGTATGGGTGTGTTATGTTACATTCACTAGTAGGAGTGAGAAAAACATCACGGGGTGATGCGCATTGTATTGGTGTGTGTTACATTACATTCACTAGTAGGAGTGAGAAAAACATCATGGGGTGGTGTGAATCGGAGTGTCTGAATTAGGATAGGCAGTGAGTGGCAATGTAGGATGGAGAAAAGAACCGCGGGGTTGTCAGCATGGGTAGGTCAGGGAACATGCAGTGGCAATGTAGGATAGGGTTCTGAAAAACATCGCGGGGTGGTGCGCATTGTATGGGTGAGTGTTACATTACATTTACTAGTAGGAGTGAGAAAAACATCATGGGGTGGTGCGCATTGTATGGGTGTGTGTTACATTACATTCACTAGTAGGAGTGAGAAAAACATCACGGGGTGGTGCGCATTGTATGGGTGTGTGTTACATTACATTCACTAGTAGGACTTAGAAAAACATCACGGGGTGGTGTGAATAGGAGGGTCTGAATTAAGATAGGCAGTGAGTGGCAATGCAGGATGGAGAAAAGCACCGCGGGGTGGTCAGCATGGGGAGGTCAGGGAACATGCAGTGGCAATGTAGGATAGTTTTCTGAAAAACATCGCGGGGTCGTGCGCATTGTATTGGTGTGTGTTACATTACATTCACTAGTAGGAGTGAGA
This sequence comes from Cavia porcellus, assembly GCF_034190915.1. Lineage (NCBI taxonomy): Eukaryota > Metazoa > Chordata > Mammalia > Rodentia > Caviidae > Cavia > Cavia porcellus. The sequence continues at coordinate 90,937 of NW_026947666.1, read as the reverse complement.
AAAACATCACGGGGTGGTGTGAATCGGAGTGTCTGAATTAGGATAGGCAGTGAGTGGCAATGTAGGATGGAGAAAAGAACCGCGGGGTTGTCAGCATGGGTAGGTCAGGGAACATGCAGTGGCAATGTAGGATAGGGTTCTGAAAAACATCGCGGGGTGGTGCGCATTGTATGGGTGTGTGTTACATTACATTCACTAGTAGGAGTGAGAAAAACATCACGGGGTGGTGCGCATTGTATGGGTGTGTGTTACATTACATTCACTAGTAGGAGTGAGAAAAACATCAAGGGGTGCTGTGAATCGGAGGGTCTGAATTAGGATAGGCAGTGAGTGGCAATGTAGGATGGAGAGAAGCACCGCGGGGTGGTCAGCATGGGGAGGTCAGGGAACATGCAGTGGCAATGTAGGATAGGTTTCTGAAAAACATCGCGGGGTGGTGCGCATTGTATGGGTGTGTGTTACATTACATTCACTAGTAGGAGTGAGAAAAACATCACGGGGTGGTGCGCTTGTATGTGTGTGTGTTACATTACATTCATTAGTAGGAGTTAGAAAAACATCACGCGGTGGTGAGAATCGGAGGGTCTGAATTAGGATAGGCAGTGAGTGGCAATGTAGGATGGAGAAAAGCGTCACGGGGTGGTCAGCATGTGGAGGTCAGCTAATATGCAGTGGCAAAGTAGGATAGGTTTCTGAAAAACATCGCGGGGTGGTGCGCATTGTATGGGTGTGAGTTACATTACATTCACTAGTAGGAGTGAGAAAAACATCACGGGGTGGTGCGCATTGTATGGGTGTGTGTTACATTACATTCACTAGTACGAGTGAGAAAAACATCACGGGGTGGTGTGAATCGGAGGGTCTGAATTAGGATAGGCAGTGAGTGGCAATGTAGGATGGAGAAAAGCACCGCGGGTTGGTCAGCATGGGGAGGTCAGGGAACATGCAGTGGCAATGTAGGATAGGTTTCTGAAAAACATCGCGGGGTGGTGCGCATTGTCTGTCTGCGTTACATTACATTCACTAGTAGGAGTGAGAAAAACATCACGGGGTGGTGCGCATTGTATGGGTGTGTGTTACATTGCATTCACTAGTAGGAGTGAGAAAAACATCACGGGGAGGTGTGAATCGTAGGGTCAGAATTAGGATAGGCAGTGAGTTGGCAATGTAGGATGGAGAAAAGCACCGCGGGGTGGTCAGCATGGGGAGGTCAGGGAACATGCAGTGGCATTGTAGGATAGGTTTCTGAAAAACATCGCGGGGTGGTGCGCATTGTATGGGTGTGTGGTACGTTACATTCACTAGTAGGAGTGAGAAAAGCATCACGGGGTGGTGTGAATTGGAGGGTCGGAATTAGGATAGGCAGTGAGTGGCAATGTCGGATAGAGAAAAGCACCGCGGGGTGGTCAGCATGGGGAGGTCAGGGAACATGAAGTGGCAATGTAGGATAGGTTTCTGAAAAACATCGCGGGGTGGTGCGCATTTTATGGGTGTGTGTTACATTACATTCACTAGTAGGAGTGAGAAAAACATCACGGGGTGGTGCGCATTGTATGGGTGTGTGTTACATTACATTCACTAGTAGGACTGAGAAAAACATCACGGGGTGGTGTGAATCGGAGGGTCTGAATTAGGATAAGCAGTGAGTGGCAATGTAGGATGGAGAAAAGCACCGCGGGGTGGTCAGCATGGGGAGGTCATGGAACATGCAGTGGCAATGTAGGATAGGTTTCTGAAAAACATCGCGGGGTGGTGCGCATTGTATGGGTGTGTGTTACCTTACATTCACTAGTACGAGTGAGAAAAACATCACGGGGTGGTGCGCATTGTATGGGTGTCTGTTACATTACATTCACTAGTAGGAGTGAGAAAAGCATCACGGGGTGGTGTGAATCGGAGGGTCTGAATTAGGATAGGCAGTGAGTGGCAATGTAGAATGGAGAAAAGCACCGCGTGGTGGTCAGCATGGGTAGGTCAGGGAACATGCAGTGGCAATGTAGGATAGGTTTCTGAAAAACATCGCGGGGTGGTGCGCATTGTATGGGTGTGTGTTACATTACATTCACTGGTAGGAGTGAGAAAAACATCACGGGGTGGTGCGCATTGTATCGCTGTGTGTTACATTACATTCACTAGTAGGAGTGAGAAAAACATCACGGGGTGGTGTGAATCGGAGGGTCTGAATTAGGATAGGCAGTGAGTGGCAATGTAGGATGGAGAAAAGCACCACGGGGTGGTCAGCATGGGGAGGTCAGGGAACATGCAGTGGCAATGTAGGATAGGTTTCTGAAAAACATCGCGGGGTGGTGCGCATTGTATGGGTGTGTGTTACATTACATTCACTAGTAGGAGTGAGAAAAACATCACGGGGTGGTGCGCATTGTATGGGTGTGTGTTACATTACATTCACTAGTAGGAGTGAGAAAAGCATCACGGGGTGGTGTGAATCGGAGGGTCTGAATTAGGATAGGCAGTGAGTGGCAATGTAGGATGGAGAAAAGCACCGCGGGGTGGTCAGCACGGGGAGGTCAGGGAACATGCAGTGGCATTGTAGGATAGGTTTCTGAAAAACATCGCGGGGTGGTGCGCATTGTATGGGTGTGTCTTACATTAGATTCACTAGTAGGAGTGAGAAAAGCATCACGGGGTGGTGTGAATCGGAGGCTCTGAATTAGGATAGGCAGTGAGTGGCAATGTAGGATGGAGAAAAGCACCGCGGGGTGGTCAGCATGGGTAGGTCAGGGAACATGCAGTGGCAATGTAGGATAGGTTTCTGAAAAACATCGCGGGGTGGTGCGCATTGTATGGGTGAGTGTTACATTACATTGACTAGTAGGAGTGAGAAAAACATCACGGGGTGGTGCGCATTGTATGGGTGTGTGTTACATTACATTCACTAGAAGGAGTGAGAAAAACATCATGGGGTGGTGCGCATTGTATGGGTGTGTGTTACATTACATTCACTAGTAAGAGTGAGAAAAACATCACGGGGTGGTGTGAATCGGAGGGTCTGAATTAGGATAGGCAGTGAGTGGCAATGTAGGATGGAGAAAAGCATCGCGGGGTGGTCAGCATGGGGAGGTCAGGGAACATGCAGTGGCAATGTAGGATAGGTTTCTGAAAAACATCGCGGGGTGGTGCGCATTGTATGGGTGTGTGTTACATTACATTCACTAGTAGGAGTGAGAAAAACATCACGGGGTGGTGCGCATTGTATGGGTGTGTGTTACATTACATTCACTAGTAGGAGTGAGAAAAGCATCACGGGGTGGTGTGAATTGGAGGGTCTGAATTAGGATAGGCAGTGAGTGGCAATGTAGGATGGAGAAAAGCACCGCGGGGTGGTCAGCATGGGGAGCTCAGGGAACATGCAGTGGCAATGTAGGATAGGTTTCTGAAAATCATCGCGGGTGGTGCGCATTGTATGGGTGTGTGTTACATTACATTCACTAGTAGGAGTGAGAAAAACATCACGGGGTTTTGCGCATTGTATGGGTGTGTGTTACATAACATTCACTAGTAGGAGTGAGAAAAACATCACGGGGTGGTGTGAATCGGAGGGTCTGAATTAGGATAGGCAGTGAGTGGCAATGTAGGATGGAGAAAAGCAGCGCGGGGTGGTCAGCATGGGTAGGTCAGGGAACATGCAGTGGCAATGAAGGATAGGTTTCTGAAAAACATCGCGGGGTGGTGCGCATTGTATGGGTGAGTGTTACATTACATTCACTAGTAGGAGTGAGAAAAACATCACGGGGTGGTCCGCATTGTATGCGTGTGTGTTACATTACATTCACTAGTAGGAGTGAGAAAAACATCACGGGGTGGTGTGAATCGGAGGGTCTGAATTAGGATAGGCTGTGAGTGGCAATGTAGGATGGAGAAAAGCACCGCGGGATGGTCAGCATGGGGAGGTCAGGGAACATGCAGTGGCAATGTAGGATAGGTTTCTGAAAAACATCGCGGGATTTTGCGCATTGTATGGGTGTGTGTTACATTACATTCACTAGTAGGAGTGAGAAAAACATCACGGGGTGATGCGCATTGTATTGGTGTGTGTTACATTACATTCACTAGTAGGAGTGAGTAAAACATCACGGGGTGGTGTGAATCGGAGTGTCTGAATTAGGATAGGCAGTGAGTGGCAATGTAGGATGGAGAAAAGAACTGCGGGGTTGTCAGCATGGGTAGGTCAGGGAACATGCAGTGGCAATGTAGGATAGGTTTCTGAAAAACATCGCGGGGTAGTGCGCATTGTATGGGTGAGTGTTACATTACATTCACTAGTAGGAGTGAGAAAAACATCACGGGGTGGTGTGCATTGTATGGGTGTGTGTTACATTACATTCACTAGTAGGACTTAGAAAAACATCACGGGGTGGTGTGAATAGGAGGGTCTGAATTAAGATAGGCAGTGAGTGGCAATGTAGGATGGCGAACAGCACCGCGGGGTGGTCAGCATCGGGAGGTCAGGGAACATGCAGTGGCAATGTAGGATAGGTTTCTGAAAAACATCGCGGGGTGGTGCGCATTGTATGGGTGTGTGTTACATTACATTCACTAGTAGTAGTGAGAAAAACATCATGGCGTGGTGTGAATCGGAGGGTCTGAATTAGGATAGGCAGTGAGTGGCAATGTAGGATGGAGAAAAGCGCCACGGGGTGGTCAGCATGTGGACGTCAGGGAATATGCAGTGGCAAAGTAGGATAGGTTTCTGAAAAACATCGCGGGGTGGTGCGCATTGTATGGGTGTGAGTTACATTACATTCACTAGAAGGAGTGAGAAAAACATCACGGGGTGGTGCGCATTGTATGGGTGTGTGTTACATTACATTCACTAGTAGGAGTGAGAAAAACATCACGGGGTGGTGTGAATCGGAGGGTCTGAATTAGGATAGGCAGTGAGTGGCAATGTAGGATGGAGAAAAGCACCGCGGGGTGGTCAGCATGGGGAGGTCAAGGAACATGCAGTGGCAATGTAGGATAGGTTTCTGAAAAACATCGCGGGGTGGTGCGCATTGTATGGGTGTGTGTTACATTACATTCACTAGTAGGAGTGAGAAAAACATCACGGGGTGGTGCGCATTGTATGGGTGTTTGTTACATTACATTCACTAGTAGGAGTGAGAAAAACATCACGGGGTGGTGTGAATCGGAGGGTCTGAATTAGGATAGGCTGTGAGTGGCAATGTAGGATGGAGAAAAGCACCGCGGTGTGGTCAGCATGGGGAGGTCAGGGAACATGCAGTGGCAATGTAGGATAGGTTTCTGAAAAACATCGCAGGGTGGTGCGCATTGTATGGGTGTGTGTTACATTACATTCACTAGTAGGAGTGAGAAAAACATCACGGGGTGGTGCGCATTGTATGGGTGTGTGTTACATTACATTCACTAGTAGGAGTGATAAAAGCATCACGGGGTGGTGTGAATCGGAGGGTCTGAATTAGGATAGGCAGTGAGTGGCAATGTAGGATGGAGAAAAGCACCGCGGGGTGGTCAGCATCGGGAGGTCAGGGAACATGCAGTGGCAATGTAGGATAGGTTTCTGAAAAACATCGCGGGGTGGTGCGCATGGTATGGGTGTGTGTTACATTACAATCACTAGTAGGAGTGAGAAAAACATCACGGGGTGGTGCGCATTGTATGGGTGTGTGTTACATTACATTCACTAGTAGGAGTGAGAAAAACATCACGGGGTGGTGTGAATCGGAGGGTCTGAATTAGGATAGGCAGTGAGTGGCAATGTAGGATGGAGAAAAGCACCGCGTGGCAGTCAGCGTGGGGAGGTCAGGGAACATGCAGTGGCAATGTAGGATAGGTTTCTGAAAAATATCGCGGGGTGGTGCGCATTGTATGGGTGTGTGTTACATTACATTCACTAGTAGGAGTGACAAAAACATCACGGGGTGGTGCGCATTGTATGGGTGTGTGTTACATTACATTCACTAATAGGAGTGAGAAAAACATCACGGGGTCGTGTGAATCGGAGGGTCTGAATTAGGTTAGGCAGTGAGTGGCAATGTAGGATGGAGAAAAGCACTGCGGGGTGGTCAGCATGGGGAGGTCAGGGAACATGCAGTGGCAATGTAGGATAGGTTTCTGAAAAACATCGCGGGGTGGTGCGCATTGTATGGGTGTGTGTTACATTACATTCACTAGTAGGAGTGAGAAAAACATCACGCGGTGGTGCGCATTGTATGGGTGTGTGTTACATTACATTCACTAGTAGGAGTGAGAAAGGCATCACGGAGTGGTGTGAATCGGAGGGTCTGAATTAGGATAGGCAGTGAGTGGCAATGTAGGATGGAGAAAAGCACCGCGGGATGGTCAGCATGGGGAGGTCAGGGAACATGAAGTGGCAATGTAGGATAGGTTTCTGAAAAACATCGCGGGATGGTGCGCATTGTATGGGTGTGTGTTACATTACATTCACTAGTAGGAGTGAGAAAAACATCACGGGGTGATGCGCATTGTATGGGTGTGTGTTACATTACATTCACTAGTAGGAGTGAGTAAAACATCACGGGGTGGTGTGAATCGGAGTGTCTGAATTAGGATAGGCAGTGAGTGGCAATGTAGGATGGAGAAAAGAACCGCGGGGTTGTCAGCATGGGTAGGTCAGGGAACATGCAGTGGCAATGTAGGATAGGTTTCTGAAAAACATCGCGGGGTGGTGCGCATTGTATGGGTGTGTGTTACATTACATTCACTAGTAGGAGTGAGAAAAACATCACGGGGTGGTTTGAATCGGAGGGTCTGAATTAGGATAGGCAGTGAGTGGCAATGTAGGATGGAGAAAAGCACCGCGGTGTGGTCAGCATGGGGAGGTCAGGGAACATGCAGTGGCAATGTAGGATAGGTTTCTGAAAAACATCGCGGGGTGGTGCGCATGGTATGGGTGTGTGTTACATTACATTCACTAGTAGGAGTGAGAAAAACATCACGGGGTGGTGCGCATTGTATGGGTGTGTGTTACATTACATTCACTAGTAGGAGTGAGAAAAACATCACGGGGTGGTGTGAATCGGAGGGTCTGAATTAGGATAGGCAGTGAGTGGCAATGTAGGATGGAGAAAAGCACCGCGGGGCAGTCAGCATGGGGAGGTCAGGGAACATGCAGTGGCAATGTAGGATAGGTTTCTGAAAAACATCGCGGGGTGGTGCGCATTGTATGGGTAAGTGTTACATTACATTCAATAGTAGGAGTGAGAAAAACATCACGGGGTGGTGCGCATTGTATGGGTGTGTGTTACATTACATTCACTAGTAGGAGTGAGAAAAACATCACGGGGTGGTGCGCATTGTATGGGTGTGTGTTACATTACATTCACTAGTAGGAGTGAGAAAAACATCACGGGTTGGTGTGAATCGGAGGGTCTGAATTAGGATAGGCAGTGAGTGGCAATGTAGGATGGAGAAAAGAACCGCGGGGTTGTCAGCATGGGTAGGTCAGGGAACATGCAGTGGCAATGTAGGATAGGTTTCTGAAAAACATCGCGGGGTGGTGCGCATTGTATGGGTGAGTGTTACATTACATTTACTAGTAGGAGTGAGAAAAACATCACGGGGTGGTGCGCATTGTATGGGTGTGTGTTACATTACATTCACTAGTAGGAGTGAGAAAAACATCACGGGGTGGTGTGAATCGGAGGGTCTGAATTAGGAAAGGCAGTGAGTGGCAATGTAGGATGGAGAAAAGCACCGCGGTGTGGTCAGCATGGGGAGGTCAGGGAACATGCAGTGGCAATGTAGGATAGGTTTCTGAAAAACATCGCGGGGTGGTGCGCATGGTATGGGTGTGTGTTACATTACATTCACTAGTAGGAGTGAGAAAAACATCACGGGGTGGTGCGCATTGTATGGGTGTGTGTTACATTACATTCACTAGTAGGAGTGAGAAAAACATCACGGGGTGGTGTGAATCGGAGGGTCTGAATTAGGATAGGCAGTGAGTGGCAATGTAGGATGGAGAAAAGCACCGCGGGGCAGTCAGCGTGGGGAGGTCAGGGAACATGCAGTGGCAATGTAGGATAGGTTTCTGAAAAATATCGCGGGGTGGTGCGCATTGTATGGGTGTGTGTTACATTACATTCACTAGTAGGAGTGACAAAAACATCACGGGGTGGTGCGCATTGTATGGGTGTGTGTTACATTACATTCACTAATAGGAGTGAGAAAAACATCACGGGGTGGTGTGAATCGGAGGGTCTGAATTAGGTTAGGCAGTGAGTGGCAATGTAGGATGGAGAAAAGCACTGCGGGGTGGTCAGCATGGGGAGGTCAGGGAACATGCAGTGGCAATGTAGGATAGGTTTCTGAAAAACATCGCGGGGTGGTGCGCATTGTATGGGTGTGTGTTACATTACATTCACTAGTAGGAGTGAGAAAAACATCACGCGGTGGTGCGCATTGTATGGGTGTGTGTTACATTACATTCACTAGTAGGAGTGAGAAAGGCATCACGGGGTGGTGTGAATCGGAGGGTCTGAATTAGGATAGGCAGTGAGTGGCAATGTAGGATGGAGAAAAGCACCGCGGGATGGTCAGCATGGGGAGGTCAGGGAACATGAAGTGGCAATGTAGGATAGGTTTCTGAAAAACATCGCGGGATGGTGCGCATTGTATGGGTGTGTGTTACATTACATTCACTAGTAGGAGTGAGAAAAACATCACGGGGTGATGCGCATTGTATGGGTGTGTGTTACATTACATTCACTAGTAGGAGTGAGTAAAACATCACGGGGTGGTGTGAATCGGAGTGTCTGAATTAGGATAGGCAGTGAGTGGCAATGTAGGATGGAGAAAAGAACCGCGGGGTTGTCAGCATGGGTAGGTCAGGGAACATGCAGTGGCAATGTAGGATAGGTTTCTGAAAAACATCGCGGGGTGGTGCGCATTGTATGGGTGTGTGTTACATTACATTCACTAGTAGGAGTGAGAAAAACATCACGGGGTGGTTTGAATCGGAGGGTCTGAATTAGGATAGGCAGTGAGTGGCAATGTAGGATGGAGAAAAGCACCGCGGTGTGGTCAGCATGGGGAGGTCAGGGAACATGCAGTGGCAATGTAGGATAGGTTTCTGAAAAACATCGCGGGGTGGTGCGCATGGTATGGGTGTGTGTTACATTACATTCACTAGTAGGAGTGAGAAAAACATCACGGGGTGGTGCGCATTGTATGGGTGTGTGTTACATTACATTCACTAGTAGGAGTGAGAAAAACATCACGGGGTGGTGTGAATCGGAGGGTCTGAATTAGGATAGGCAGTGAGTGGCAATGTAGGATGGAGAAAAGCACCGCGGGGCAGTCAGCATGGGGAGGTCAGGGAACATGCAGTGGCAATGTAGGATAGGTTTCTGAAAAACATCGCGGGGTGGTGCGCATTGTATGGGTAAGTGTTACATTACATTCAATAGTAGGAGTGAGAAAAACATCACGGGGTGGTGCGCATTGTATGGGTGTGTGTTACATTACATTCACTAGTAGGAGTGAGAAAAACATCACGGGGTGGTGCGCATTGTATGGGTGTGTGTTACATTACATTCACTAGTAGGAGTGAGAAAAACATCACGGGTTGGTGTGAATCGGAGGGTCTGAATTAGGATAGGCAGTGAGTGGCAATGTAGGATGGAGAAAAGAACCGCGGGGTTGTCAGCATGGGTAGGTCAGGGAACATGCAGTGGCAATGTAGGATAGGTTTCTGAAAAACATCGCGGGGTGGTGCGCATTGTATGGGTGAGTGTTACATTACATTTACTAGTAGGAGTGAGAAAAACATCACGGGGTGGTGCGCATTGTATGGGTGTGTGTTACATTACATTCACTAGTAGGAGTGAGAAAAACATCACGGGGTGGTGTGAATCGGAGGGTCTGAATTAGGAAAGGCAGTGAGTGGCAATGTAGGATGGAGAAAAGCACCGCGGTGTGGTCAGCATGGGGAGGTCAGGGAACATGCAGTGGCAATGTAGGATAGGTTTCTGAAAAACATCGCGGGGTGGTGCGCATGGTATGGGTGTGTGTTACATTACATTCACTAGTAGGAGTGAGAAAAACATCACGGGGTGGTGCGCATTGTATGGGTGTGTGTTACATTACATTCACTAGTAGGAGTGAGAAAAACATCACGGGGTGGTGTGAATCGGAGGGTCTGAATTAGGATAGGCAGTGAGTGGCAATGTAGGATGGAGAAAAGCACCGCGGGGCAGTCAGCGTGGGGAGGTCAGGGAACATGCAGTGTCAATGTAGGATAGGTTTCTGAAAAATATCGCGGGGTGGTGCGCATTGTATGGGTGTGTGTTACATTACATTCACTAGTAGGAGTGATAAAAACATCACGGGGTGGTGTGAATCGGAGGGTCTGAATTAGGATAGGCAGTGAGTGGCAATGTAGGATGGAGAAAAGCACCGCGGTGTGGTCAGCATGGGGAGGTCAGGGAACATGCAGTGGCAATGTAGGATAGGTTTCTGAAAAACATCGCGGGGTGGTGCGCATTGTATGGGTGTGTGTTACATTACATTCACTAGTAGGAGTGAGAAAAACATCACGCGGTGGTGCGCATTGTATGGGTGTGTGTTACATTACATTCACTAGTAGGAGTGAGAAAGGCATCACGGGGTGGTGTGAATCGGAGGGTCTGAATTAGGATAGCCAGTGAGTGGCAATGTAGGATGGAGAAACCACCGCGGGATGGTCAGCATGGGGAGGTCAGGGAACATGCAGTGGCAATGTAGGATAGGTTTCTGAAAAACATCGCGGGATGGTGCGCATTGTATGGGTGTGTGTTGCATTACATTCACTAGTAGGAGTGAGAAAAACATCACGGGGTGGTGCGCATTGTATGGGTGTGTGTTACATTACATTCACTAGTAGGAGTGAGAAAAACATCACGGGGTGGTGTGCATTGTATGGGTGTGTGTTACATTACATTCACTAGTAGGACTTAGAAAAACATCACGGGGTGGTGTGAATAGGAGGGTCTGAATTAAGATAGGCAGTGAGTGGCAATGTAGGATGGCGAACAGCACCGCGGGGTGGTCAGCATCGGGAGGTCAGGGAACATGCAGTGGCAATGTAGGATAGGTTTCTGAAAAACATCGCGGGGTGGTGCGCATTGTATGGGTGTGTGTTACATTACATTCACTAGTAGTAGTGAGAAAAACATCATGGCGTGGTGTGAATCGGAGGGTCTGAATTAGGATAGGCAGTGAGTGGCAATGTAGGATGGAGAAAAGCACCGCAGGGTGGTCAGCATGGGGAGGTCAGGGAATATGCAGTGGCAATGTAGGATAGGTTTCTGAAAAACATCGCGGGGTGGTGCGCATTGTATGAGTGTGAGTTACATTACATTCACTAGTAGGAGTGAGAAAAAAATCACGGGGTGGTGCGCATTGTATGGGTGTGTGTTACATTACATTCACTAGTAGGAGTGAGAAAAACATCACATTGTGGTGTGAATCGGAGGGTCTGAATTAGGATAGGCAGTGAGTGGCAATGTAGGATGGAGAAAAGCACCGCGGGGTGGTCTGCAAGGGGAGGTCAGGGAACATGCAGTGGAAATGTAGGATAGGTTTCTGAAAAACATCGCGGGGTGGTGCGCATTATATGGGTGTGTGTTATATTACATTCACTAGTAGGAGTGAGAAAAACATCACGGGGTGGTGCGCATTGTATGGGTGTGTGTTACATTACATTCACTAGTAGGAGTGAGAAAAGCATCACGGGGTGGTGTGAATCGGAGGGTCCGAATTAGGATAGGCAGTGAGTGGCAATGTAGGATGGAGAAAAGCACCGCGGGGTGGTCAGCATGGGGAGGTCAGTTAACATGCAGTGGCAATGTAGGATAGGTTTCTGAAAAACATCGCGGGGTGGTGCGCAATGTATGGGTGTGTTATGTTACATTCACTAGTAGGAGTGAGAAAAACATCACGGGGTGATGCGCATTGTATTGGTGTGTGTTACATTACATTCACTAGTAGGAGTGAGAAAAACATCATGGGGTGGTGTGAATCGGAGTGTCTGAATTAGGATAGGCAGTGAGTGGCAATGTAGGATGGAGAAAAGAACCGCGGGGTTGTCAGCATGGGTAGGTCAGGGAACATGCAGTGGCAATGTAGGATAGGGTTCTGAAAAACATCGCGGGGTGGTGCGCATTGTATGGGTGAGTGTTACATTACATTTACTAGTAGGAGTGAGAAAAACATCATGGGGTGGTGCGCATTGTATGGGTGTGTGTTACATTACATTCACTAGTAGGAGTGAGAAAAACATCACGGGGTGGTGCGCATTGTATGGGTGTGTGTTACATTACATTCACTAGTAGGACTTAGAAAAACATCACGGGGTGGTGTGAATAGGAGGGTCTGAATTAAGATAGGCAGTGAGTGGCAATGCAGGATGGAGAAAAGCACCGCGGGGTGGTCAGCATGGGGAGGTCAGGGAACATGCAGTGGCAATGTAGGATAGTTTTCTGAAAAACATCGCGGGGTCGTGCGCATTGTATTGGTGTGTGTTACATTACATTCACTAGTAGGAGTGAGAAAAACATCACGGGGTGGTGTGAATCGGAGTGTCTGAATTAGGATAGGCAGTGAGTGGCAATGTAGGATGGAGAAAAGAACCGCGGGGTTGTCAGCATGGGTAGGTCAGGGAACATGCAGTGGCAATGTAGGATAGGGTTCTGAAAAACATCGCGGGGTGGTGCGCATTGTATGGGTGTGTGTTACATTACATTCACTAGTAGGAGTGAGAAAAACATCACGGGGTGGTGCGCATTGTATGGGTGTGTGTTACATTACATTCACTAGTAGGAGTGAGAAAAACATCAAGGGGTGCTGTGAATCGGAGGGTCTGAATTAGGATAGGCAGTGAGTGGCAATGTAGGATGGAGAAAAGCACCGCGGGGTGGTCAGCATGGGGAGGTCAGGGAACATGCAGTGGCAATGTAGGATAGGTTTCTGAAAAACATCGCGGGGTGGTGCGCATTGTATGGGTGTGTGTTACATTACATTCACTAGTAGGAGTGAGAAAAACATCACGGGGTGGTGCGCTTGTATGTGTGTGTGTTACATTACATTCATTAGTAGGAGTTAGAAAAACATCACGCGGTGGTGAGAATCGGAGGGTCTGAATTAGGATAGGCAGTGAGTGGCAATGTAGGATGGAGAAAAGCGTCACGGGGTGGTCAGCATGTGGAGGTCAGCTAATATGCAGTGGCAAAGTAGGATAGGTTTCTGAAAAACATCGCGGGGTGGTGCGCATTGTATGGGTGTGAGTTACATTACATTCACTAGTAGGAGTGAGAAAAACATCACGGGGTGGTGCGCATTGTATGGGTGTGTGTTACATTACATTCACTAGTACGAGTGAGAAAAACATCACGGGGTGGTGTGAATCGGAGGGTCTGAATTAGGATAGGCAGTGAGTGGCAATGTAGGATGGAGAAAAGCACCGCGGGTTGGTCAGCATGGGGAGGTCAGGGAACATGCAGTGGCAATGTAGGATAGGTTTCTGAAAAACATCGCGGGGTGGTGCGCATTGTATGTCTGCGTTACATTACATTCACTAGTAGGAGTGAGAAAAACATCACGGGGTGGTGCGCATTGTATGGGTGTGTGTTACATTGCATTCACTAGTAGGAGTGAGAAAAACATCACGGGGAGGTGTGAATCGTAGGGTCAGAATTAGGATAGGCAGTGAGTTGGCAATGTAGGATGGAGAAAAGCACCGCGGGGTGGTCAGCATGGGGAGGTCAGGGAACATGCAGTGGCATTGTAGGATAGGTTTCTGAAAAACATCGCGGGGTGGTGCGCATTGTATGGGTGTGTGGTACGTTACATTCACTAGTAGGAGTGAGAAAAGCATCACGGGGTGGTGTGAATTGGAGGGTCGGAATTAGGATAGGCAGTGAGTGGCAATGTCGGATAGAGAAAAGCACCGCGGGGTGGTCAGCATGGGGAGGTCAGGGAACATGAAGTGGCAATGTAGGATAGGTTTCTGAAAAACATCGCGGGGTGGTGCGCATTTTATGGGTGTGTGTTACATTACATTCACTAGTAGGAGTGAGAAAAACATCACGGGGTGGTGCGCATTGTATGGGTGTGTGTTACATTACATTCACTAGTAGGACTGAGAAAAACATCACGGGGTGGTGTGAATCGGAGGGTCTGAATTAGGATAAGCAGTGAGTGGCAATGTAGGATGGAGAAAAGCACCGCGGGGTGGTCAGCATGGGGAGGTCATGGAACATGCAGTGGCAATGTAGGATAGGTTTCTGAAAAACATCGCGGGGTGGTGCGCATTGTATGGGTGTGTGTTACCTTACATTCACTAGTACGAGTGAGAAAAACATCACGGGGTGGTGCGCATTGTATGGGTGTCTGTTACATTACATTCACTAGTAGGAGTGAGAAAAGCATCACGGGGTGGTGTGAATCGGAGGGTCTGAATTAGGATAGGCAGTGAGTGGCAATGTAGAATGGAGAAAAGCACCGCGTGGTGGTCAGCATGGGTAGGTCAGGGAACATGCAGTGGCAATGTAGGATAGGTTTCTGAAAAACATCGCGGGGTGGTGCGCATTGTATGGGTGTGTGTTACATTACATTCACTGGTAGGAGTGAGAAAAACATCACGGGGTGGTGCGCATTGTATCGCTGTGTGTTACATTACATTCACTAGTAGGAGTGAGAAAAACATCACGGGGTGGTGTGAATCGGAGGGTCTGAATTAGGATAGGCAGTGAGTGGCAATGTAGGATGGAGAAAAGCACCACGGGGTGGTCAGCATGGGGAGGTCAGGGAACATGCAGTGGCAATGTAGGATAGGTTTCTGAAAAACATCGCGGGGTGGTGCGCATTGTATGGGTGTGTGTTACATTACATTCACTAGTAGGAGTGAGAAAAACATCACGGGGTGGTGCGCATTGTATGGGTGTGTGTTACATTACATTCACTAGTAGGAGTGAGAAAAGCATCACGGGGTGGTGTGAATCAGAGGGTCTGAATTAGGATAGGCAGTGAGTGGCAATGTAGGATGGAGAAAAGCACCGCGGGGTGGTCAGCACGGGGAGGTCAGGGAACATGCAGTGGCATTGTAGGATAGGTTTCTGAAAAACATCGCGGGGTGGTGCGCATTGTATGGGTGTGTGTTACATTAGATTCACTAGTAGGAGTGAGAAAAGCATCACGGGGTGGTGTGAATCGGAGGCTCTGAATTAGGATAGGCAGTGAGTGGCAATGTAGGATGGAGAAAAGCACCGCGGGGTGGTCAGCATGGGTAGGTCAGGGAACATGCAGTGGCAATGTAGGATAGGTTTCTGAAAAACATCGCGGGGTGGTGCGCATTGTATGGGTGAGTGTTACATTACATTGACTAGTAGGAGTGAGAAAAACATCACGGGGTGGTGCGCATTGTATGGGTGTGTGTTACATTACATTCACTAGAAGGAGTGAGAAAAACATCATGGGGTGGTGCGCATTGTATGGGTGTGTGTTACATTACATTCACTAGTAAGAGTGAGAAAAACATCACGGGGTGGTGTGAATCGGAGGGTCTGAATTAGGATAGGCAGTGAGTGGCAATGTAGGATGGAGAAAAGCATCGCGGGGTGGTCAGCATGGGGAGGTCAGGGAACATGCAGTGGCAATGTAGGATAGGTTTCTGAAAAACATCGCGGGGTGGTGCGCATTGTATGGGTGTGTGTTACATTACATTCACTAGTAGGAGTGAGAAAAACATCACGGGGTGGTGCGCATTGTATGGGTGTGTGTTACATTACATTCACTAGTAGGAGTGAGAAAAGCATCACGGGGTGGTGTGAATTGGAGTGTCTGAATTAGGATAGGCAGTGAGTGGCAATGTAGGATGGAGAAAAGCACCGCGGGGTGGTCAGCATGGGGAGCTCAGGGAACATGCAGTGGCAATGTAGGATAGGTTTCTGAAAATCATCGCGGGTGGTGCGCATTGTATGGGTGTGTGTTACATTACATTCACTAGTAGGAGTGAGAAAAACATCACGGGGTTTTGCGCATTGTATGGGTGTGTGTTACATAACATTCACTAGTAGGAGTGAGAAAAACATCACGGGGTGGTGTGAATCGGAGGGTCTGAATTAGGATAGGCAGTGAGTGGCAATGTAGGATGGAGAAAAGCAGCGCGGGGTGGTCAGCATGGGTAGGTCAGGGAACATGCAGTGGCAATGAAGGATAGGTTTCTGAAAAACATCGCGGGGTGGTGCGCATTGTATGGGTGAGTGTTACATTACATTCACTAGTAGGAGTGAGAAAAACATCACGGGGTGGTCCGCATTGTATGCGTGTGTGTTACATTACATTCACTAGTAGGAGTGAGAAAAACATCACGGGGTGGTGTGAATCGGAGGGTCTGAATTAGGATAGGCTGTGAGTGGCAATGTAGGATGGAGAAAACACCGCGGGGTGGTCAGCATGGGGAGGTCAGGGAACATGCAGTGGCAATGTAGGATAGGTTTCTGAAAAACATCGCGGGGTGGTGCGCATTGTATGGGTGAGTGTTACATTACATTTACTAGTAGGAGTGAGAAAAACATCACGGGGTGGTGCGCAATGTATGGGTGTGTGTTACATTACATTCACTAGTAGGAGTGAGAAAGGCATCACGGGGTGGTGTGAATCGGAGGGTATGAATTAGGATAGGCAGTGAGTGGCAATGTAGGATGGAGAAAAGAACCGCGGGGTGGTCAGCATGGGTAGGTCAGGGAACATGCAGTGGCAATGTAGGATAGGTTTCTGAAAAACATCGCGGGGTGGTGCGCATTGTATGGGTGAGTGTTACATTACATTTACTAGTAGGAGTGAGAAAAACATCACGGGGTGGTGCGCATTGTATGGGTGTGTGTTACATTACATTCACTAGTAGGAGTGAGAAAAACATCACGGGGTGGTGCGCATTGTATGGGTGTGTGTTACATTACATTCACCAGTAGGACTTAGAAAAACATCACGGGGTGGTGTGAATCGGAGGGTCTGAATTAGGATAGGCAGTGAGTGGCAATGTAGGATGGAGAAACGCACCGCGGGGTGGTCAGCGTAGGGAGGTCAGGGAACATGCAGTGGCAATGTAGGATAGGTTTCTGGAAAACATCTCGGGGTGGTTCGCATTGTATGGGTGTTTTTTACATTACATTCACTAGTAGGAGTGAGAAAAACATCACGGGGTGGTGCGCATTGTATGGGTGTGTGTTACATTACATTCACTAGTAGGAGTGAGAAAAACATCACGGGGTGGTGTGAATCATAGGGTCTGAATTAGGATAGGCAGTGAGTGGCAATGTAAGATGGAGAAAAGCACCGCGGGGTGGTCAGCATGGGGAGGTCAGGGAACATGCAGTGGCAATGTAGGAAAGGTTTCTGAAAATCATCGCGGGGTGGTGCGCATTGTATGGGTGTGTGTTACATTACATTCACTAGTAGGAGTGAGAAAAACATCACGGGGTTTTGCGCATTGTATGGGTGTGTGTTACATTACATTCACTAGTAGGAGTGACAAAAACATCACGGGGAGGTGTGAATCGGATGGTCTGAATTAGGATAGGCAGTGAGTGGCAATGTAGGATGGAGAAAAGCACCGCGGGGTGGTCAGCATGGGGAGGTCAGGGAACATGCAGTGGCATTGTAGGATTGGTTTCTGAAAAACATCGCGGGGTGGTGCGCATTGTATGGGTGTGTGTTACATTACATTCACTAGTAGGAGTGAGAAAAGCATCACGGGGTGGTGTGAATTGGAGGGTCTGAATTAGGATAGGCAGTGAGTGGCAATGTCGGATGGAGAAAAGCACCGCGGGGTGGTCAGCATGGGGAGGTCAGGGAACATGCAGTGGCAATGTAGGATAGGTTTCTGAAAAACATCGCGGGGTGGTGCGCATTATGTGGGTGTGTGTTACATTGCATTCACTAGTAGGAGTGAGAAAAACATCACGGGGTGGTGCGCATTGTATGGGTGTCTGTTACATTACATTCACTAGTAGGAGTGAGAAAAGCATCACGGGGTGGTGTGAATCGGAGGGTCTGAATCAGGATAGGCAGTGAGTGGCAATGTAGGATGGAGAAAAGCACCGCGGGGTGGTCAGCATGGGGAGGGCAGGGAACATGCAGTGGCATTGTAGGATAGGTTTCTGAAAAATATCGCGGGGTGGTGCGCATTGTATGGGTGTGTGTTACATTACATTCACTAGTAGGAGTGAGAAAAGCATCACGGGGTGGTGTGAATCGGAGGGTCTGAATTAGGATAGGCAGTGAGTGGCAATGTCGGATGGAGAAAGCACCGCGGGGTGGTCAGCATGGGGAGGTCAGGGAACATGAAGTGGCAATGTAGGATAGGTTTCTGAAAAACATCGCGGGGTGGTGCGCATTGTATGGGTGTGTGTTACATTACATTCACTAGTAGGAGTGAGAAAAACATCACGGGGTGGTGCGCATTGTATGGGTGTGTGTTACATTACATTCACTAGTAGGAGTGAGAAAAACATCACGGGGTGGTGTGAATCGGAGGGTCTGAATTAGGATAGGCAGTGAGTGGCAAGGTAGGATGGAGAAAAGCAGCGCGGTGTGGTCAGCATGGGTAGGTCAGGGAACATGCAGTGGCAATGAAGGATAGGTTTCTGAAAAACATCGCGGGGTGGTGCGCATTGTATGGGTGAGTGTTACATTACATTCACTAGTAGGAGTGAGAAAAACATCACGGGGTGGTCCGCTTTGTATACGTGTGTGTTACATTACATTCACTAGTAGGAGTGAGAAAAACATCACGGGGTGGTGTGAATCGGAGGGTCTGAATTAGGATAGGCTGTGAGTGGCAATTTAGGATGGAGAAAAGCACCGCGGGGTGGTCAGCATGGGGAGGTCAGGGAACATGCAGTGGCAATGTAGGATAGGTTTCTGAAAAACATCGCGGGGTGGTGCGCATTGTATGGGTGTGTGTTACATTACATTCACTAGTAGGAGTGAGAAAAACATCACGGGGTGGTGCGCAATGTATGGGTGTGTGTTACATTACATTCACTAGTAGGAGTGAGAAAGGCATCACGGGGTGGTGTGAATCGGATGGTCTGAATTAGGATAGGCAGTGAGTGGCAATGTAGGATGGAGAAAAGCACCGCGGGGTGGTCAGCATGGGGAGGTCAGGGAACATGCAGTGGCATTGTAGGATTGGTTTCTGAAAAACATCGCGGGGTGGTGCGCATTGTATGGGTGTGTGTTACATTACATTCACTAGTAGGAGTGAGAAAAGCATCACGGGGTGGTGCGCATTGTATGGGTGTGTGTTAAAATACATTCACTAGTAGGAGTGAGAGAAACATCACGGGGTGGTGTGAATCGGAGGGTCTGAATTAGGATAAGCAGTGAGTGGTAATGTAGGATGGAGAAAAGCACCGCGGGGTGGTCAGCATGGGGAGGTCAGGGAACATGCAGTGGCAATGTAGGATAGGTTTCTTAAAAACATCGCGGGGTGGTGCGCATTGAATGTGTGAGTGTTACATTACATTCACTAGTAGGATTGAGAAAAACATCACGGGGTTGTGCGCATTGTATGGGTGTGTGTTACATTACATTCAGTAGTAGGAGTGAGAAAAACATCACGGGGTGGTGTGAATCGGAGGGTCTGAATTAGGATAGGCAGTGAGTGGCAATGTAGGATGGAGAAAAGCACCCACCGCAGGGTGGTCAGGATGGGGAGGTCAGGAAACATGCAGTGGCAATGTAGGATAGGTTTCTGAAAAACATCGCGGGGTGGTGCGCATTGAATGGGTGTGTGTTACATTACATTCACTAGTAGGAGTGAGAAAAACATCACGGGGTGGTGCGCAATGTATGGGTGTGTGTTACATTACATTCACTAGTAGGAGTGAGAAAGGCATCACGGGGTGGTGTGAATCGGAGGGTCTGAATTAGGATAGGCAGTGAGTGGCAATGTAGGATGGAGAAAAGAACCGCGGGGTGGTCAGCATGGGTAGGTCAGGGAACATGCAGTGGCAATGTAGGATAGGTTTCTGAAAAACATCGCGGGGTGGTGCGCATTGTATGGGTGAGTGTTACATTACATTTACTAGTAGGAGTGAGAAAAACATCACGGGGTGGTGCGCATTGTATGGGTGTGTGTTACATTGCATTCACTAGTAGGAGTGAGAAAAACATCACGGAGTGCTGCGCATTGTATGGGTGTGTGTTACATTACATTCACCAGTAGGACTTAGAAAAACATCACGGGGTGGTGTGAATCAGAGGGTGTGAATTAGGATAGGCAGTGAGTGGCAATGTAGGATGGAGAAAAGCACCGCGGGGTGGTCAGCATGGGGAGGTCAGGGAACATGCAGTGGCAATGTAGGATAGGTTTCTGAAAAACATCGCGGGGTGGTGCGCATTGTATGGGTGTGTGTTACATTACATTCACTAGTAGGATTGAGAAAAACATCACGGGGTGGTGTGAATTGGAGGGTCTGAATTAGGATAGGCAGTGAGTGGCAATGTAGGATGGAGAAAAGCACCGCCGGGTGCTCAGCATGGGGAGGTCAGGGAACATGCAGTGGCAATGTAGGATAGGTTTCTGAAAAACATCGCGGGGTGGTGCGCATTGTATGGTTGTGTGTTACATTACATTCACTAGTAGGAGTGAGAAAAACATCACGGGGTGGTGCGCATTGTATGGGTGTGTGTTACATTACATTCACTAGTAGGAGTGAGAAAAACATCACGGGGTGGTGTGAATCGGAGGGTCTGAATTAGGATAGGCAGTGAGTGGCAATGTAGGATGGAGAAAAGCACCGCGGGGTGGTCAGCAAGGGGAGGTCAGGGAACATGCAGTGGCAATGTAGGATAGGTTTCTGAAAAACATCGCGGGGTGGTGCGCATTGTATGGGTGTGTGTTACATTACATTCACTAGTAGGAGTGAGAAAAACATCTCGGGGTTGTGCGCATTGTATGGGTGTGTGTTACATTACATTCACTAGTAGGAGTGAGAAAAGCATCATGGGGTGGTGTGAATCGGAGGGTCTGAATTAGGATAGGCAGTGAGTGGCAATGTAGGATGGAGAAAAGCACCGCGGGGTGGTCAGCATGGGGAGGTCAGGGAACATGCAGTAACAATATAGGATAGGTTTCTGAAAATCATCGCGGGGTGGTGCGCATTGTATGGGTGTGTGTTACATTACATTCTCTAGTAGGAGTGAGAAAAACATCACGGGGTGGTGCGCATTGTATGGGTGTGTGTTACATTACATTCACTAGTAAGAGTGGGAAAAGCATCACGGGGTGGTGTGAATCAGAGGGTCTGAATTAGGATAGGCAGTGAGTGGCAATGTAGGATGGAGAAAAGCACCGCGGGGTGGTCAGCATTGGGAGGTCAGGGAACATGCAGTGGCAATGTAGGATAGGTTTCTGAAAAACATCGCGCCGTGGTGCGCATTGTATGGGTGTGTGTTACATTACATTCACTAGTAGGAGTGAGAAAAACATCACGGGGTTTTGCGCATTGTATGGGTGTGTGTTACATTACATTCACTGGTAGGAGTGAGAAAAACATCACGGGGAGGTGTGAATCGGAGGGTCTGAATTAGGATAGGCAGTGAGTGGCAATGTAGGATAGAGAAAAGCACCGCGGGCTGGTCAGCATGGGGAGGTCAGGGAACATGCAGTGGCATTGTAGGATAGGTTTCTGAAAAACATCGCGGGGTGGTGCGCATTTTATGGGTGTGTGTTACATTACATTCACTAGTAGGAGTGAGAAAAACATCACGGGGTGGTGCGCATTGTATGGGTGTGTGTTACATTACATTCACAAGTAGGAGTGAGAAAAACATCACGGGGTGGTGTGAATCGGAGTGTCTGAATTAGGATAAGCAGTGTGTGGCAATGTAGGATGGAGAAAAGCACCGCCGGGTGGTCAACATGGGGAGGTCAGGGAACATGCAGTGGCAATGTAGGATAGGTTTCTTAAAAACATCGCGGGGTGGTGCGCATTGTATGGATGAGTGTTACATTACATTCACTAGTAGGAGTGAGAAAAACATCACGGGGTGTTGCGGATTGTATGGGTGTGTGTTACATTACATTCACTAGTAGGTGTGAGAAAAACATCACGGGGTGGTGTGAAACGGAGGGTCTGAATTAGGATAGGCAGTGAGTGGCAATGTAGGATGGAGAAAAGCACCGCAGGGTGGTCAGCATGGGGAGGTCAGGGAACATGCAGTGGCAATGTAGGATAGGTTTCTGAAAAACATCGCGGGGTGGTGCGCATTGTATGGGTGTGTGTTACATTTCATTCACTAGTAGGAGTGAAAAAAACATCACGGGGTGGTGCGCATTGTATGGGTGTGTGTTACATTACATTCACTAGTAGGAGTGAGAAAAACATCACGGGGTGGTGCGCAATGTATGGGTGTGTGTTACATTACATTCACTAGTAGGAGTGAGAAAGGCATCACGGGGTGTTGTAAATCGGAGGGTCTGAATTAGGATAGGCAGTGAGTGGCGATGTGGGATGGAGAAAAGCACCGCGGGGTGGTCAGCATGGGGAGGTCAGGGAACATGCAGTGGCAATGTAGGATAAGTTTCTGAAAAACATCGCGGGGTGGTGCGCATTGTATGGGTGTGTGTTACATTACATTCACTAGTAGGAGTGAGAAAAACATCACGGGGTGGTGTGAATCGGAGGGTCTGAATTAGGATAGGCAGTGAGTGGCAATGTAGGATGGAGAAAAGCACCGCGCGGTGGTCAGCATGGGGCGGTCAGGGAACATGCAGTGGCAATGTAGGATAGGTTTCTGAAAAACATCGCGGGGTTGTGCGCATTGTATGGGTGAGTGTTACATTACATTTACTAGTAGGATTGAGAAAAACATCACGGGGTGGTGCGCATTGTATGGGTGTGTGTTACATTACATTCACTAGTAGGAGTGAGAAAAACATCACGGGATGGTGCGCATTGTATGGGTGTGTGTTACATTACATTCACCAGTAGGACTTAGAAAAACATCACGGGGTGGTGTGAATCGGAGGGTCTGAATTAGGATAGGCAGTGAGTGGCAATGTAGGATGGAGAAATGCACCGCGGGGTGGTCAGCGTAGGGAGGTCAGGGAACATGCAGTGGCAATGTAGGATAGGTTTCTGGAAAACATCTCGGGGTGGTGCGCATTGTATGGGTATTTGTTACATTACATTCACTAGTAGGAGTGAGAAAAACATCTCGGGGTTGTGCGCATTGTATGGGTGTGTGTTACATTACATTCACTAGTAGGAGTGAGAAAAGCATCACGGGGTGGTGTGAATCGGAGGGTCTGAATTAGGATAGGCAGTGAGTGGCAATGTAGGATGGAGAAAAGCACCGCGGGGTGGTCAGCATGGGGAGGTCAGGTAACATGCAATGGCATTGTAGGATAGGTTTCTGAAAAACATCGCGGGGTGGTGCGCATTGTATGAGTGTGTGTTACATTACATTCACTAGTAGGAGTGAGAAAAGCATCACGGGGTGGTGTGAATCGGAGGGTCTGAATTAGGATAGGCAGTGAGTGGCAATGTCGGATGGAGAAAAGCACCGCGGGGTGGTCAGCATGGGGAGGTCAGGGAACATGCAGTGGCAATGTAGGATAGGTTTCTGAAAAACATTGCGGGGCGGTGCGCATTGTATGGGTGTGTGTTACATTACATTCACTAGTAGGAGTGAGAAAAACATCACGGGGTGGTGCGCATTGTATGGGTGTGTGTTATATAACATTCACTAGTAGGAGTGAGAAAAACATCACGGGGTGGTGTGAATCGGAGGGTCTGAATTAGGATAGGCAGTGAGTGGCAATGTAGGATGGAGAAAAGCACCGCGGGTTGGTCAGCATGGGTAGGTCAGGGAACATGCAGTGGCAATGTAGGATAGGTTTCTGAAAAACATCGCGGGGTGGTGCGCATTGTATGGGTGAGTGTTACATTACATTCACTAGTAGGAGTGAGAAAAACATCACGGGGTGGTCCGCATTGTATGGGTGTGTGCTACATTACATTCACTAGTAGGAGTGAGAAAAACATCACGGGGTGGTGCGCAATGTATGGGTGTGTGTTAGATTACATTCACTAGTAGGAGTGAGAAAGGCATCACGGGGTGGTGTGAATCGGAGGGTCTGAATTAGGATAGGCAGTGAGTGGCAATGCAGGATGGAGAAAAGAACCGCGGGGTGGTCAGCATGGGTAGGTCAGGGAACATGCAGTGGCAATGTAGGATAGGTTTCTGAAAAACATCGCGGGGTGGTGCGCATTGTATGGGTGAGTGTTACATTACATTTACTAGTAGGAGTGAGAAAAACATCACTGGGTGGTGCGCATTGTATGGGTGTGTGTTACATTACATTCACTAGTAGGAGTGAGAAAAACATCACGGGGTGGTGCGCATTGTATGGGTGTGTGTTACATTACATTCACCAGTAGGACTTAGAAAAACATCACGGGGTGGTGTGAATCGGAGGGTCTGAATTAGGATAGGCAGTGAGTGGCAATGTAGGATGGAGAAACGCACCACGGGGTGGTCAGCGTAGGGAGGTCAGGGAACATGCAGTGGCAATGTAGGATAGGTTTCTGGAAAACATCTCGGGGTGGTGCGCATTGTATGGGTGTTTGTTACATTACATTCACTAGTAGGAGTGAGAAAAACATCACGGGGTGGTGCGCATTGTATGGGTGTGTGTTACATTACATTCACTAGTAGGAGTGAGGAAAAACATCACGGGGTGGTGTGAATCAGAGGGTCTGAATTAGGATAGGCAGTGAGTGGCAATGTAGGATGGAGAAAAGCACCGCGGGGTGGTCAGCATGGGGAGCTCAGGGAACATGCAGTGGCAATGTAGGATAGGTTTCTGAAAAACATCGCGGGGTGGTGCGCATTGTATGAGTGTGTGTTACATTACATTCACTAGTAGGATTGAGAAAAACATCACGGGGTGGTGTGAATAGGAGGGTCTGAATTAGGATAGGCAGTGAGTGGCAATGTAGGATGGAGAAAAGCACCGCCGGGTGGTCAGCATTGGGAGGTCAGGGAACATGCAGTGGCAATGTAGGATAGGTTTCTGAAAAACATCGCGGGGTGGTGCGCATTGTATGGTTGTGTGTTACATTACATTCACTAGTAGGAGTGAGAAAAACATCACGGGGTGGTGCGCATTGTATGGGTGTGTGTTACATTACATTCACTAGTAGGAGTGAGAAAAACATCACGGGGTGGTGTGAATCGGAGGGTCTGAATTAGGATAGGCAGTGAGTGGCAATGTAGGATGGAGAAAAGCACCGCGGGGTGGTCAGCAAGGGGAGGTCAGGGAACATGCAGTGGCAATGTAGGATAGGTTTCTGAAAAACATCGCGGGGTGGTGCGCATTTTATGGGTTTGTGTTACATTCATTCACTAGTAGGAGTGAGAAAAACATCACGGGGTGGTGCGCATTGCATGGGTGTGTGTTACATTACATTCAATAGTAGGAGTGAGAAAAACATCACGGGGTGGTGTGAATCGGAGGGTCTGAATTAGGATAAGCAGTGAGTGGCAATGTAGGATGGAGAAAAGCACCGCGGGGTGGTCAGCATGGGGAGGTCAGGGAACATGCAGTGGCAATGTAGGATAGGTTTCTTAAAAACATCGCGGGGTGGTGCCCATTGTATGGGTGAGTGTTACATTACATTCACTAGTAGGAGTGAGAAAAACATCACGGGGTTTTGCGCATTGTATGGGTGTGTGTTACATTACATTCACTAGTAGGAGTGAGAAAAACATCACGGGGTGGTGTGAATCGGAGGGTCTGAATTAGGATAGGCAGTGAGTGGCAATGTAGGATGGAGAAAAGCACCGCAGGGTGGTCAGCATGGGGAGGTCAGGGAACATGCAGTGGCAATGTAGGATAGGTTTCTGAAAAACATCGCGGGGTGGTGCGCATTGTATGGGTGTGTGGTACATTACATTCACTAGTAGGAGTGAGAAAAGCATCACGGGGTGGTGTGAATCGGAGGGTCTGAATTAGGATAGGCAGTGAGTGGCAATGTAGGATGGAGAAAAGCACCGCGGGGTGGTCAGCATGGGGAGGTCAGGGAACATGTAGTGGCCTTGTAGGATAGGTTTCTGAAAAACATCGCGGGGTGGTGCGCATTGTATGGGTGTGTGTTACATTACATTTACTAGTAGGAGTGAGAAAAGCATCACGGGGTGGTGTGAATTGGAGGGTCTGAATTAGGATAGGCAGTGAGTGGCAATGTCGGTTGGAGAAAAGCACCGCGGGGTAGTCAGCATGGGGAGGTCAGGGAACATGCAGTGGCAATGTAGGATAGGTTTCTGAAAAACATCGCGGGGTGGTGCGCATTGTATGGGTGTGTGTTACATTACATTCACTAGTAGGAGTGAGAAAAACATCACGGGGTGGTGCGAATTGTATGTGTGTGTGTTACATTACATTTACTAGTAGGAGTGAGAAAAACATCACGGGGTGGTGTGAATCGGAGGGTCTGAATTAGGATAGGCAGTGAGTAGCAATGTAGGATGGAGAAAAGCACCGCGGGCTGGTCAGCATGGGTAGGTCAAGGAACATGCAGTGGCAATGTAGGATAGGTTTCTGAAAAACATCGCGGGATGGTGCGCATTGTATGGGTGAGTGTTACATTACATTCACTAGTAGGAGTGAGAAAAACCACGGGGTGGTGCGCATTGTATGGGTGTGTGTTACATTACATTCACTAGTAGGAGTGAGAAAAACATCACGGGGTGGTGTGAATCGTACGGTCTGAATTAGGATAGGCAGTGAGTGGCAATGTCGGATGGAGAAAAGCACCGCGGGGTGGTCAGCATGGGGAGGTCAGGGAACATGCAGTGGCAATGTAGGATAGGTTTCTGAAAAACATCGCGGGGTGGTGCGCATTGTATGGGTGTGTGTTACATTACATTCAGTAGTAGGAGTGAGAAAAACATCACGGGATGGTGCGCATTGTATGGGTGTGTGTTACATTACATTCACTAGTAGGACTGAGAAAAACATCACGGGGTGGTGTGAATCAGAGGGTCTGAATTAGGATAGGCAGTGAGTGGCAACGTAGGATGGAGAAAAGCACCACGGGATTTTCAGCATGGGGAGGTCAGGGAACATGCAGTGGCAATGTAGGATAGGTTTCTGAAAAACATCGCGGGGTGGTGCGCATTGTATGGGTGTGTGTTACATTACATTCACTAGTAGGAGTGAGAAAAACATCACTGGTTGGTGCGATTGTATGGGTGTGTGTTACATTATATTCACTAGAAGGAGTGAGAAAAACATCACGGGGTGGTGTGAATCGGAGGGTCTGAATTCGGAAAGGCAGTGAGTGGCAATGTAGGATGGAGAAAAGCACCGCGGGGTGGTCAGCATGGGGAGGTCAGGGAACATGCAGTGGCAATGTAGGATAGGTTTCTGAAAAACATCGCGGGGTGGTGCGCATTGTATGGGTGTGTGTTACATTACATTCACTAATAGGAGTGAGAAAAACATCACTGGGTTTTGCACATTGTATGGGTGTGTGTTACATTACATTCACTATTAGGAGTGAGAAAAACATCACGGGGAGGTGTGAATCGGATGGTCTGAATTAGGATAGGCAGTGAGTGGCAATGTAGGATGGAGAAAAGCACCGCGGGGTGGTCAGCATGGGGAGGTCAGGGAACATGCAGTGGCATTGCAGGATAGGTTTCTTAAAAACATCGCGGGGTGGTGCGCATTGTATGGGTGTGTGTTACATTACATTCACTAGTAGGAGTGAGAAAAGCATCACGGGGTGGTGTGAATCGGAGGGTCTGAATTAGGATAGGCAGTGAGTGGCAATGTCGGATGGAGAAAAGCACCGCGGGGTGGTCAGCATGGGGAGGTCAGGGAACATGCAGTGGCAATGTAGGATAGGTTTCTGAAAAACATCGCGGGGTGGTGCGCATTGTATGGGTGTGTGTTACATTACATTCACTAGTAGGAGTGAGAAAAACATCACGGGGTGGTGCGCATTGTATGGGTGTGTGTTACATTACATTCAATAATAGGAGTGAGAAAAACATCACGTGGTGGTGTGAATCGGAGGGTCTGAATTAGGATAAGCAGTGAGTGGCAATGTAGGATGGAGAAAAGCACCGCGGGGTGGTCAGCATGGGGAGGTCAGGGAACATGCAGTGGCAATGTAGGATAGGTTTCTTAAAAACATCGCGGGGTGGTGCCCATTGTATGGGTGAGTGTTACATTACATTCACTAGTAGGAGTGAGAAAAACATCACGGGGTTTTGCGCATTGTATGGGTGTGTGTTACATTACATTCACTAGTAGGAGTGAGAAAAACATCACGGGGTGGTGTGAATCGGAGGGTCTGAATTAGGATAGGCAGTGAGTGGCAATGTAGGATGGAGAAAAGCACCGCAGGATGGTCAGCATGGGGAGGTCAGGGAACATGCAGTGGCAATGTAGGATAGGTTTCTGAAAAACATCGCGGGGTGGTGCGCATTGTATGGGTGTGTGTTACATTACATTCACTAGTAGGAGTGAGAAAAACATCACGGGGTGGTGCGCATTGTATGGGTGTGTGTTACATTACATTCACTAGTAGGAGTGAGAAAAGCATCACGGGGTGGTGTGAATCGGAGGGTCTGAATTAGGATAGGCAGTGAGTGGCAATGTAGGATGGAGAAAAGCACTGCGGGGTGGTCAGCATGGGGAGGTCAGGGAACATGCAGTGGCATTGTAGGATAGGTTTCTGAAAAACATCGCGGGGTGGTGCGCATTGTATGGGTGTGTGTTACATTACATTAACTAGTAGGAGTGAGAAAAGCATCACGGGGTGGTGTGAATTGGAGGGTCTGAATTAGGATGGGCAGTGAGTGGCAATGTCGGTTGGAGAAAAGCACCGCGGGGTGGTCAGCATGGGGAGGTCAGGGAACATGCAGTGGCAATGTAGGATAGGTTTCTGAAAAACATCGCGGGGTGGTGCGCATTGTATGGGTGTGTGTTACATTACATTCACTAGTAGGAGTGAGAAAAACATCACGGGGTGGTGCGCATTGTATGTGTGTGTGTTACATTACATTTACTAGTAGGAGTGAGAAAAACATCACGGGGTGGTGTGAATCGGAGGGTCTGAATTAGGATAGGCAGTGAGTAGCAATGTAGGATGGAGAAAAGCACCGCGGGCTGGTCAGCATGAGTAGGTCAAGGAACATGCAGTGGCAATGTAGGATAGGTTTCTGAAAAACATCGCGGGATGGTGCGCATTGTATGGGTGAGTGTTACATTACATTCACTAGTAGGAGTGAGAAAAACCACGGGGTGGTGCGCATTGTATGGGTGTGTGTTACATTACATTCACTAGTAGGAGTGAGAAAAACATCACGGGGTGGTGTGAATCGGAGGGTCTGAATTAGGATAGGCAGTGAGTGGCAATGTCGGATGGAGAAAAGCACCGCGGGGTGGTCAGCATGGGGAGGTCAGGGAACATGCAGTGGCAATGTAGGATAGGTTTCTGAAAAACATCGCGGGGTGGTGCGCATTGTATGGGTGTGTGTTACATTACATTCAGTAGTAGGAGTGAGAAAAACATCACGGGATGGTGCGCATTGTATGGGTGTGTGTTACATTACATTCACTAGTAGGACTGAGAAAAACATCACGGGGTGGTGTGAATCAGAGGGTCTGAATTAGGATAGGCAGTGAGTGGCAACGTAGGATGGAGAAAAGCACCACGGGATTTTCAGCATGGGGAGGTCAGGGAACATGCAGTGGCAATGTAGGATAGGTTTCTGGAAAACATCGCGGGGTGGTGCGCATTGTATGGGTGTGTGTTACATTACATTCACTAGTAGGAGTGAGAAAAACATCACGGGTTGGTGCGATTGTATGGGTGTGTGTTACATTATATTCACTAGAAGGAGTGAGAAAAACATCACGGGTTGGTGTGAATCGGAGGGTCTGAATTCGGAAAGGCAGTGAGTGGCAATGTAGGATGGAGAAAAGCACCGCGGGGTGGTCAGCATGGGGAGGTCAGGGAACATGCAGTGGCAATGTAGGATAGGTTTCTGAAAAACATCGCGGGGTGGTGCGCATTGTATGGGTGTGTGTTACATTACATTCACTAATAGGAGTGAGAAAAACATCACTGGGTTTTGCACATTGTATGGGTGTGTGTTACATTACATTCACTATTAGGAGTGAGAAAAACATCACGGGGAGGTGTGAATCGGATGGTCTGAATTAGGATAGGCAGTGAGTGGCAATGTAGGATGGAGAAAAGCACCGCGGGGTGGTCAGCATGGGGAGGTCAGGGAACATGCAGTGGCATTGCAGGATAGGTTTCTTAAAAACATCGCGGGGTGGTGCGCATTTTATGGGTGTGTGTTACATTACATTCACTAGTAGGAGTGAGAAAAGCATCACGGGGTGGTGTGAATCGGAGGGTCTGAATTAGGATAGGCAGTGAGTGGCAATGTCGGATGGAGAAAAGCACCGCGGGGTGGTCAGCATGGGGAGGTCAGGGAACATGCAGTGGCAATGTAGGATAGGTTTCTGAAAAACATCGCGGGGTGGTGCGCATTGTATGGGTGTGTGTTACATTACATTCACTAGTAGGAGTGAGAAAAACATCACGGGGTGGTGCGCATTGTATGGGTGTGTGTTACATTACATTCAATAATAGGAGTGAGAAAAACATCACGTGGTGGTGTGAATCGGAGGGTCTGAATTAGGATAAGCAGTGAGTGGCAATGTAGGATGGAGAAAAGCACCGCGGGGTGGTCAGCATGGGGAGGTCAGGGAACATGCAGTGGCAATGTAGGATAGGTTTCTTAAAAACATCGCGGGGTGGTGCCCATTGTATGGGTGAGTGTTACATTACATTCACTAGTAGGAGTGAGAAAAACATCACGGGGTTTTGCGCATTGTATGGGTGTGTGTTACATTACATTCACTAGTAGGAGTGAGAAAAACATCACGGGGTGGTGTGAATCGGAGGGTCTGAATTAGGATAGGCAGTGAGTGGCAATGTAGGATGGAGAAAAGCACCGCAGGGTGGTCAGCATGGGGAGGTCAGGGAACATGCAGTGGCAATGTAGGATAGGTTTCTGAAAAACATCGCGGGGTGGTGCGCATTGTATCGGTGTGTGTTACATTACATTCACTAGTAGGAGTGAGAAAAACATCACGGGGTGGTGCGCATTGTATGGGTGTGTGTTACATTACATTCACTAGTAGGAGTGAGAAAAGCATCACGGGGTGGTGTGAATCGGAGGGTCTGAATTAGGATAGGCAGTGAGTGGCAATGTAGGATGGAGAAAAGCACTGCGGGGTGGTCAGCATGGGGAGGTCAGGGAACATGCAGTGGCATTGTAGGATAGGTTTCTGAAAAACATCGCGGGGTGGTGCGCATTGTATGGGTGTGTGTTACATTACATTAACTAGTAGGAGTGAGAAAAGCATCACGGGCTGGTGTGAATTGGAGGGTCTGAATTAGGATAGGCAGTGAGTGGCAATGTCGGTTGGAGAAAAGCACCGCGGGGTGGTCAGCATGGGGAGGTCAGGGAACATGCAGTGGCAATGTAGGATAGGTTTCTGAAAAACATCGCGGGGTGGTGCGCATTGTATGGGTGTGTGTTACATTACATTCACTAGTAGGAGTGAGAAAAACATCACGGGGTGGTGCGCATTGTATGTGTGTGTGTTACATTACATTTACTAGTAGGAGTGAGAAAAACATCACGGGGTGGTGTGAATCGGAGGGTCTGAATTAGGATAGGCAGTGAGTAGCAATGTAGGATGGAGAAAAGCACCGCGGGCTGGTCAGCATGGGTAGGTCAAGGAACATGCAGTGGCAATGTAGGATAGGTTTCTGAAAAACATCTAGGGATGGTGCGCATTGTATGGGTGAGTGTTACATTACATTCACTAGTAGGAGTGAGAAAAACCACGGGGTGGTGCGCATTGTATGTGTGTGTGTTACATTACATTCACTAGTAGGAGTGAGAAAAACATCACGGGGTGGTGTGAATCGGAGGGTCTGAATTAGGATAGGCAGTGAGTGGCAATGTCGGATGGAGAAAAGCACCGCGGGGTGCTCAGCATCGGGAGGTCAGGGAACATGCAGTGGCAATGTAGGATAGGTTTCTGAAAAACATCGCGGGGTGGTGCGCATTGTATGGGTGTGTGTTACATTACATTCAGTAGTAGGAGTGAGAAAAACATCACGGGATGGTGCGCATTGTATGGGTGTGTGTTACATTACATTCACTAGTAGGACTGAGAAAAACATCACGGGGTGGTGTGAATCAGAGGGTCTGAATTAGGATAGGCAGTGAGGGGCAACGTAGGATCGAGAAAAGCACCACGGGATTTTCAGCATGGGGAGGTCAGGGAACATGCAGTGGCAATGTAGGATAGGTTTCTGAAAAACATCGCGGGGTGGTGCGCATTGTATGGGTGTGTGTTACATTACATTCACTAATAGGAGTGAGAAAAACATCACTGGGTTTTGCACATTGTATGGGTGTGTGTTACATTACATTCACTATTAGGAGTGAGAAAAACATCACGGGGAGGTGTGAATCGGATGGTCTGAATTAGGATAGGCAGTGAGTGGCAATGTAGGATGGAGAAAAGCACCGCGGGGTGGTCAGCATGGGAGGTCAGGGAACATGCAGTGGCATTGCAGGATAGGTTTCTTAAAAACATCGCGGGGTGGTGCGCATTGTATGGGTGTGTGTTACATTACATTCACTAGTAGGAGTGAGAAAAGCATCACGGGGTGGTGTGAATCGGAGGGTCTGAATTAGGATAGGCAGTGAGTGGCAATGTCGGATGGAGAAAAGCACCGCGGGGTGGTCAGCATGGGGAGGTCAGGGAACATGCAGTGGCAATGTAGGATAGGTTTCTGAAAAACATCGCGGGGTGGTTCGCATTTTATGGGTGTGTGTTACATTACATTCACTAGTAGGAGTGAGAAAAACTTCACGGGGTGGTGCGCATTGTATGGGTGTGTGTTACATTACATTCAATAATAGGAGTGAGAAAAACATCACGGGGTGGTGTGAATCGGAGGGTCTGAATTAGGATAAGCAGTGAGTGGCAATGTAGGATGGAGAAAAGCACCGCGGGGTGGTCAGCATGGGGAGGTCAGGGAACATGCAGTGGCAATGTAGGATAGGTTTCTGAAAAACATCGCGGGGTGGTGCGCATTGTATGGGTGAGTGTTACATTACATTCACTAGTAGGAGTGAGAAAAACATCACGGGGTGGTGCGCATTGTATGGGTGTGTGTTACATTACATTCACTAGTAGGAGTGAGAAAAACATCACGGGGTGGGGTGAATCGGAGGGTCTGAATTAGGATAGGCATTGAGTGGCAATGTAGGATGGAGAAAAGCACCGCAGGGTGGTCAGCATGGGGAGGTCAGGGAACATGCAGTGGCAATGTAGGATAGGTTTCTGAAAAACATCGCGGGGTGGTGCGCATTGTATGGGTGTGTGTTACATTACATTCACTAGTAGGAGTGAGAAAAACATCCCGGGGTGGTGCGCATTGTATGGGTGTGTGTTACATTACATTCACTAGTAGGAGTGAGAAAAGCATCACGGGGTGGTGTGAATCGGAGGGTCTGAATTAGGATAGGCAGTGAGTGGCAATGTAGGATGGAGAAAAGCACCGCGGGGTGGTCAGCATGGGGAGGTCAGGGAACATGCAGTGGCATTGTAGGATAGGTTTCTGAAAAACTTCGCGGGGTGGTGCGCATTGTATGGGTGTGTGTTACATTACATTAAATAGTAGGAGTGAGAAAAGCATCACGGGGTGGTGTAAATTGGAGGGTCTGAATTAGGATAGGCAGTGAGTGGCAATGTCGATTGGAGAAAAGCACCGCGGGGTGGTCAGCATGGGGAGGTCAGGGAACATGCAGTGGCAATGTAGGATAGGTTTCTGAAAAACATCACGGGGTGGTGCGCATTTTATGGGTGTGTGTTACATTACATTCACTAGTAGGAGTGAGAAAAACATCACGGGGTGGTGCGCATTGTATGTGTGTGTGTTACATTACATTCACTAGTAGGAGTGAGAAAAACATCACGGGTTGGTGCGATTGTATGGGTGTGTGTTACATTACATTCCCTAGAAGGAGTGAGAAAAACATCACGGGGTGGTGTGAATCGGAGGGTCTGAATTCGGAAAGGCAGTGAGTGGCAATGTAGGATGGAGAAAAGCACCGCGGGGTGGTCAGCATGGGGAGGACAGGGAACATGCAGTGGCAATGTAGGATAGGTTTCTGAAAGACATCGCGGGGTGGTGCGCATTGTATGGGTGTGTGTTACATTACATTCACTAGTAGGAGTGAGAAAAACATCACGGGGTTTTGCGCATTGTATGGGTGTGTGTTACATTACATTCACTAGTAGGAGTGAGAAAAGCATCACGGGGTGGTGTGAATCGGAGGGTCTGAATTAGGATAGGCAGTGAGTGGCAATGTAGGATGGAGAAAAGCACCGCGGGGTGGTCAGCATGGGGAGGTCAGGGAACATGCAGTGGCATTGTAGGATAGGTTTCTGAAAAACATCGCGGGGTGGTGCGCATTGTATGGGTGTGTGTTACATTACATTCACTAGTACGAGTGAGAAAAGCATCACGGGGTGGTGTGAATCGGAGGGTCTGAATTAGGATAGGCAGTGAGTGGCAATGTCGGATGGAGAAAAGCACCGCGGGGTGGTCAGCATGGGGAGGTCAGGCAACATGCAGTGGCAATGTAGGATAGGTTTCTGAAAAACATCGCGGGGTGGTGCGCATTGTATGGGTGTGTGTTACATTACATTCACTAGTAGGAGTGAGAAAAACATCACGGGGTGGTGCGCATTGTATGGGTGTGTGTTACATTACATTCACTAGTAGGACTGAGAAAAACATCACGGGGTGGTGTGAATCGGAGGGTCTGAATTAGGATAGGCAGTGAGTGGCAATGTAGGATGGAGAAAAGCACCGCGGGGTGGTCAGCATGGGGAGGTCAGGGAACATGCAGTGGCATTGTAGGATAGGTTTCTGAAAAACATCGCGGGGTGGTGCGCATTGTATGGGTGTGTGTTACATTACATTCACTAGTAGGAGTGAGAAAAGCATCACGGGGTGGTGCGAATCGGAGGGTCTGAATTAGGATAGGCAGTGAGTGGCAATGTAGGATGGAGAGAAGCACCGCGGGGTGGTCAGCATGGGGAGGTCAGGGAACAGGCAGTGGCAATGTAGGATAGGTTTCTGAAAAACATCGCGGGGTGGTGCGCATTGTATGGGTGTGTGTTACATTACATTCACTAATAGGAGTGAGAAAAACATCACTGGGTTTTGCACATTGTATGGGTGTGTGTTACATTACATTCACTATTAGGAGTGAGAAAAACATCACGGGGAGGTGTGAATCGGATGGTCTGAATTAGGATAGGCAGTGAATGGCAATGTAGGATGGAGAAAAGCACCGCGGGGTGGTCAGCATGGGGAGGTCAGGGAACATGCAGTGGCATTGCAGGATAGGTTTCTTAAAAACATCGCGGGGTGGTGCGCATTGTATGGGTGTGTGTTACATTACATTCACTAGTAGGAGTGAGAAAAGCATCACGGGGTGGTGTGAATCGGAGGGTCTGAATTAGGATAGGCAGTGAGTGGCAATGTCGGATGGAGAAAAGCACCGCGGGGTGGTCAGCATGGGGAGGTCAGGGAACATGCAGTGGCAATGTAGGATAGGTTTCTGAAAAACATCGCGGGGTGGTTCGCATTTTATGGGTGTGTGTTACATTACATTCACTAGTAGGAGTGAGAAAAACATCACGGGGTGGTGTGAATCGGAGGGTCTGAATTAGGATAAGCAGTGAGTGGCAATGTAGGATGGAGAAAAGCACCGCGGGGTGGTCAGCATGGGGAGGTCAGGGAACATGCAGTGGCAATGTAGGATAGGTTTCTTAAAAACATCGCGGGGTGGTGCGCATTGTATGGGTGAGTGTTACATTACATTCACTAGTAGGAGTGAGAAAAACATCACGGGGTGGTGCGCATTGTATGGGTGTGTGTTACATTACATTCACTAGTAGGAGTGAGAAAAACATCACGGGGTGGGGTGAATCGGAGGGTCTGAATTAGGATAGGCAGTGAGTGGCAATGTAGGATGGAGAAAAGCACCGCAGGGTGGTCAGCATGGGGAGGTCAGGGAACATGCAGTGGCAATGTAGGATAGGTTTCTGAAAAACATCGCGGGGTGGTGCGCATTGTATGGGTGTGTGTTACATTACATTCACTAGTAGGAGTGAGAAAAACATCACGGGGTGGTGCGCATTGTATGGGTGTGTGTTACATTACATTCACTAGTAGGAGTGAGAAAAGCATCACGGGGTGGTGTGAATCGGAGGGTCTGAATTAGGATAGGCAGTGAGTGGCAAAGTAGGATGGAGAAAAGCACCGCGGGGTTGTCAGCATGGGGAGGTCAGGGAACATGCAGTGGCATTGTAGGATAGGTTTCTGAAAAACTTCGCGGGGTGGTGCGCATTGTATGGGTGTGTGTTACATTACATTAAATAGTAGGAGTGAGAAAAGCATCACGGGGTGGTGTGAATTGGAGGGTCTGAATTAGGATAGGCAGTGAGTGGCAATGTCGGTTGGAGAAAAGCACGGCGGGGTGGTCAGCATGGGGAGGTCAGGGAACATGCAGTGGCAATGTAGGATAGGTTTCTGAAAAACATCACGGGGTGGTGCGCATTTTATGGGTGTGTGTTACATTACATTCACTAGTAGGAGTGAGAAAAACATCACGGGGTGGTGCGCATTGTATGTGTGTGTGTTACATTACATTCACTAGTAGGAGTGAGAAAAACATCACGGGTTGGTGCGATTGTATGGGTGTGTGTTACATTACATTCCCTAGAAGGAGTGAGAAAAACATCACGGGGTGGTGTGAATCGGAGGGTCTGAATTCGGAAAGGCAGTGAGTGGCAATGTAGGATGGAGAAAAGCACCGCGGGGTGGTCAGCATGGGGAGGACAGGGAACATGCAGTGGCAATGTAGGATAGGTTTCTGAAAGACATCGCGGGGTGGTGCGCATTGTATGTGTGTGTGTTACATTACATTCACTAGTAGGAGTGAGAAAAACAACACGGGGTTTTGCGCATTGTATGGGTGTGTGTTACATTACATTCACTAGTAGGAGTGAGAAAAGCATCACGGGGTGGTGTGAATCGGAGGGTCTGAATTAGGATAGGCAGTGAGTGGCAATGTAGGATGGAGAAAAGCACCGCGGGGTGGTCAGCATGGGGAGGTAAGGGAACATGCAGTGGCATTGTAGGATAGGTTTCTGAAAAACATCGCGGGGTGGTGCGCATTGTATGGGTGTGTGTTACATTACATTCACTAGTACGAGTGAGAAAATCATCACGGGGTGGTGTGAATAGGAGGGTCTGAATTAGGATAGGCAGTGAGTGGCAATGTCGGATGGAGAAAAGCACCGCGGGGTGGTCAGCATGGGGAGGTCAGGGAACATGCAGTGGCAATGTAGGATAGGTTTCTGAAAAACATCGCGGGGTGGTGGGCATTGTATGGGTGTGTGTTACATTACATTCACTAGTAGGAGTGAGAAAAACATCACGGGGTGGTGCGCATTGTATGGGTGTGTGTTACATTACATTCACTAGTAGGACTGAGAAAAACATCACGGGGTGGTGTGAATCGGAGGGTCTGAATTAGGATAGGCAGTGAGTGGCAATGTAGGATGGAGAAAAGCACCGCGGGGTGGTCAGCATGGGGAGGTCAGGGAACATGCAGTGGCATTGTAGGATAGGTTTCTGAAAAACATCGCGGGGTGGTGCGCATTGTATGGGTGTGTGTTACATTACATTCACTAGTAGGAGTGAGAAAAGCATCACGGGGTGGTGCGAATCGGAGCGTCTGAATTAGGATAGGCAGTGAGTGGCAATGTAGGATGGAGAGAAGCACCGCGGGGTGGTCAGCATGGGGAGGTCAGGGAACAGGCAGTGGCAATGTAGGATAGGTTTCTGAAAAACATCGCGGGGTGGTGCGCATTGTATGGGTGTGTGTTACATTACATTCACTAGTAGGAGTGAGAAAAACATCACGGGGTGGAGCGCATTGTATGGGTGTGTGTTACATTACATTCACTAGTAGGACTGAGAAAAACATCACGGGGTGGTGTGAATCGGAGGGTCTGAATTAGGATAGGCAGTGAGTGGCAATGTAGGATGGAGAAAAGCACCACGGGGTGGTCAGCATGGGGAGGTCAGGGAACATGCAGTGGCAATGTAGGATAGGTTTCTGAAAAACATCGCGGGGTGGTGCGCATTGTATGGGTGTGTGTTACATTACATTCACTAGTAGGAGTGAGAAAAACATCACGGGGTGGTGCGCATTGTATGGGTGTGTGTTACATTACATTCACTAGTAGGACTGAGAAAAACATCACGGGGTGGTGCGCATTGTATGGGTGTGTGTTACATTACATTCACTAGTAGGACTGAGAAAAACATCACGGGGTGGGGTGAATCGGAGGGTCTGAATTAGGATAGGCAGTGAGTGGCAATGTAGGATGGAGAAAAGCACCGCAGGGTGGTCAGCATGGGGAGGTCAGGGAACATGCAGTGGCAATGTAGGATAGGTTTCTGAAAAACATCGCGGGGTGGTGCGCATTGTATGGGTGTGTGTTACATTACATTCACTAGTAGGAGTGAGAAAAACATCACGGGGTGGTGCGCATTGTATGGGTGTGTGTTACATTACATTCACTAGTAGGAGTGAGAAAAGCATCACGGGGTGGTGTGAATCGGAGGGTCTGAATTAGGATAGGCAGTGAGTGGCAATGTATGATGGAGAAAAGCACCGCGGGATGGTCAGCATGGGGAGGTCAGGGAACATGCAGTGGCATTGTAGGATAGGTTTCTGAAAAACATCGCGGGGTGGTGCGCATTGTATGGGTGTGTGTTACATTACATTCACTAGTAGGAGTGAGAAAAGCATCACGGGGTGGTGTGAATCGGAGGGTCTGAATTAGGATAGGCAGTGAGTGGCAATGTCGGATGGAGAAAAGCACCGCGGGGTGGTCAGCATGGGGAGGTCAGGGAACATGCAGTGGCAATGTAGGATAGGTTTCTGAAAAACATCGCGGGGTGGTGCGCATTGTATGGGTGTGTGTTACATTACATTCACTAGTAGGAGTGAGAAAAACATCACGGGGTGGTGCGCATTGTATGTGTCTGTGTTACATTACATTCACTAGTAGGCGTGAGAAAAACATCACAGGGTGGTGTGAATCGGAGGGTCTGAATTAGGATAGGCAGTGAGTAGCAATGTAGGATGGAGAAAAGCACCGCGGGGTGGTCAGCATGGGTAGGTCAAGGAACATGCAGTGGCAATGTAGGATAGGTTTCTGAAAAACATCGCGGGGTGGTGCGCATTGTATGGGTGAGTGTTACATTACATTCACTAGTAGGAGTGAGAAAAACATCACCGGGTGGTGCGCATTGTATGGGTGTGTGTTACATTACATTCACTAGTAAGAGTGGGAAAAGCATCACGGCGTGGTGTGAATCGGAGGGTCTGAATTAGGATAGGCAGTGAGTGGCAATGTAGGATGGAGAAAAGCATCGCGGGGTGGTCAGCATGGGGAGGTCAGGGAACATGCAGTGGCTATGTAGGATAGGTTTCTGAAAAACATCGCGGGGTGGTGCGCATGGTATGGGTGTGTGTTCCATTACATTCACTAGTAGGAGTGAGAAAAAAATCACGGGGTGGTGCGCATTTTATGGGTGTGTGTTACATTACATTCACTAGTAAGAGTGGGAAAAGCATCACGGGGTGGTGTGAATCGGACGGTCTGTATTAGGATAGGCAGTGAGTGGCAATGTAGGATGGAGAAAAGCACCGCGGGGTGGTAAGCATGGGGAGGTCAGGGAACATGCAGTGGCAATGTAGGATAGGTTTCTGAAAAACATCGCGGGGTGGTGCGCATTGTATGGGTGTGTGTTACATTACATTCACTAGTAGGAGTGAGAAAAACATCACGGGGTTGTGCGCATTGTATGGGTGTGTGTTACATTACATTCACTAGAAGGAGTGAGAAAAACATCACGTGGTGGTGTGAATCGGAGGGTCTGAATTAGGATAGGCAGTGAGTGGCAATGTAGGATGGACAAAAGCACCGCGGGGTGGTCAGCATGGGGAGGTCAGGGAACATGCAGTGGCATTGTAGGATAGGATTCTGAAAAACATCGCGGGGTGGTGCGCATTGTATGGGTGTGTGTTACATTACATTCACTAGTAGGAGTGAGAAAAGCATCACGGGGTGGTGTGAATCGGAGGGTCTGAATTAGGATAGGCAGTGAGTGGCAATGTCGGATGGAGAAAAGCACCGCGGGGTGGTCAGCATGGGGAGGTCAGGGAACATGCAGTGGCAATGTAGGATAGGTTTCTGAAAAACATCGCGGGGTGGTGCGCATTGTATGGGTGTGTGTTACATTACATTCACTAGTAGGAGTGAGAAAAACATCACGGGGTGGTGCGCATTGTATGTGTCTGTGTTACATTACATTCACTAGTAGGCGTGAGAAAAACATCACAGGGTGGTGTGAATCGGAGGGTCTGAATTAGGATAGGCAGTGAGTAGCAATGTAGGATGGAGAAAAGCACCGCGGGCTGGTCAGCATGGGTAGGTCAAGGAACATGCAGTGGCAATGTAGGATAGGTTTCTGAAAAACATCGCGGGATGGTGCGCATTGTATGGGTGAGTGTTACATTACATTCACTAGTAGGAGTGAGAAAAACCACGGGGTGGTGCGCATTGTATGGGTGTGTGTTACATTACATTCACTAGTAGGAGTGAGAAAAACATCACGGGGTGGTGTGAATCGGAGGGTCTGAATTAGGATAGGCAGTGAGTGGCAATGTCGGATGGAGAAAAGCACCGCGGGGTGGTCAGCATGGGGAGGTCAGGGAACATGCAGTGGCAATGTAGGATAGGTTTCTGAAAAACATCGCGGGGTGGTGCGCATTGTATGGGTGTGTGTTACATTACATTCAGTAGTAGGAGTGAGAAAAACATCACGGGATGGTGCGCATTGTATGGGTGTGTGTTACATTACATTCACTAGTAGGACTGAGAAAAACATCACGGGGTGGTGTGAATCAGAGGGTCTGAATTAGGATAGGCAGTGAGTGGCAACGTAGGATGGAGAAAAGCACCACGGGATTTTCAGCATGGGGAGGTCAGGGAACATGCAGTGGCAATGTAGGATAGGTTTCTGAAAAACATCGCGGGGTGGTGCGCATTGTATGGGTGTGTGTTACATTACATTCACTAGTAGGAGTGAGAAAAACATCACTGGTTGGTGCGATTGTATGGGTGTGTGTTACATTATATTCACTAGAAGGAGTGAGAAAAACATCACGGGGTGGTGTGAATCGGAGGGTCTGAATTCGGAAAGGCAGTGAGTGGCAATGTAGGATGGAGAAAAGCACCGCGGGGTGGTCAGCATGGGGAGGTCAGGGAACATGCAGTGGCAATGTAGGATAGGTTTCTGAAAAACATCGCGGGGTGGTGCGCATTGTATGGGTGTGTGTTACATTACATTCACTAATAGGAGTGAGAAAAACATCACTGGGTTTTGCACATTGTATGGGTGTGTGTTACATTACATTCACTATTAGGAGTGAGAAAAACATCACGGGGAGGTGTGAATCGGATGGTCTGAATTAGGATAGGCAGTGAGTGGCAATGTAGGATGGAGAAAAGCACCGCGGGGTGGTCAGCATGGGGAGGTCAGGGAACATGCAGTGGCATTGCAGGATAGGTTTCTTAAAAACATCGCGGGGTGGTGCGCATTGTATGGGTGTGTGTTACATTACATTCACTAGTAGGAGTGAGAAAAGCATCACGGGGTGGTGTGAATCGGAGGGTCTGAATTAGGATAGGCAGTGAGTGGCAATGTCGGATGGAGAAAAGCACCGCGGGGTGGTCAGCATGGGGAGGTCAGGGAACATGCAGTGGCAATGTAGGATAGGTTTCTGAAAAACATCGCGGGGTGGTGCGCATTGTATGGGTGTGTGTTACATTACATTCACTAGTAGGAGTGAGAAAAACATCACGGGGTGGTGCGCATTGTATGGGTGTGTGTTACATTACATTCAATAATAGGAGTGAGAAAAACATCACGTGGTGGTGTGAATCGGAGGGTCTGAATTAGGATAAGCAGTGAGTGGCAATGTAGGATGGAGAAAAGCACCGCGGGGTGGTCAGCATGGGGAGGTCAGGGAACATGCAGTGGCAAT
The DNA here is from genome assembly GCF_034190915.1 of Cavia porcellus. NCBI lineage: Eukaryota > Metazoa > Chordata > Mammalia > Rodentia > Caviidae > Cavia > Cavia porcellus. The sequence continues at coordinate 48,616 of NW_026947666.1, read as the reverse complement.
GTAGGATAGGTTTCTTAAAAACATCGCGGGGTGGTGCCCATTGTATGGGTGAGTGTTACATTACATTCACTAGTAGGAGTGAGAAAAACATCACGGTGTTTTGCGCATTGTATGGGTGTGTGTTACATTACATTCACTAGTAGGAGTGAGAAAAACATCACGGGGTGGTGAGAATCGGAGGGTCTGAATTAGGATAGGCAGTGAGTGGCAATGTAGGATGGAGAAAAGCACCGCAGGATGGTCAGCATGGGGAGGTCAGGGAACATGCAGTGGCAATGTAGGATAGGTTTCTGAAAAACATCGCGGGGTGGTGCGCATTGTATGGGTGTGTGTTACATTACATTCACTAGTAGGAGTGAGAAAAACATCACGGGGTGGTGCGCATTGTATGGGTGTGTGTTACATTACATTCACTAGTAGGAGTGAGAAAAGCATCACGGGGTGGTGTGAATCGGAGGGTCTGAATTAGGATAGGCAGTGAGTGGCAATGTAGGATGGAGAAAAGCACTGCGGGGTGGTCAGCATGGGGAGGTCAGGGAACATGCAGTGGCATTGTAGGATAGGTTTCTGAAAAACATCGCGGGGTGGTGCGCATTGTATGGGTGTGTGTTACATTACATTAACTAGTAGGAGTGAGAAAAGCATCACGGGGTGGTGTGAATTGGAGGGTCTGAATTAGGATGGGCAGTGAGTGGCAATGTCGGTTGGAGAAAAGCACCGCGGGGTGGTCAGCATGGGGAGGTCAGGGAACATGCAGTGGCAATGTAGGATAGGTTTCTGAAAAACATCGCGGGGTGGTGCGCATTGTATGGGTGTGTGTTACATTACATTCACTAGTAGGAGTGAGAAAAACATCACGGGGTGGTGCGCATTGTATGTGTGTGTGTTACATTACATTTACTAGTAGGAGTGAGAAAAACATCACGGGGTGGTGTGAATCGGAGGGTCTGAATTAGGATAGGCAGTGAGTAGCAATGTAGGATGGAGAAAAGCACCGCGGGCTGGTCAGCATGAGTAGGTCAAGGAACATGCAGTGGCAATGTAGGATAGGTTTCTGAAAAACATCGCGGGATGGTGCGCATTGTATGGGTGAGTGTTACATTACATTCACTAGTAGGAGTGAGAAAAACCACGGGGTGGTGCGCATTGTATGGGTGTGTGTTACATTACATTCACTAGTAGGAGTGAGAAAAACATCACGGGGTGGTGTGAATCGGAGGGTCTGAATTAGGATAGGCAGTGAGTGGCAATGTCGGATGGAGAAAAGCACCGCGGGGTGGTCAGCATGGGGAGGTCAGGGAACATGCAGTGGCAATGTAGGATAGGTTTCTGAAAAACATCGCGGGGTGGTGCGCATTGTATGGGTGTGTGTTACATTACATTCAGTAGTAGGAGTGAGAAAAACATCACGGGATGGTGCGCATTGTATGGGTGTGTGTTACATTACATTCACTAGTAGGACTGAGAAAAACATCACGGGGTGGTGTGAATCAGAGGGTCTGAATTAGGATAGGCAGTGAGTGGCAACGTAGGATGGAGAAAAGCACCACGGGATTTTCAGCATGTGGAGGTCAGGGAACATGCAGTGGCAATGTAGGATAGGTTTCTGAAAAACATCGCGGGGTGGTGCGCATTGTATGGGTGTGTGTTACATTACATTCACTAGTAGGAGTGAGAAAAACATCACGGGTTGGTGCGATTGTATGGGTGTGTGTTACATTATATTCACTAGAAGGAGTGAGAAAAACATCACGGGGTGGTGTGAATCGGAGGGTCTGAATTCGGAAAGGCAGTGAGTGGCAATGTAGGATGGAGAAAAGCACCGCGGGGTGGTCAGCATGGGGAGGTCAGGGAACATGCAGTGGCAATGTAGGATAGGTTTCTGAAAAACATCGCGGGGTGGTGCGCATTGTATGGGTGTGTGTTACATTACATTCACTAATAGGAGTGAGAAAAACATCACTGGGTTTTGCACATTGTATGGGTGTGTGTTACATTACATTCACTATTAGGAGTGAGAAAAACATCACGGGGAGGTGTGAATCGGATGGTCTGAATTAGGATAGGCAGTGAGTGGCAATGTAGGATGGAGAAAAGCACCGCGGGGTGGTCAGCATGGGGAGGTCAGGGAACATGCAGTGGCATTGCAGGATAGGTTTCTTAAAAACATCGCGGGGTGGTGCGCATTTTATGGGTGTGTGTTACATTACATTCACTAGTAGGAGTGAGAAAAGCATCACGGGGTGGTGTGAATCGGAGGGTCTGAATTAGGATAGGCAGTGAGTGGCAATGTCGGATGGAGAAAAGCACCGCGGGGTGGTCAGCATGGGGAGGTCAGGGAACATGCAGTGGCAATGTAGGATAGGTTTCTGAAAAACATCGCGGGGTGGTGCGCATTGTATGGGTGTGTGTTACATTACATTCACTAGTAGGAGTGAGAAAAACATCACGGGGTGGTGCGCATTGTATGGGTGTGTGTTACATTACATTCAATAATAGGAGTGAGAAAAACATCACGTGGTGGTGTGAATCGGAGGGTCTGAATTAGGATAAGCAGTGAGTGGCAATGTAGGATGGAGAAAAGCACCGCGGGGTGGTCAGCATGGGGAGGTCAGGGAACATGCAGTGGCAATGTAGGTTAGGTTTCTTAAAAACATCGCGGGGTGGTGCCCATTGTATGGGTGAGTGTTACATTACATTCACTAGTAGGAGTGAGAAAAACATCACGGGGTTTTGCGCATTGTATGGGTGTGTGTTACATTACATTCACTAGTAGGAGTGAGAAAAACATCACGGGGTGGTGTGAATCGGAGGGTCTGAATTAGGATAGGCAGTGAGTGGCAATGTAGGATGGAGAAAAGCACCGCAGGGTGGTCAGCATGGGGAGGTCAGGGAACATGCAGTGGCAATGTAGGATAGGTTTCTGAAAAACATCGCGGGGTGGTGCGCATTGTATCGGTGTGTGTTACATTACATTCACTAGTAGGAGTGAGAAAAACATCACGGGGTGGTGCGCATTGTATGGGTGTGTGTTACATTACATTCACTAGTAGGAGTGAGAAAAGCATCACGGGGTGGTGTGAATCGGAGGGTCTGAATTAGGATAGGCAGTGAGTGGCAATGTAGGATGGAGAAAAGCACTGCGGGGTGGTCAGCATGGGGAGGTCAGGGAACATGCAGTGGCATTGTAGGATAGGTTTCTGAAAAACATCGCGGGGTGGTGCGCATTGTATGGGTGTGTGTTACATTACATTAACTAGTAGGAGTGAGAAAAGCATCACGGGCTGGTGTGAATTGGAGGGTCTGAATTAGGATAGGCAGTGAGTGGCAATGTCGGTTGGAGAAAAGCACCGCGGGGTGGTCAGCATGGGGAGGTCAGGGAACATGCAGTGGCAATGTAGGATAGGTTTCTGAAAAACATCGCGGGGTGGTGCGCATTGTATGGGTGTGTGTTACATTACATTCACTAGTAGGAGTGAGAAAAACATCACGGGGTGGTGCGCATTGTATGTGTGTGTGTTACATTACATTTACTAGTAGGAGTGAGAAAAACATCACGGGGTGGTGTGAATCGGAGGGTCTGAATTAGGATAGGCAGTGAGTAGCAATGTAGGATGGAGAAAAGCACCGCGGGCTGGTCAGCATGGGTAGGTCAAGGAACATGCAGTGGCAATGTAGGATAGGTTTCTGAAAAACATCTAGGGATGGTGCGCATTGTATGGGTGAGTGTTACATTACATTCACTAGTAGGAGTGAGAAAAACCACGGGGTGGTGCGCATTGTATGTGTGTGTGTTACATTACATTCACTAGTAGGAGTGAGAAAAACATCACGGGGTGGTGTGAATCGGAGGGTCTGAATTAGGATAGGCAGTGAGTGGCAATGTCGGATGGAGAAAAGCACCGCGGGGTGCTCAGCATCGGGAGGTCAGGGAACATGCAGTGGCAATGTAGGATAGGTTTCTGAAAAACATCGCGGGGTGGTGCGCATTGTATGGGTGTGTGTTACATTACATTCAGTAGTAGGAGTGAGAAAAACATCACGGGATGGTGCGCATTGTATGGGTGTGTGTTACATTACATTCACTAGTAGGACTGAGAAAAACATCACGGGGTGGTGTGAATCAGAGGGTCTGAATTAGGATAGGCAGTGAGGGGCAACGTAGGATCGAGAAAAGCACCACGGGATTTTCAGCATGGGGAGGTCAGGGAACATGCAGTGGCAATGTAGGATAGGTTTCTGAAAAACATCGCGGGGTGGTGCGCATTGTATGGGTGTGTGTTACATTACATTCACTAATAGGAGTGAGAAAAACATCACTGGGTTTTGCACATTGTATGGGTGTGTGTTACATTACATTCACTATTAGGAGTGAGAAAAACATCACGGGGAGGTGTGAATCGGATGGTCTGAATTAGGATAGGCAGTGAGTGGCAATGTAGGATGGAGAAAAGCACCGCGGGGTGGTCAGCATGGGAGGTCAGGGAACATGCAGTGGCATTGCAGGATAGGTTTCTTAAAAACATCGCGGGGTGGTGCGCATTGTATGGGTGTGTGTTACATTACATTCACTAGTAGGAGTGAGAAAAGCATCACGGGGTGGTGTGAATCGGAGGGTCTGAATTAGGATAGGCAGTGAGTGGCAATGTCGGATGGAGAAAAGCACCGCGGGGTGGTCAGCATGGGGAGGTCAGGGAACATGCAGTGGCAATGTAGGATAGGTTTCTGAAAAACATCGCGGGGTGGTTCGCATTTTATGGGTGTGTGTTACATTACATTCACTAGTAGGAGTGAGAAAAACTTCACGGGGTGGTGCGCATTGTATGGGTGTGTGTTACATTACATTCAATAATAGGAGTGAGAAAAACATCACGGGGTGGTGTGAATCGGAGGGTCTGAATTAGGATAAGCAGTGAGTGGCAATGTAGGATGGAGAAAAGCACCGCGGGGTGGTCAGCATGGGGAGGTCAGGGAACATGCAGTGGCAATGTAGGATAGGTTTCTGAAAAACATCGCGGGGTGGTGCGCATTGTATGGGTGAGTGTTACATTACATTCACTAGTAGGAGTGAGAAAAACATCACGGGGTGGTGCGCATTGTATGGGTGTGTGTTACATTACATTCACTAGTAGGAGTGAGAAAAACATCACGGGGTGGGGTGAATCGGAGGGTCTGAATTAGGATAGGCATTGAGTGGCAATGTAGGATGGAGAAAAGCACCGCAGGGTGGTCAGCATGGGGAGGTCAGGGAACATGCAGTGGCAATGTAGGATAGGTTTCTGAAAAACATCGCGGGGTGGTGCGCATTGTATGGGTGTGTGTTACATTACATTCACTAGTAGGAGTGAGAAAAACATCCCGGGGTGGTGCGCATTGTATGGGTGTGTGTTACATTACATTCACTAGTAGGAGTGAGAAAAGCATCACGGGGTGGTGTGAATCGGAGGGTCTGAATTAGGATAGGCAGTGAGTGGCAATGTAGGATGGAGAAAAGCACCGCGGGGTGGTCAGCATGGGGAGGTCAGGGAACATGCAGTGGCATTGTAGGATAGGTTTCTGAAAAACTTCGCGGGGTGGTGCGCATTGTATGGGTGTGTGTTACATTACATTAAATAGTAGGAGTGAGAAAAGCATCACGGGGTGGTGTAAATTGGAGGGTCTGAATTAGGATAGGCAGTGAGTGGCAATGTCGATTGGAGAAAAGCACCGCGGGGTGGTCAGCATGGGGAGGTCAGGGAACATGCAGTGGCAATGTAGGATAGGTTTCTGAAAAACATCACGGGGTGGTGCGCATTTTATGGGTGTGTGTTACATTACATTCACTAGTAGGAGTGAGAAAAACATCACGGGGTGGTGCGCATTGTATGTGTGTGTGTTACATTACATTCACTAGTAGGAGTGAGAAAAACATCACGGGTTGGTGCGATTGTATGGGTGTGTGTTACATTACATTCCCTAGAAGGAGTGAGAAAAACATCACGGGGTGGTGTGAATCGGAGGGTCTGAATTCGGAAAGGCAGTGAGTGGCAATGTAGGATGGAGAAAAGCACCGCGGGGTGGTCAGCATGGGGAGGACAGGGAACATGCAGTGGCAATGTAGGATAGGTTTCTGAAAGACATCGCGGGGTGGTGCGCATTGTATGGGTGTGTGTTACATTACATTCACTAGTAGGAGTGAGAAAAACATCACGGGGTTTTGCGCATTGTATGGGTGTGTGTTACATTACATTCACTAGTAGGAGTGAGAAAAGCATCACGGGGTGGTGTGAATCGGAGGGTCTGAATTAGGATAGGCAGTGAGTGGCAATGTAGGATGGAGAAAAGCACCGCGGGGTGGTCAGCATGGGGAGGTCAGGGAACATGCAGTGGCATTGTAGGATAGGTTTCTGAAAAACATCGCGGGGTGGTGCGCATTGTATGGGTGTGTGTTACATTACATTCACTAGTACGAGTGAGAAAAGCATCACGGGGTGGTGTGAATCGGAGGGTCTGAATTAGGATAGGCAGTGAGTGGCAATGTCGGATGGAGAAAAGCACCGCGGGGTGGTCAGCATGGGGAGGTCAGGCAACATGCAGTGGCAATGTAGGATAGGTTTCTGAAAAACATCGCGGGGTGGTGCGCATTGTATGGGTGTGTGTTACATTACATTCACTAGTAGGAGTGAGAAAAACATCACGGGGTGGTGCGCATTGTATGGGTGTGTGTTACATTACATTCACTAGTAGGACTGAGAAAAACATCACGGGGTGGTGTGAATCGGAGGGTCTGAATTAGGATAGGCAGTGAGTGGCAATGTAGGATGGAGAAAAGCACCGCGGGGTGGTCAGCATGGGGAGGTCAGGGAACATGCAGTGGCATTGTAGGATAGGTTTCTGAAAAACATCGCGGGGTGGTGCGCATTGTATGGGTGTGTGTTACATTACATTCACTAGTAGGAGTGAGAAAAGCATCACGGGGTGGTGCGAATCGGAGGGTCTGAATTAGGATAGGCAGTGAGTGGCAATGTAGGATGGAGAGAAGCACCGCGGGGTGGTCAGCATGGGGAGGTCAGGGAACAGGCAGTGGCAATGTAGGATAGGTTTCTGAAAAACATCGCGGGGTGGTGCGCATTGTATGGGTGTGTGTTACATTACATTCACTAATAGGAGTGAGAAAAACATCACTGGGTTTTGCACATTGTATGGGTGTGTGTTACATTACATTCACTATTAGGAGTGAGAAAAACATCACGGGGAGGTGTGAATCGGATGGTCTGAATTAGGATAGGCAGTGAATGGCAATGTAGGATGGAGAAAAGCACCGCGGGGTGGTCAGCATGGGGAGGTCAGGGAACATGCAGTGGCATTGCAGGATAGGTTTCTTAAAAACATCGCGGGGTGGTGCGCATTGTATGGGTGTGTGTTACATTACATTCACTAGTAGGAGTGAGAAAAGCATCACGGGGTGGTGTGAATCGGAGGGTCTGAATTAGGATAGGCAGTGAGTGGCAATGTCGGATGGAGAAAAGCACCGCGGGGTGGTCAGCATGGGGAGGTCAGGGAACATGCAGTGGCAATGTAGGATAGGTTTCTGAAAAACATCGCGGGGTGGTTCGCATTTTATGGGTGTGTGTTACATTACATTCACTAGTAGGAGTGAGAAAAACATCACGGGGTGGTGTGAATCGGAGGGTCTGAATTAGGATAAGCAGTGAGTGGCAATGTAGGATGGAGAAAAGCACCGCGGGGTGGTCAGCATGGGGAGGTCAGGGAACATGCAGTGGCAATGTAGGATAGGTTTCTTAAAAACATCGCGGGGTGGTGCGCATTGTATGGGTGAGTGTTACATTACATTCACTAGTAGGAGTGAGAAAAACATCACGGGGTGGTGCGCATTGTATGGGTGTGTGTTACATTACATTCACTAGTAGGAGTGAGAAAAACATCACGGGGTGGGGTGAATCGGAGGGTCTGAATTAGGATAGGCAGTGAGTGGCAATGTAGGATGGAGAAAAGCACCGCAGGGTGGTCAGCATGGGGAGGTCAGGGAACATGCAGTGGCAATGTAGGATAGGTTTCTGAAAAACATCGCGGGGTGGTGCGCATTGTATGGGTGTGTGTTACATTACATTCACTAGTAGGAGTGAGAAAAACATCACGGGGTGGTGCGCATTGTATGGGTGTGTGTTACATTACATTCACTAGTAGGAGTGAGAAAAGCATCACGGGGTGGTGTGAATCGGAGGGTCTGAATTAGGATAGGCAGTGAGTGGCAAAGTAGGATGGAGAAAAGCACCGCGGGGTTGTCAGCATGGGGAGGTCAGGGAACATGCAGTGGCATTGTAGGATAGGTTTCTGAAAAACTTCGCGGGGTGGTGCGCATTGTATGGGTGTGTGTTACATTACATTAAATAGTAGGAGTGAGAAAAGCATCACGGGGTGGTGTGAATTGGAGGGTCTGAATTAGGATAGGCAGTGAGTGGCAATGTCGGTTGGAGAAAAGCACGGCGGGGTGGTCAGCATGGGGAGGTCAGGGAACATGCAGTGGCAATGTAGGATAGGTTTCTGAAAAACATCACGGGGTGGTGCGCATTTTATGGGTGTGTGTTACATTACATTCACTAGTAGGAGTGAGAAAAACATCACGGGGTGGTGCGCATTGTATGTGTGTGTGTTACATTACATTCACTAGTAGGAGTGAGAAAAACATCACGGGTTGGTGCGATTGTATGGGTGTGTGTTACATTACATTCCCTAGAAGGAGTGAGAAAAACATCACGGGGTGGTGTGAATCGGAGGGTCTGAATTCGGAAAGGCAGTGAGTGGCAATGTAGGATGGAGAAAAGCACCGCGGGGTGGTCAGCATGGGGAGGACAGGGAACATGCAGTGGCAATGTAGGATAGGTTTCTGAAAGACATCGCGGGGTGGTGCGCATTGTATGTGTGTGTGTTACATTACATTCACTAGTAGGAGTGAGAAAAACAACACGGGGTTTTGCGCATTGTATGGGTGTGTGTTACATTACATTCACTAGTAGGAGTGAGAAAAGCATCACGGGGTGGTGTGAATCGGAGGGTCTGAATTAGGATAGGCAGTGAGTGGCAATGTAGGATGGAGAAAAGCACCGCGGGGTGGTCAGCATGGGGAGGTAAGGGAACATGCAGTGGCATTGTAGGATAGGTTTCTGAAAAACATCGCGGGGTGGTGCGCATTGTATGGGTGTGTGTTACATTACATTCACTAGTACGAGTGAGAAAAGCATCACGGGGTGGTGTGAATAGGAGGGTCTGAATTAGGATAGGCAGTGAGTGGCAATGTCGGATGGAGAAAAGCACCGCGGGGTGGTCAGCATGGGGAGGTCAGGGAACATGCAGTGGCAATGTAGGATAGGTTTCTGAAAAACATCGCGGGGTGGTGGGCATTGTATGGGTGTGTGTTACATTACATTCACTAGTAGGAGTGAGAAAAACATCACGGGGTGGTGCGCATTGTATGGGTGTGTGTTACATTACATTCACTAGTAGGACTGAGAAAAACATCACGGGGTGGTGTGAATCGGAGGGTCTGAATTAGGATAGGCAGTGAGTGGCAATGTAGGATGGAGAAAAGCACCGCGGGGTGGTCAGCATGGGGAGGTCAGGGAACATGCAGTGGCATTGTAGGATAGGTTTCTGAAAAACATCGCGGGGTGGTGCGCATTGTATGGGTGTGTGTTACATTACATTCACTAGTAGGAGTGAGAAAAGCATCACGGGGTGGTGCGAATCGGAGCGTCTGAATTAGGATAGGCAGTGAGTGGCAATGTAGGATGGAGAGAAGCACCGCGGGGTGGTCAGCATGGGGAGGTCAGGGAACAGGCAGTGGCAATGTAGGATAGGTTTCTGAAAAACATCGCGGGGTGGTGCGCATTGTATGGGTGTGTGTTACATTACATTCACTAGTAGGAGTGAGAAAAACATCACGGGGTGGAGCGCATTGTATGGGTGTGTGTTACATTACATTCACTAGTAGGACTGAGAAAAACATCACGGGGTGGTGTGAATCGGAGGGTCTGAATTAGGATAGGCAGTGAGTGGCAATGTAGGATGGAGAAAAGCACCACGGGGTGGTCAGCATGGGGAGGTCAGGGAACATGCAGTGGCAATGTAGGATAGGTTTCTGAAAAACATCGCGGGGTGGTGCGCATTGTATGGGTGTGTGTTACATTACATTCACTAGTAGGAGTGAGAAAAACATCACGGGGTGGTGCGCATTGTATGGGTGTGTGTTACATTACATTCACTAGTAGGACTGAGAAAAACATCACGGGGTGGTGCGCATTGTATGGGTGTGTGTTACATTACATTCACTAGTAGGACTGAGAAAAACATCACGGGGTGGGGTGAATCGGAGGGTCTGAATTAGGATAGGCAGTGAGTGGCAATGTAGGATGGAGAAAAGCACCGCAGGGTGGTCAGCATGGGGAGGTCAGGGAACATGCAGTGGCAATGTAGGATAGGTTTCTGAAAAACATCGCGGGGTGGTGCGCATTGTATGGGTGTGTGTTACATTACATTCACTAGTAGGAGTGAGAAAAACATCACGGGGTGGTGCGCATTGTATGGGTGTGTGTTACATTACATTCACTAGTAGGAGTGAGAAAAGCATCACGGGGTGGTGTGAATCGGAGGGTCTGAATTAGGATAGGCAGTGAGTGGCAATGTATGATGGAGAAAAGCACCGCGGGATGGTCAGCATGGGGAGGTCAGGGAACATGCAGTGGCATTGTAGGATAGGTTTCTGAAAAACATCGCGGGGTGGTGCGCATTGTATGGGTGTGTGTTACATTACATTCACTAGTAGGAGTGAGAAAAGCATCACGGGGTGGTGTGAATCGGAGGGTCTGAATTAGGATAGGCAGTGAGTGGCAATGTCGGATGGAGAAAAGCACCGCGGGGTGGTCAGCATGGGGAGGTCAGGGAACATGCAGTGGCAATGTAGGATAGGTTTCTGAAAAACATCGCGGGGTGGTGCGCATTGTATGGGTGTGTGTTACATTACATTCACTAGTAGGAGTGAGAAAAACATCACGGGGTGGTGCGCATTGTATGTGTCTGTGTTACATTACATTCACTAGTAGGCGTGAGAAAAACATCACAGGGTGGTGTGAATCGGAGGGTCTGAATTAGGATAGGCAGTGAGTAGCAATGTAGGATGGAGAAAAGCACCGCGGGGTGGTCAGCATGGGTAGGTCAAGGAACATGCAGTGGCAATGTAGGATAGGTTTCTGAAAAACATCGCGGGGTGGTGCGCATTGTATGGGTGAGTGTTACATTACATTCACTAGTAGGAGTGAGAAAAACATCACCGGGTGGTGCGCATTGTATGGGTGTGTGTTACATTACATTCACTAGTAAGAGTGGGAAAAGCATCACGGCGTGGTGTGAATCGGAGGGTCTGAATTAGGATAGGCAGTGAGTGGCAATGTAGGATGGAGAAAAGCATCGCGGGGTGGTCAGCATGGGGAGGTCAGGGAACATGCAGTGGCTATGTAGGATAGGTTTCTGAAAAACATCGCGGGGTGGTGCGCATGGTATGGGTGTGTGTTCCATTACATTCACTAGTAGGAGTGAGAAAAAAATCACGGGGTGGTGCGCATTTTATGGGTGTGTGTTACATTACATTCACTAGTAAGAGTGGGAAAAGCATCACGGGGTGGTGTGAATCGGACGGTCTGTATTAGGATAGGCAGTGAGTGGCAATGTAGGATGGAGAAAAGCACCGCGGGGTGGTAAGCATGGGGAGGTCAGGGAACATGCAGTGGCAATGTAGGATAGGTTTCTGAAAAACATCGCGGGGTGGTGCGCATTGTATGGGTGTGTGTTACATTACATTCACTAGTAGGAGTGAGAAAAACATCACGGGGTTGTGCGCATTGTATGGGTGTGTGTTACATTACATTCACTAGAAGGAGTGAGAAAAACATCACGTGGTGGTGTGAATCGGAGGGTCTGAATTAGGATAGGCAGTGAGTGGCAATGTAGGATGGACAAAAGCACCGCGGGGTGGTCAGCATGGGGAGGTCAGGGAACATGCAGTGGCATTGTAGGATAGGATTCTGAAAAACATCGCGGGGTGGTGCGCATTGTATGGGTGTGTGTTACATTACATTCACTAGTAGGAGTGAGAAAAGCATCACGGGGTGGTGTGAATCGGAGGGTCTGAATTAGGATAGGCAGTGAGTGGCAATGTCGGATGGAGAAAAGCACCGCGGGGTGGTCAGCATGGGGAGGTCAGGGAACATGCAGTGGCAATGTAGGATAGGTTTCTGAAAAACATCGCGGGGTGGTGCGCATTGTATGGGTGTGTGTTACATTACATTCACTAGTAGGAGTGAGAAAAACATCACGGGGTGGTGCGCATTGTATGTGTCTGTGTTACATTACATTCACTAGTAGGCGTGAGAAAAACATCACAGGGTGGTGTGAATCGGAGGGTCTGAATTAGGATAGGCAGTGAGTAGCAATGTAGGATGGAGAAAAGCACCGCGGGGTGGTCAGCATGGGTAGGTCAAGGAACATGCAGTGGCAATGTAGGATAGGTTTCTGAAAAACATCGCGGGGTGGTGCGCATTGTATGGGTGAGTGTTACATTACATTCACTAGTAGGAGTGAGAAAAACATCACCGGGTGGTGCGCATTGTATGGGTGTGTGTTACATTACATTCACTAGTAAGAGTGGGAAAAGCATCACGGCGTGGTGTGAATCGGAGGGTCTGAATTAGGATAGGCAGTGAGTGGCAATGTAGGATGGAGAAAAGCACCGCGGGGTGGTCAGCATGGGGAGGTCAGGGAACATGCAGTGGCTATGTAGGATAGGTTTCTGAAAAACATCGCGGGGTGGTGCGCATGGTATGGGTGTGTGTTCCATTACATTCACTAGTAGGAGTGAGAAAAAAATCACGGGGTGGTGCGCATTTTATGGGTGTGTGTTACATTACATTCACTAGTAAGAGTGGGAAAAGCATCACGGGGTGGTGTGAATCGGACGGTCTGAATTAGGATAGGCAGTGAGTGGCAATGTAGGATGGAGAAAAGCACCGCGGGGTGGTAAGCATGGGGAGGTCAGGGAACATGCAGTGGCAATGTAGGATAGGTTTCTGAAAAACATCGCGGGGTGGTGCGCATTGTATGGGTGTGTGTTACATTACATTCACTAGTAGGAGTGAGAAAAACATCACGGGGTTGTGCGCATTGTATGGGTGTGTGTTACATTACATTCACTAGAAGGAGTGAGAAAAACATCACGTGGTGGTGTGAATCGGAGGGTCTGAATTAGGATAGGCAGTGAGTGGCAATGTAGGATGGACAAAAGCACCGCGGGGTGGTCAGCATGGGGAGGTCAGGGAACATGCAGTGCATTGTAGGATAGGTTTCTGAAAAACATCGCGGGGTGGTGCGCATTGTATGGGTGTGTGTTACATTACATTCACTAGTAGGAGTGAGAAAAGCATCACGGGGTGGTGTGAATCGGAGGGTCTGAATTAGGATAGGCAGTGAGTGGCAATGTAGGATGGAGAAAAGCACCGCGGGGTGGTCAGCAAGGGTAGGTCAGGGAACATGCAGTGGAAATGTAGGATAGGTTTCTGAAAAACATCGCGGGGTGGTGCGCATTATATGGGTGTGTGTTACATTACATTCACTAGTAGGAGTGAGAAAAACATCACGGGGTGGTGCGCATTGTATGGGTGTGTGTTACATTACATTCACTAGTAGGAGTGAGAAAAGCATCACGGGGTGGTGTGAATCGGAGGGTCTGAATTAGGATAGGCAGTGAGTGGCAATGTAGGATGGAGAAAAGCACCGCGGGGTGGTCAGCATGGGGAGGTCAGGGAACATGCAGTGGCAATGTAGGATAGGTTTCTGAAAACATCGCTGGGTGGTGCGCAACGTATGGGTGTGTTACATTACATTCACTAGTAGGAGTGACAAAAACATCATGGGGTGGTGCGCATTGTATGGGTGTGTGTTACATTACATTCACTAGTAGGAGTGAGAAAAACATCACGGGGTGGTGTGAATCGGAGGGTCTGAATTAGGATAGGCAGTGAGTGGCAATGTAGGATGGAGAAAAGCACCGCGGTGTGGTCAGCATGGGGAGGTCAGGGAACATGCAGTGGCAATGTAGGATAGGTTTCTGAAAAACATCGCGGGGTGGTGCGCATTGTATGGGTGTGTGTTACATTACATTCACTAGTAGGAGTGAGAAAAACATCACGGGGTGGTGCGCATTGTATGGGTGTGTGTTACATTACATTCACTAGTAGGAGTGAGAAAAGCATCACGGGGTGGTGTGAATCGGAGGGTCTGAATTAGGATAGGCAGTGAGTGGCAATGTAGGATGGAGAAAAGCACCGCGGGGTGGTCAGCATGGGGAGGTCAGGGAACATGCAGTGGCAAAGTAGGATAGGTTTCTGAAAAACATCGCGGGGTGGTGCGCATGGTATGGGTGTGTGTTACATTACATTCACTAGTAGGAGTGATAAAAACATCGCGGGGTCGTGCGCATTGTATGGGTGTGTGTTACATTACATTCACTAGTAGGAGTGAGAAAAACATCACGGGGTGGTGCGCATTGTATGGGTGTGTGTTACATTACATTCACTAGTAGGAGTGAGAAAAACATCACGGGGTGGTGTGAATCGGAGGGTCTGAATTAGGATAGGCAGTGAGTGGCAATGTAGGATGGAGAAAAGCACCTCGGGGTGGTCAGCATGGGGAGGTCAGAAACATGCAGTGGCAATGTAGGATAGGTTTCTGAAAAACATCGCGGGGTGGTGCGCATTGTATGTGTGTGTGTTACATTACATTCACTAGTAGTAGTGAGAAAAACATCATGGGGTGGTGTGAATCGGAGGGTCTGCATTAGGATAGGCAGTGAGTGGCAATGTAGGATGGAGAAAAGCACCGCGGGGTGGTCAGCATGGGGAGGTCAGGGAACATGCAGTGACAATGTAGGATAGGTTTCTGAAAAACAGCGCGGGGTGGTGCGCATTGTATGGGTGTGTGTTACATTACATTCACTAGTAGGAGTGAGAAAAACATCACGGGGTGGTGCGCATTGTATGGGAGTGTGTTACATTACATTCACTAGTAGGAGTGAGAAAAACATCACGGGGTGGTGTGAATCGGAGGGTCTGAATTAGGATAGGCAGTGAGTGGCAATGTAGGATGGAGAAAAGCACCGCGGGGTGGTCAGCATGGGGAGGTCAGGGAACATGCAGTGGCAATGTAGGATAGGTTTCTGAAAAACATCGCGGGGTGGTGCGCATTGTATGGGTGTGTGTTACATTACATTCTCTAGTAGGAGTGAGAAAAACATCACGGGGTGGTGCGCATTGTATGGGTGTGTGTTACATTACATTCACTAGTAAGAGTGGGAAAAGCATCACGGCGTGGTGTGAATCGGAGGGTCTGAATTAGGATAGGCAGTGAGTGGCAATGTAGGATGGAGAAAAGCACCGCGGGGTGGTAAGCATGGGGAGGTCAGGGAACATGCAGTGGCAATGTAGGATAGGTTTCTGAAAAACATCGCGGGGTGGTGCGCATTGTAAGGGTGTGTGTTACATTACATTCACTAGTAGGAGTGAGAAAAACATCACGGGGTTGTGCGCATTGTATGGGTGTGTGTTACATTACATTCACTAGAAGGAGTGAGAAAAACATCACGTGGTGGTGTGAATCGGAGGGTCTGAATTAGGATAGGCAGTGAGTGGCAATGTAGGATGGAGAAAAGCACCGCGGGGTGGTCAGCATGGGGAGGTCAGGGAACATGCAGTGGCATTGTAGGATAGGTTTCTGAAAAACATCGCGGGGTGGTGCGCATTGTATGGGTGTGTGTTACATTACATTCACTAGTAGGAGTGAGAAAAGCATCACGGGGTGGTGTGAATCGGAGGGTCTGAATTAGGATAGGCGGTGAGTGGCAATGTCGGATGGAGAAAAGCACCGCGGGGTGGTCAGCATGGGGAGGTCAGGGAACATGCAGTGGCAATGTAGGATAGGTTTCTGAAAAACATCGCGGGGTGGTGCGCATTGTAAGGGTGTGTGTTACATTACATTCACTAGTAGGAGTGAGAAAAACATCACGGGGTGGTGCGCATTGTATGTGTGTGTGTTACATTACATTCACTAGTGGGCGTGAGAAAAACATCACAGGGTGGTGTGAATCGGAGGGTCTGAATTAGGATAGGCAGTGAGTAGCAATGCAGGATGGAGAAAAGCACCGCGGGGTGGTCAGCATGGGTAGGTCAAGGAACATGCAGTGGCAATGTAGGATAGGTTTCTGAAAAACATCGCGGGGTGGTGCGCATTGTATGGGTGAGTGTTACATTACATTCACTAGTAGGAGTGAGAAAAACATCACGGGGTGGTGCGCATTGTATGGGTGTGTGTTACATTACATTCACTAGTAAGAGTGGGAAAAGCATCACGGGGTGGTGTGAATCGGAGGGTCTGAATTAGGATAGGCAGTGAGTGGCAATGTAGGATGGAGAAAAGCACCGCGGGGTGGTCAGCATGGGGAGGTCAGGGAACATGCAGTGGCTATGTAGGATAGGTTTCTGAAAAACATCGCGGGGTGGTGCGCATGGTATGGGTGTGTGTTCCATTACATTCACTAGTAGGAGTGAGAAAAAAATCACGGGGTGGTGCGCATTTTATGGGTGTGTGTTACATTACATTCACTAGTAAGAGTGGGAAAAGCATCACGGGGTGGTGTGAATCGGACGGTCTGAATTAGGATAGGCAGTGAGTGGCAATGTAGGATGGAGAAAAGCACCGCGGGGTGGTAAGCATGGGGAGGTCAGGGAACATGCAGTGGCAATGTAGGATAGGTTTCTGAAAAACATCGCGGGGTGGTGCGCATTGTATGGGTGTGTGTTACATTACATTCACTAGTAGGAGTGAGAAAAACATCACGGGGTTGTGCGCATTGTATGGGTGTGTGTTACATTACATTCACTAGAAGGAGTGAGAAAAACATCACGTGGTGGTGTAAATCGGAGGGTCTGAATTAGGATAGGCAGTGAGTGGCAATGTAGGATGGAGAAAAGCACCGCGGGGTGGTCAGCATGGGGAGGTCAGGGAAAATGCAGTGGCATTGTAGGATAGGTTTCTGAAAAACATCGCGGGGTGGTGCGCATTGTATGGGTGTGTGTTACATTACATTCACTAGTAGGAGTGAGAAAAGCATCACGGGGTGGTGTGAATCGGAGGGTCTGAATTAGGATAGGCAGTGAGTGGCAATGTCGGATGGAGAAAAGCACCGCGGGGTGGTCAGCATGGGGAGGTCAGGGAACATGTAGTTGCAATGTAGGATAGGTTTCTGAAAAACATCGCGGGGTGGTGCGCATTGTAAGGGTGTGTGTTACATTACATTCACTAGTAGGAGTGAGAAAAACATCACGGGGTGCTGCGCATTGTATGGGTGTGTGTTACATTACATTCACTAGTAGGAGTGAGAAAAACATCACGGGGTGGTGTGAATCGGAGGGTCTGAATTAGGATAGGCAGTGAGTGGCAATGTAGGATGGAGAAAAGCACCGCGGGGTGGTCAGCATGGGGAGGTCAGGGAACATGCAGTGGCAATGTAGGATAGGTTTCTGAGAAACATCGCGGGGTAGTGCGCATTGTATGGGTGTGAGTTACATTTCATTCACTAGTAGGAGTGAGAAAAACATCACGGGGTGGTGCGCTTGTATGGGTGTGTGTCACATTACATTCACAAGTAGGAGTGAGAAAAACATCACGCGGTGGTGTGAATCGGAGGGTCTGAATTAGGATAGGCAGTGAGTGGCAATGTAGGATGGAGAAAAGCACCGCGGGGTGGTCAGCATGGGGAGGTCAAGGAACATGCAGTGGCAATGTAGGATAGGTTTCTGAAAAACATCGCGGGGTGGTGCGCATTGTATGGGTGTGTGTTACATTACATTCACTAGTAGGAGTGAGAAAAACATCACCGGTTGGTGCGCATTGTATGGGTGTGTGTTACATTACATTCACTAGTAGGAGTGAGAAAAACATCACGGGGTGGTGTGAATCGGAGGGTCTGAATTAGGATAGGCAGTGAGTGGCAATGTAGGATGGAGAAAAGCACCGCGGGGTGGTCAGCAAGGGGAGGTCAGGGAACATGCAGTGGAAATGTAGGATAGGTTTCTGAAAAACATCGCGGGGTGGTGCGCATTATATGGGTGTGTGTTACATTACATTCACTAGTAGGAGTGAGAAAAACATCACGGGGTGGTGCGCATTGTATGGGTGTGTGTTACATTACATTCACTAGTAGGAGTGAGAAAAGCATCACGGGGTGGTGTGAATCGGAGGGTCTGAATTAGGATAGGCAGTGAGTGGCAATGTAGGATGGAGAAAAGCACCGCGGGGTGGTCAGCATGGGGAGGTCAGGGAACATGCAGTGGCAATGTAGGATAGGTTTCTGAAAACATCGCTGGGTGGTGCGCAACGTATGGGTGTGTTACATTACATTCACTAGTAGGAGTGACAAAAACATCATGGGGTGGTGCGCATTGTATGGGTGTGTGTTACATTACATTCACTAGTAGGAGTGAGAAAAACATCACGGGGTGGTGTGAATCGGAGGGTCTGAATTAGGATAGGCAGTGAGTGGCAATGTAGGATGGAGAAAAGCACCGCGGTGTGGTCAGCATGGGGAGGTCAGGGAACATGCAGTGGCAATGTAGGATAGGTTTCTGAAAAACATCGCGGGGTGGTGCGCATTGTATGGGTGTGTGTTACATTACATTCACTAGTAGGAGTGAGAAAAATATCACGGGGTGGTGCGCATTGTATGGGTGTGTGTTACATTACATTCACTAGTAGGAGTGAGAAAAGCATCACGGGGTGGTGTGAATCGGAGGGTCTGAATTAGGATAGGCAGTGAGTGGCAATGTAGGATGGAGAAAAGCACCGCGGGTTGGTCAGCATGGGGAGGTCAGGGAACATGCAGTGGCAAAGTAGGATAGGTTTCTGAAAAACATCGCGGGGTGGTGCGCATGGTATGGGTGTGTGTTACATTACATTCACTAGTAGGAGTGATAAAAACATCGCGGGGTCGTGCGCATTGTATGGGTGTGTGTTACATTACATTCACTAGTAGGAGTGAGAAAAACATCACGGGGTGGTGCGCATTGTATGTGTGTGTGTTACATTACATTCACTAGTAGGAGTGAGAAAAACATCACGGGGTGGTGTGAATCGGAGGGTCTGAATTAGGATAGGCAGTGAGTGGCAATGTAGGATGGAGAAAAGCACCTCGGGGTGGTCAGCATGGGGAGGTCAGGAAACATGCAGTGGCAATGTAGGATAGGTTTCTGAAAAACATCGCGGGGTGGTGCGCATTGTATGTGTGTGTGTTACATTACATTCACTAGTAGTAGTGAGAAAAACATCATGGGGTGGTGTGAATCGGAGGGTCTGCATTAGGATAGGCAGTGAGTGGCAATGTAGGATGGAGAAAAGCACCGCGGGGTGGTCAGCATGGGGAGGTCAGGGAACATGCAGTGACAATGTAGGATAGGTTTCTGAAAAACAGCGCGGGGTGGTGCGCATTGTATGGGTGTGTGTTACATTACATTCACTAGTAGGAGTGAGAAAAACATCACGGGGTGGTGCGCATTGTATGGGAGAGTGTTACATTACATTCACTAGTAGGCGTGAGAAAAACATCACAGGGTGGTGTGAATCGGAGGGTCTGAATTAGGATAGGCAGTGAGTAGCAATGTAGGATGGAGAAAAGCACCGCGGGGTGGTCAACATGGGTAGGTCAAGGAACATGCAGTGGCAATGTAGGATAGGTTTCTGAAAAACATCGCGGGGTGGTGCGCATTGTATGGGTGAGTGTTACATTACATTCACTAGTAGGAGTGAGAAAAACATCACGGGGTGGTGCGCATTGTATGGGTGTGTGTTACATTACATTCACTAGTAAGAGTGGGAAAAGCATCACGGGGTGGTGTGAATCGGAGGGTCTGAATTAGGATAGGCAGTGAGTGGCAATGTAGGATGGAGAAAAGCACCGCGGGGTGGTCAGCATGGGGAGGTCAGGGAACATGCAGTGGCTATGTAGGATAGGTTTCTGAAAAACATCGCGGGGTGGTGCGCATGGTATGGGTGTGTGTTCCATTACATTCACTAGTAGGAGTGAGAAAAAAATCACGGGGTGGTGCGCATTTTATGGGTGTGTGTTACATTACATTCACTAGTAAGAGTGGGAAAAGCATCACGGGGTGGTGTGAATCGGACGGTCTGAATTAGGATAGGCAGTGAGTGGCAATGTAGGATGGAGAAAAGCACCGCGGGGTGGTAAGCATGGGGAGGTCAGGGAACATGCAGTGGCAATGTAGGATAGGTTTCTGAAAAACATCGCGGGGTGGTGCGCATTGTATGGGTGTGTGTTACATTACATTCACTAGTAGGAGTGAGAAAAACATCACGGGGTTGTGCGCATTGTATGGGTGTGTGTTACATTACATTCACTAGAAGGAGTGAGAAAAACATCACGTGGTGGTGTGAATCGGAGGGTCTGAATTAGGATAGGCAGTGAGTGGCAATGTAGGATGGAGAAAAGCACCGCGGGGTGGTCAGCATGGGGAGGTCAGGGAAAATGCAGTGGCATTGTAGGATAGGTTTCTGAAAAACATCGCGGGGTGGTGCGCATTGTATGGGTGTGTGTTACATTACATTCACTAGTAGGAGTGAGAAAAGCATCACGGGGTGGTGTGAATCGGAGGGTCTGAATTAGGATAGGCAGTGAGTGGCAATGTCGGATGGAGAAAAGCACCGCGGGGTGGTCAGCATGGGGAGGTCAGGGAACATGTAGTTGCAATGTAGGATAGGTTTCTGAAAAACATCGCGGGGTGGTGCGCATTGTAAGGGTGTGTGTTACATTACATTCACTAGTAGGAGTGAGAAAAACATCACGGGGTGCTGCGCATTGTATGGGTGTGTGTTACATTACATTCACTAGTAGGAGTGAGAAAAACATCACGGGGTGGTGTGAATCGGAGGGTCTGAATTAGGATAGGCAGTGAGTGGCAATGTAGGATGGAGAAAAGCACCGCGGGGTGGTCAGCATGGGGAGGTCAGGGAACATGCAGTGGCAATGTAGGATAGGTTTCTGAGAAACATCGCGGGGTGGTGCGCATTGTATGGGTGTGAGTTACATTTCATTCACTAGTAGGAGTGAGAAAAACATCACGGGGTGGTGCGCTTGTATGGGTGTGTGTCACATTACATTCACAAGTAGGAGTGAGAAAAACATCACGCGGTGGTGTGAATCGGAGGGTCTGAATTAGGATAGGCAGTGAGTGGCAATGTAGGATGGAGAAAAGCACCGCGGGGTGGTCAGCATGGGGAGGTCAAGGAACATGCAGTGGCAATGTAGGATAGGTTTCTGAAAAACATCGCGGGGTGGTGCGCATTGTATGGGTGTGTGTTACATTACATTCACTAGTAGGAGTGAGAAAAACATCACCGGTTGGTGCGCATTGTATGGGTGTGTGTTACATTACATTCACTAGTAGGAGTGAGAAAAACATCACGGGGTGGTGTGAATCGGAGGGTCTGAATTAGGATAGGCAGTGAGTGGCAATGTAGGATGGAGAAAAGCACCGCGGGGTGGTCAGCAAGGGGAGGTCAGGGAACATGCAGTGGAAATGTAGGATAGGTTTCTGAAAAACATCGCGGGGTGGTGCGCATTATATGGGTGTGTGTTACATTACATTCACTAGTAGGAGTGAGAAAAACATCACGGGGTGGTGCGCATTGTATGGGTGTGTGTTACATTACATTCACTAGTAGGAGTGAGAAAAGCATCACGGGGTGGTGTGAATCGGAGGGTCTGAATTAGGATAGGCAGTGAGTGGCAATGTAGGATGGAGAAAAGCACCGCGGGGTGGTCAGCATGGGGAGGTCAGGGAACATGCAGTGGCAATGTAGGATAGGTTTCTGAAAACATCGCTGGGTGGTGCGCAACGTATGGGTGTGTTACATTACATTCACTAGTAGGAGTGACAAAAACATCATGGGGTGGTGCGCATTGTATGGGTGTGTGTTACATTACATTCACTAGTAGGAGTGAGAAAAACATCACGGGGTGGTGTGAATCGGAGGGTCTGAATTAGGATAGGCAGTGAGTGGCAATGTAGGATGGAGAAAAGCACCGCGGTGTGGTCAGCATGGGGAGGTCAGGGAACATGCAGTGGCAATGTAGGATAGGTTTCTGAAAAACATCGCGGGGTGGTGCGCATTGTATGGGTGTGTGTTACATTACATTCACTAGTAGGAGTGAGAAAAATATCACGGGGTGGTGCGCATTGTATGGGTGTGTGTTACATTACATTCACTAGTAGGAGTGAGAAAAGCATCACGGGGTGGTGTGAATCGGAGGGTCTGAATTAGGATAGGCAGTGAGTGGCAATGTAGGATGGAGAAAAGCACCGCGGGTTGGTCAGCATGGGGAGGTCAGGGAACATGCAGTGGCAAAGTAGGATAGGTTTCTGAAAAACATCGCGGGGTGGTGCGCATGGTATGGGTGTGTGTTACATTACATTCACTAGTAGGAGTGATAAAAACATCGCGGGGTCGTGCGCATTGTATGGGTGTGTGTTACATTACATTCACTAGTAGGAGTGAGAAAAACATCACGGGGTGGTGCGCATTGTATGTGTGTGTGTTACATTACATTCACTAGTAGGAGTGAGAAAAACATCACGGGGTGGTGTGAATCGGAGGGTCTGAATTAGGATAGGCAGTGAGTGGCAATGTAGGATGGAGAAAAGCACCTCGGGGTGGTCAGCATGGGGAGGTCAGGAAACATGCAGTGGCAATGTAGGATAGGTTTCTGAAAAACATCGCGGGGTGGTGCGCATTGTATGTGTGTGTGTTACATTACATTCACTAGTAGTAGTGAGAAAAACATCATGGGGTGGTGTGAATCGGAGGGTCTGCATTAGGATAGGCAGTGAGTGGCAATGTAGGATGGAGAAAAGCACCGCGGGGTGGTCAGCATGGGGAGGTCAGGGAACATGCAGTGACAATGTAGGATAGGTTTCTGAAAAACAGCGCGGGGTGGTGCGCATTGTATGGGTGTGTGTTACATTACATTCACTAGTAGGAGTGAGAAAAACATCACGGGGTGGTGCGCATTGTATGGGAGTGTGTTACATTACATTCACTAGTAGGAGTGATAAAAACATCACGGGGTGGTGTGAATCGGAGGGTCTGAATTAGGATAGGCAGTGAGTGGCAATGTAGGATGGAGAAAAGCACCGCGGGGTGGTCAGCATGGGGAGGTCAGGGAACATGCAGTGGCAATGTAGGATAGGTTTCTGAAAAACATCGCGGGGTGGTGCGCATTGTATGGGTGTGTGTTACATTACATTCTCTAGTAGGAGTGAGAAAAACATCACGGGGTGGTGCGCATTGTATGGGTGTGTGTTACATTACATTCACTAGTAGGAGTGAGAAAAACATCACGGGGTGGTGTGAATCGGAGGGTCTGAATTAGGATAGGCAGTGAGTTGCAATGTAGGATGGAGAAAAGCACCGCGGGGTGGTCAGCAAGGGGAGGTCAGGGAACATGTAGTGGAAATGTAGGATAGGTTTCTGAAAAACATCGCGGGGTGGTGCGCATTATATGGGTGTGTGTTACATAACATTCACTAGTAGGAGTGAGAAAAACAACACGGGGTGGTGCGCATTGTATGGGTGTGTGTTACATTACATTCACTAGTAGGAGTGAGAAAAGCATCACGGGGTGGTGTGAATCGGAGGGTCTGAATTAGGATAGGCAGTGAGTGGCAATGTCGGATGGAGAAAAGCACCGCGGGGTGGTCAGCATGGGGAGGTCAGGGAACATGCAGTGGCAATGTAGGATAGGTTTCTGAAAAACATCGCGGATTGGTGCGCATTGTATGGGTGTGTGTTACATTACATTCACTAGTAGGAGTGAGAAAAACATCACGGGGTGGTGCGCATTGTATGTGTCTGTGTTACATTACATTCACTAGTAGGCGTGAGAAATACATCACAGGGTGGTGTGAATCGGAGGGTCTGAATTAGGATAGGCAGTGAGTAGCAATGTAGGATGGAGAAAAGCACCGCGGGGTGGTCAGCATGGGTAGGTCAAGGAACATGCAGTGGCAATGTAGGATAGGTTTCTGAAAAACATCGCGGGGTGGTGCGCATTGTATGGGTGAGTGTTACATTACATTCACTAGTAGGAGTGAGAAAAACATCACCGGGTGGTGCGCATTGTATGGGTGTGTGTTACATTACATTCACTAGTAAGAGTGGGAAAAGCATCACGGCGTGGTGTGAATCGGAGGGTCTGAATTAGGATAGGCAGTGAGTGGCAATGTAGGATGGAGAAAAGCACCGCGGGGTGGTCAGCATGGGGAGGTCAGGGAACATGCAGTGGCTATGTAGGATAGGTTTCTGAAAAACATCGCGGGGTGGTGCGCATGGTATGGGTGTGTGTTCCATTACATTCACTAGTAGGAGTGAGAAAAAAATCACGGGGTGGTGCGCATTTTATGGGTGTGTGTTACATTACATTCACTAGTAAGAGTGGGAAAAGCATCACGGGGTGGTGTGAATCGGACGGTCTGAATTAGGATAGGCAGTGAGTGGCAATGTAGGATGGAGAAAAGCACCGCGGGGTGGTAAGCATGGGGAGGTCAGGGAACATGCAGTGGCAATGTAGGATAGGTTTCTGAAAAACATCGCGGGGTGGTGCGCATTGTATGGGTGTGTGTTACATTACATTCACTAGTAGGAGTGAGAAAAACATCACGGGGTTGTGCGCATTGTATGGGTGTGTGTTACATTACATTCACTAGAAGGAGTGAGAAAAACATCACGTGGTGGTGTGAATCGGAGGGTCTGAATTAGGATAGGCAGTGAGTGGCAATGTAGGATGGACAAAAGCACCGCGGGGTGGTCAGCATGGGGAGGTCATGGAACATGCAGTGGCATTGTAGGATAGGTTTCTGAAAAACATCGCGGGGTGGTGCGCATTGTATGGGTGTGTGTTACATTACATTCACTAGTAGGAGTGAGAAAAGCATCACGGGGTGGTGTGAATCGGAGGGTCTGAATTAGGATAGGCAGTGAGTGGCAATGTCGGATGGAGAAAAGCACCGCGGGGTGGTCAGCATGGGGAGGTCAGGGAACATGCAGTGGCAATGTAGGATAGGTTTCTGAAAAACATCGCGGGGTGGTGCGCATTGTAAGGGTGTGTGTTACATTACATTCACTAGTAGGAGTGAGAAAAACATCACGGGGTGGTGCGCATTGTATGTGTGTGTGTTACATTACATTCACTAGTAGGAGTGAGAAAAACATCACAGGGTGGTGTGAATCGGAGGGTCTGAATTAGGATAGGCAGTGAGTAGCAATGTAGGATGGAGAAAAGCACCGCGGGGTGGTCAGCATGGGTAGGTCAAGGAACATGCAGTGGCAATGTAGGATAGGTTTCTGAAAAACATCGCGGGGTGGTGCGCATTGTATGGGTGAGTGTTACATTACATTCACTAGTAGGAGTGAGAAAAACATCACGGGGTGGTGCGCATTGTATGGGTGTGTGTTACATTACATTCACTAGTAAGAGTGGGAAAAGCATCACGGGGTGGTGTGAATCGGACGATCTGAATTAAGATAGGCAGTGAGTGGCAATGTAGGATGGAGAAAAGCACCGCGGGGTGGTAAGCATGGGGAGGTCAGGGAACATGCAGTGGCAATGTAGGATAGGTTTCTGAAAAACATCGCGGGGTGGTGCGCATTGTATGGGTGTGTGTTACATTACATTCACTAGTAGGAGTGAGAAAAACATCACGGGGTTGTGCGCATTGTATGGGTGTGTGTTACATTACATTCACTAGAAGGAGTGAGAAAAACATCACGTGGTGGTGTGAATCGGAGGGTCTGAATTAGGATAGGCAGTGAGTGGCAATGTAGGATGGAGAAAAGCACCGCGGGGTGGTCAGCATGGGGAGGTCAGGGAACATGCAGTGGCATTGTAGGATAGGTTTCTGAAAAACATCGCGGGGTGATGCGCATTGTATGGGTGTGTGTTACATTACATTCACTAGTAGCAGTGAGAAAAGCATCACGGGGTGGTGTGAATCGGAGGGTCTGAATTAGGATAGGCAGTGAGTGGCAATGTCGGATGGAGAAAAGCACCGCGGGGTGGTCAGCATGGGGAGGTCAGGGAACATGTAGTGGCAATGTAGGATAGGTTTCTGAAAAACATCGCGGGGTGGTGCGCATTGTAAGGGTGTGTGTTACATTACATTCACTAGTAGGAGTGAGAAAAACATCACGGGGTGGTGCGCATTGTATGGGTGTGTGTTACATTACATTCACTAGTAGGAGTGAGAAAAAAATCACTGGGTGGTGTGAATCGGAGGGTCTGAATTAGGATAGGCAGTGAGTGGCAATGTAGGATGGAGAAAAGCACCGCGGGGTGGTCAGCATGGGGAGGTCAGGGAACATGCAGTGGCAATGTAGGATAGGTTTCTGAGAAACATCGCGGGGTGGTGCGCATTGTATGGGTGTGAGTTACATTTCATTCACTAGTAGGAGTGAGAAAAACATCACGGGGTGGTGCGCTTGTATGGGTGTGTGTCACATTACATTCACAAGTAGGAGTGAGAAAAACATCACGCGGTGGTGTGAATCGGAGGGTCTGAATTAGGATAGGCAGTGAGTGGCAATGTAGGATGGAGAAAAGCACCGCGGGGTGGTCAGCATGGGGAGGTCAAGGAACATGCAGTGGCAATGTAGGATAGGTTTCTGAAAAACATCGCGGGGTGGTGCGCATTGTATGGGTGTGTGTTACATTACATTCACTAGTAGGAGTGAGAAAAACATCACGGGTTGGTCCGCATTGTATGGGTGTGTGTTACATTACATTCACTAGTAGGAGTGAGAAAAACATCACGGGGTGGTGTGAATCGGAGGGTCTGAATTAGGATAGGCAGTGAGTGGCAATGTAGGATGGAGAAAAGCACCGCGGGGTGGTCAGCAAGGGGAGGTCAGGGAACATGCAGTCGAAATGTAGGATAGGTTTCTGAAAAACATCGCGGGGTGGTGCGCATTATATGGGTGTGTGTTACATTACATTCACTAGTAGGAGTGAGAAAAACATCACGGGGTGGTGTGAATCGGAGGGTCTGAATTAGGATAGGCAGTGAGTGGCAATGTAGGATGGAGAAAAGCACCGCGGGGTGGTCAGCATGGGGAGGTCAGGGAACATGCAGTGGCAATGTAGGATAGGTTTCTGAAAACATCGCTGGGTGGTGCGCAACGTATGGGTGTGTTACATTACATTCACTAGTAGGAGTGACAAAAACATCATGGGGTGGTGCGCATTGTATGGGTGTGTGTTACATTACATTCACTAGTAGGAGTGAGAAAAACATCACGGGGTGGTGTGAATCGGAGGGTCTGAATTAGGATAGGCAGTGAGTGGCAATGTAGGATGGAGAAAAGCACCGCGGTGTGGTCAGCATGGGGAGGTCAGGGAACATGCAGTGGCAATGTAGGATAGGTTTCTGAAAAACATCGCGGGGTGGTGCGCATTGTATGGGTGTGTGTTACATTACATTCACTAGTAGGAGTGAGAAAAACATCACGGGGTGGTGCGCATTGTATGGGTGTGTGTTACATTACATTCACTAGTAGGAGTGAGAAAAGCATCACGGGGTGGTGTGAATCGGAGGGTCTGAATTAGGATAGGCAGTGAGTGGCAATGTAGGATGGAGAAAAGCACCGCGGGGTGGTCAGCATGGGGAGGTCAGGGAACATGCAGTGGCAAAGTAGGATAGGTTTCTGAAAAACATCGCGGGGTGGTGCGCATGGTATGGGTGTGTGTTACATTACATTCACTAGTAGGAGTGATAAAAACATCGCGGGGTCGTGCGCATTGTATGGGTGTGTGTTACATTACATTCACTAGTAGGAGTGAGAAAAACATCACGGGGTGGTGCGCATTGTATGGGTATGTGTTACATTACATTCACTAGTAGGAGTGAGAAAAACATCACGGGGTGGTGTGAATCGGAGGGTCTGAATTAGGATAGGCAGTGAGTGGCAATGTAGGATGGAGAAAAGCACCTCGGGGTGGTCAGCATGGGGAGGTCAGGAAACATGCAGTGGCAATGTAGGATAGGTTTCTGAAAAACATCGCGGGGTGGTGCGCATTGTATGTGTGTGTGTTACATTACATTCACTAGTAGTAGTGAGAAAAACATCATGGGGTGGTGTGAATCGGAGGGTCTGCATTAGGATAGGCAGTGAGTGGCAATGTAGGATGGAGAAAAGCACCGCGGGGTGGTCAGCATGGGGAGGTCAGGGAACATGCAGTGACAATGTAGGATAGGTTTCTGAAAAACAGCGCGGGGTGGTGCGCATTGTATGGGTGTGTGTTACATTACATTCACTAGTAGGAGTGAGAAAAACATCACGGGGTGGTGCGCATTGTATGGGAGTGTGTTACATTACATTCACTAGTAGGAGTGAGAAAAACATCACGGGGTGGTGTGAATCGGAGGGTCTGAATTAGGATAGGCAGTGAGTGGCAATGTAGGATGGAGAAAAGCACCGCGGGGTGGTCAGCATGGGGAGGTCAGGGAACATGCAGTGGCAATGTAGGATAGGTTTCTGAAAAACATCGCGGGGTGGTGCGCATTGTATGGGTGTGTGTTACATTACATTCTCTAGTAGGAGTGAGAAAAACATCACGGGGTGGTGCGCATTGTATGGGTGTGTGTTACATTACATTCACTAGTAAGAGTGGGAAAAGCATCACGGCGTGGTGTGAATCGGAGGGTCTGAATTAGGATAGGCAGTGAGTGGCAATGTAGGATGGAGAAAAGCACCGCGGGGTGGTAAGCATGGGGAGGTCAGGGAACATGCAGTGGCAATGTAGGATAGGTTTCTGAAAAACATCGCGGGGTGGTGCGCATTGTATGGGTGTGTGTTACATTACATTCACTAGTAGGAGTGAGAAAACATCACGGGGTTGTGCGCATTGTATGGGTGTGTGTTACATTACATTCACTAGAAGGAGTGAGAAAAACATCACGTGGTGGTGTGAATCGGAGGGTCTGAATTAGGATAGGCAGTGAGTGGCAATGTAGGATGGAGAAAAGCACCGCGGGGTGGTCAGCATGGGGAGGTCAGGGAACATGCAGTGGCATTGTAGGATAGGTTTCTGAAAAACATCGCGGGGTGATGCGCATTGTATGGGTGTGTGTTACATTACATTCACTAGTAGGAGTGAGAAAAGCATCACGGGGTGGTGTGAATCGGAGGGTCTGAATTAGGATAGGCAGTGAGTGGCAATGTCGGATGGAGAAAAGCACCGCGGGGTGGTCAGCATGGGGAGGTCAGGGAACATGCAGTGGCAATGTAGGATAGGTTTCTGAAAAACATCGCGGGGTGGTGCGCATTGTAAGGGTGTGTGTTACATTACATTCACTAGTAGGAGTGAGAAAAACATCACGGGGTGGTGCGCATTGTATGTGTGTGTGTTACATTACATTCACTAGTAGGCGTGAGAAAAACATCACAGGGTGGTGTGAATCGGAGGGTCTGAATTAGGATAGGCAGTGAGTAGCAATGTAGGATGGAGAAAAGCACCGCGGGGTGGTCAGCATGGGTAGGTCAAGGAACATGCAGTGGCAATGTAGGATAGGTTTCTGAAAAACATCGCGGGGTGGTGCGCATTGTATGGGTGAGTGTTACATTACATTCACTAGTAGGAGTGAGAAAAACATCACGGGGTGGTGCGCATTGTATGGGTGTGTGTTACATTACATTCACTAGTAAGAGTGGGAAAAGCATCACGGGGTGGTGTGAATCGGAGGGTCTGAATTAGGATAGGCAGTGAGTGGCAATGTAGGATGGAGAAAAGCACCGCGGGGTGGTCAGCATGGGGAGGTCAGGGAACATGCAGTGGCTATGTAGGATAGGTTTCTGAAAAACATCGCGGGGTGGTGCGCATGGTATGGGTGTGTGTTCCATTACATTCACTAGTAGGAGTGAGAAAAAAATCACGGGGTGGTGCGCATTTTATGGGTGTGTGTTACATTACATTCACTAGTAAGAGTGGGAAAAGCATCACGGGGTGGTGTGAATCGGACGGTCTGAATTAGGATAGGCAGTGAGTGGCAATGTAGGATGGAGAAAAGCACCGCGGGGTGGTAAGCATGGGGAGGTCAGGGAACATGCAGTGGCAATGTAGGATAGGTTTCTGAAAAACATCGCGGGGTGGTGCGCATTGTATGGGTGTGTGTTACATTACATTCACTAGTAGGAGTGAGAAAAACATCACGGGGTTGTGCGCATTGTATGGGTGTGTGTTACATTACATTCACTAGTAGGAGTGAGAAAAACATCACGTGGTGGTGTGAATCGGAGGGTCTGAATTAGGATAGGCAGTGAGTGGCAATGTAGGATGGAGAAAAGCACCGCGGGGTGGTCAGCATGGGGAGGTCAGGGAACATGCAGTGGCATTGTAGGATAGGTTTCTGAAAAACATCTCGGGGTGGTGCGCATTGTATGGGTGTGTGTTACATTACATTCACTAGTAGGAGTGAGAAAAGCATCACGGGGTGGTGTGAATCGGAGGGTCTGAATTAGGATAGGCCGTGAGTGGCAATGTCGGATGGAGAAAAGCACCGCGGGGTGGTCAGCATGGGGAGGTCAGGGAACATGTAGTGGCAATGTAGGATAGGTTTCTGAAAAACATCGCGGGGTGCTGCGCATTGTAAGGGTGTGTGTTACATTACATTCACTAGTAGGAGTGAGAAAAACATCACGGGGTGGTGCGCATTGTATGGGTGTGTGTTACATTACATTCTCTAGTAGGAGTGAGAAAAACATCACGGGGTGGTGCGCATTGTATGGGTGTGTGTTACATTACATTCACTAGTAAGAGTGGGAAAAGCATCACGGCGTGGTGTGAATCGGAGGGTCTGAATTAGGATAGGCAGTGAGTGGCAATGTAGGATGGAGAAAAGCACCGCGGGGTGGTAAGCATGGGGAGGTCAGGGAACATGCAGTGGCAATGTAGGATAGGTTTCTGAAAAACATCGCGGGGTGGTGCGCATTGTATGGGTGTGTGTTACATTACATTCACTAGTAGGAGTGAGAAAAACATCACGGGGTTGTGCGCATTGTATGGGTGTGTGTTACATTACATTCACTAGAAGGAGTGAGAAAAACATCACGTGGTGGTGTGAATCGGAGGGTCTGAATTAGGATAGGCAGTGAGTGGCAATGTAGGATGGAGAAAAGCACCGCGGGGTGGTC
The DNA here is from genome assembly GCF_034190915.1 of Cavia porcellus. Taxonomy (NCBI): domain Eukaryota; kingdom Metazoa; phylum Chordata; class Mammalia; order Rodentia; family Caviidae; genus Cavia; species Cavia porcellus. Next base: position 17,263 of record NW_026947666.1, on the reverse strand, counting down.
AGCATGGGGAGGTCAGGGAACATGCAGTGGCATTGTAGGATATGTTTCTGAAAAACATCGCGGGGTGATGCGCATTGTATGGGTGTGTGTTACATTACATTCACTAGTAGGAGTGAGAAAAGCATCACGGGGTGGTGTGAATCGGAGGGTCTGAATTAGGATAGGCAGTGAGTGGCAATGTCGGATGGAGAAAAGCACCGCGGGGTGGTCAGCATGGGGAGGTCAGGGAACATGCAGTGGCAATGTAGGATAGGTTTCTGAAAAACATCGCGGGGTGGTGCGCATTGTAAGGGTGTGTGTTACATTACATTCACTAGTAGGAGTGAGAAAAACATCACGGGGTGGTGCGCATTGTATGTGTGTGTGTTACATTACATTCACTAGTAGGCGTGAGAAAAACATCACAGGGTGGTGTGAATCGGAGGGTCTGAATTAGGATAGGCAGTGAGTAGCAATGTAGGATGGAGAAAAGCACCGCGGGGTGGTCAGCATGGGTAGGTCAAGGAACATGCAGTGGCAATGTAGGATAGGTTTCTGAAAAACATCGCGGGGTGGTGCGCATTGTATGGGTGAGTGTTACATTACATTCACTAGTAGGAGTGAGAAAAACATCACGGGGTGGTGCGCATTGTATGGGTGTGTGTTACATTACATTCACTAGTAAGAGTGGGAAAAGCATCACGGGGTGGTGTGAATCGGAGGGTCTGAATTAGGATAGGCAGTGAGTGGCAATGTAGGATGGAGAAAAGCACCGCGGGGTGGTCAGCATGGGGAGGTCAGGGAACATGCAGTGGCTATGTAGGATAGGTTTCTGAAAAACATCGCGGGGTGGTGCGCATGGTATGGGTGTGTGTTCCATTACATTCACTAGTAGGAGTGAGAAAAAAATCACGGGGTGGTGCGCATTTTATGGGTGTGTGTTACATTACATTCACTAGTAAGAGTGGGAAAAGCATCACGGGGTGGTGTGAATCGGACGGTCTGAATTAGGATAGGCAGTGAGTGGCAATGTAGGATGGAGAAAAGCACCGCGGGGTGGTAAGCATGGGGAGGTCAGGGAACATGCAGTGGCAATGTAGGATAGGTTTCTGAAAAACATCGCGGGGTGGTGCGCATTGTATGGGTGTGTGTTACATTACATTCACTAGTAGGAGTGAGAAAAACATCACGGGGTTGTGCGCATTGTATGGGTGTGTGTTACATTACATTCACTAGTAGGAGTGAGAATAACATCACGTGGTGGTGTGAATCGGAGGGTCTGAATTAGGATAGGCAGTGAGTGGCAATGTAGGATGGAGAAAAGCACCGCGGGGTGGTCAGCATGGGGAGGTCAGGGAACATGCAGTGGCATTGTAGGATAGGTTTCTGAAAAACATCGCGGGGTGGTGCGCATTGTATGGGTGTGTGTTACATTACATTCACTAGTAGGAGTGAGAAAAGCATCACGGGGTGGTGTGAATCGGAGGGTCTGAATTAGGATAGGCAGTGAGTGGCAATGTCGGATGGAGAAAAGCACCGCGGGGTGGTCAGCATGGGGAGGTCAGGGAACATGTAGTGGCAATGTAGGATAGGTTTCTGAAAAACATCGCGGGGTGGTGCGCATTGTAAGGGTGTGTGTTACATTACATTCACTAGTAGGAGTGAGAAAAACATCACGGGGTGGTGCGCATTGTATGGGTGTGTGTTACATTACATTCACTAGTAGGAGTGAGAAAAACATCACGGGGTGGTGTGAATCGGAGGGTCTGAATTAGGATAGGCAGTGAGTGGCAATGTAGGATAGAGAAAAGCACCGCGGGGTGGTCAGCATGGGGAGATCAGGGAACATGCAGTGGCAATGTAGGATAGGTTTCTGAGAAACATCGCGGGGTGGTGCGCATTGTATGGGTGTGAGTTACATTTCATTCACTAGTAGGAGTGAGAAAAACATCACGGGGTGGTGCGCTTGTATGGGTGTGTGTCACATTACATTCACAAGTAGGAGTGAGAAAAACATCACGCGGTGGTGTGAATCGGAGGGTCTGAATTAGGATAGGCAGTGAGTGGCAATGTAGGATGGAGAAAAGCACCGCGGGGTGGTCAGCATGGGGAGGTCAAGGAACATGCAGTGGCAATGTAGGATAGGTTTCTGAAAAACATCGCGGGGTGGTGCGCATTGTATGGGTGTGTGTTACATTACATTCACTAGTAGGAGTGAGAAAAACATCACGGGTTGGTGCGCGTTGTATGGGTGTGTGTTACATTACATTCACTAGTAGGAGTGAGAAAAACATCACGGGGTGGTGTGAATCGGAGGGTCTGAATTAGGATAGGCAGTGAGTGGCAATGTAGGATGGAGAAAAGCACCGCGGGGTGGTCAGCAAGGGGAGGTCAGGGAACATGCAGTGGAAATGTAGGATAGGTTTCTGAAAAACATCGCGGGGTGGTGCGCATTATATGGGTGTGTGTTACATTACATTCACTAGTACGAGTGAGAAAAACATCACGGGGTGGTGCGCATTGTATGGGTGTGTGTTACATTACATTCACTAGTAGGAGTGAGAAAAGCATCACGGGGTGGTGTGAATCGGAGGGTCTGAATTAGGATAGGCAGTGAGTGGCAATGTAGGATGGAGAAAAGCACCGCGGGGTGGTCAGCATGGGGAGGTCAGGGAACATGCAGTGGCAATGTAGGATAGGTTTCTGAAAACATCGCTGGGTGGTGCGCAACGTATGGGTGTGTTACATTACATTCACTAGTAGGAGTGACAAAAACATCATGGGTGGTGCGCATTGTATGGGTGTGTGTTACATTACATTCACTAGTAGGAGTGAGAAAAACATCACGGGGTGGTGTGAATCGGAGGGTCTGAATTAGGATAGGCAGTGAGTGGCAATGTAGGATGGAGAAAAGCACCGCGGTGTGGTCAGCATGGGGAGGTCAGGGAACATGCAGTGGCAATGTAGGATAGGTTTCTGAAAAACATCGCGGGGTGGTGCGCATTGTATGGGTGTGTGTTACATTACATTCACTAGTAGGAGTGAGAAAAATATCACGGGGTGGTGCGCATTGTATGGGTGTGTGTTACATTACATTCACTAGTAGGAGTGAGAAAACCATCACGGGGTGGTGTGAATCGGAGGGTCTGAATTAGGATAGGCAGTGAGTGGCAATGTAGGATGGAGAAAAGCACCGCGGGTTGGTCAGCATGGGGAGGTCAGGGAACATGCAGTGGCAAAGTAGGATAGGTTTCTGAAAAACATCGCGGGGTGGTGCGCATGGTATGGGTGTGTGTTACATTACATTCACTAGTAGGAGTGATAAAAACATCGCGGGGTCGTGCGCATTGTATGGGTGTGTGTTACATTACATTCACTAGTAGGAGTGAGAAAAACATCACGGGGTGGTGCGCATTGTATGGGTGTGTGTTACATTACATTCACTAGTAGGAGTGAGAAAAACATCACGGGGTGGTGTGAATCGGAGGGTCTGAATTAGGATAGGCAGTGAGTGGCAATGTAGGATGGAGAAAAGCACCTCGGGGTGGTCAGCATGGGGAGGTCAGGAAACATGCAGTGGCAATGTAGGATAGGTTTCTGAAAAACATCGCGGGGTGGTGCGCATTGTATGTGTGTGTGTTACATTACATTCACTAGTAGGCGTGAGAAAAACATCACAGGGTGGTGTGAATCGGAGGGTCTGAATTAGGATAGGCAGTGAGTAGCAATGTAGGATGGAGAAAAGCACCGCGGGGTGGTCAGCATGGGTAGGTCAAGGAACATGCAGTGGCAATGTAGGATAGGTTTCTGAAAAACATCGCGGGGTGGTGCGCATTGTATGGGTGAGTGTTACATTACATTCACTAGTAGGAGTGAGAAAAACATCACGGGGTGGTGCGCATTGTATGGGTGTGTGTTACATTACATTCACTAGTAAGAGTGGGAAAAGCATCACGGGGTGGTGTGAATCGGAGGGTCTGAATTAGGATAGGCAGTGAGTGGCAATGTAGGATGGAGAAAAGCACCGCGGGGTGGTCAGCATGGGGAGGTCAGGGAACATGCAGTGGCTATGTAGGATAGGTTTCTGAAAAACATCGCGGGGTGGTGCGCATGGTATGGGTGTGTGTTCCATTACATTCACTAGTAGGAGTGAGAAAAAAATCACGGGGTGGTGCGCATTTTATGGGTGTGTGTTACATTACATTCACTAGTAAGAGTGGGAAAAGCATCACGGGGTGGTGTGAATCGGACGGTCTGAATTAGGATAGGCAGTGAGTGGCAATGTAGGATGGAGAAAAGCACCGCGGGGTGGTAAGCATGGGGAGGTCAGGGAACATGCAGTGGCAATGTAGGATAGGTTTCTGAAAAACATCGCGGGGTGGTGCGCATTGTATGGGTGTGTGTTACATTACATTCACTAGTAGGAGTGAGAAAAACATCACGGGGTTGTGCGCATTGTATGGGTGTGTGTTACATTACATTCACTAGTAGGAGTGAGAATAACATCACGTGGTGGTGTGAATCGGAGGGTCTGAATTAGGATAGGCAGTGAGTGGCAATGTAGGATGGAGAAAAGCACCGCGGGGTGGTCAGCATGGGGAGGTCAGGGAACATGCAGTGGCATTGTAGGATAGGTTTCTGAAAAACATCGCGGGGTGGTGCGCATTGTATGGGTGTGTGTTACATTACATTCACTAGTAGGAGTGAGAAAAGCATCACGGGGTGGTGTGAATCGGAGGGTCTGAATTAGGATAGGCAGTGAGTGGCAATGTCGGATGGAGAAAAGCACCGCGGGGTGGTCAGCATGGGGAGGTCAGGGAACATGTAGTGGCAATGTAGGATAGGTTTCTGAAAAACATCGCGGGGTGGTGCGCATTGTAAGGGTGTGTGTTACATTACATTCACTAGTAGGAGTGAGAAAAACATCACGGGGTGGTGCGCATTGTATGGGTGTGTGTTACATTACATTCACTAGTAGGAGTGAGAAAAACATCACGGGGTGGTGTGAATCGGAGGGTCTGAATTAGGATAGGCAGTGAGTGGCAATGTAGGATAGAGAAAAGCACCGCGGGGTGGTCAGCATGGGGAGATCAGGGAACATGCAGTGGCAATGTAGGATAGGTTACTGAGAAACATCGCGGGGTGGTGCGCATTGTATGGGTGTGAGTTACATTTCATTCACTAGTAGGAGTGAGAAAAACATCACGGGGTGGTGCGCTTGTATGGGTGTGTGTCACATTACATTCACAAGTAGGAGTGAGAAAAACATCACGCGGTGGTGTGAATCGGAGGGTCTGAATTAGGATAGGCAGTGAGTGGCAATGTAGGATGGAGAAAAGCACCGCGGGGTGGTCAGCATGGGGAGGTCAAGGAACATGCAGTGGCAATGTAGGATAGGTTTCTGAAAAACATCGCGGGGTGGTGCGCATTGTATGGGTGTGTGTTACATTACATTCACTAGTAGGAGTGAGAAAAACATCACGGGTTGGTGCGCGTTGTATGGGTGTGTGTTACATTACATTCACTAGTAGGAGTGAGAAAAACATCACGGGGTGGTGTGAATCGGAGGGTCTGAATTAGGATAGGCAGTGAGTGGCAATGTAGGATGGAGAAAAGCACCGCGGGGTGGTCAGCAAGGGGAGGTCAGGGAACATGCAGTGGAAATGTAGGATAGGTTTCTGAAAAACATCGCGGGGTGGTGCGCATTATATGGGTGTGTGTTACATTACATTCACTAGTAGGAGTGAGAAAAACATCACGGGGTGGTGCGCATTGTATGGGTGTGTGTTACATTACATTCACTAGTAGGAGTGAGAAAAGCATCACGGGGTGGTGTGAATCGGAGGGTCTGAATTAGGATAGGCAGTGAGTGGCAATGTAGGATGGAGAAAAGCACCGCGGGGTGGTCAGCATGGGGAGGTCAGGGAACATGCAGTGGCAATGTAGGATAGGTTTCTGAAAACATCGCTGGGTGGTGCGCAACGTATGGGTGTGTTACATTACATTCACTAGTAGGAGTGACAAAAACATCATGGGGTGGTGCGCATTGTATGGGTGTGTGTTACATTACATTCACTAGTAGGAGTGAGAAAAACATCACGGGGTGGTGTGAATCGGAGGGTCTGAATTAGGATAGGCAGTGAGTGGCAATGTAGGATGGAGAAAAGCACCGCGGTGTGGTCAGCATGGGGAGGTCAGGGAACATGCATGGCAATGTAGGATAGGTTTCTGAAAAACATCGCGGGGTGGTGCGCATTGTATGGGTGTGTGTTACATTACATTCACTAGTAGGAGTGAGAAAAATATCACGGGGTGGTGCGCATTGTATGGGTGTGTGTTACATTACATTCACTAGTAGGAGTGAGAAAACCATCACGGGGTGGTGTGAATCGGAGGGTCTGAATTAGGATAGGCAGTGAGTGGCAATGTAGGATGGAGAAAAGCACCGCGGGTTGGTCAGCATGGGGAGGTCAGGGAACATGCAGTGGCAAAGTAGGATAGGTTTCTGAAAAACATCGCGGGGTGGTGCGCATGGTATGGGTGTGTGTTACATTACATTCACTAGTAGGAGTGATAAAAACATCGCGGGGTCGTGCGCATTGTATGGGTGTGTGTTACATTACATTCACTAGTAGGAGTGAGAAAAACATCACGGGGTGGTGCGCATTGTATGGGTGTGTGTTACATTACATTCACTAGTAGGAGTGAGAAAAACATCACGGGGTGGTGTGAATCGGAGGGTCTGAATTAGGATAGGCAGTGAGTGGCAATGTAGGATGGAGAAAAGCACCTCGGGGTGGTCAGCATGGGGAGGTCAGGAAACATGCAGTGGCAATGTAGGATAGGTTTCTGAAAAACATCGCGGGGTGGTGCGCATTGTATGTGTGTGTGTTACATTACATTCACTAGTAGTAGTGAGAAAAACATCATGGGGTGGTGTGAATCGGAGGGTCTGCATTAGGATAGGCAGTGAGTGGCAATGTAGGATGGAGAAAAGCACCGCGGGGTGGTCAGCATGGGGAGGTCAGGGAACATGCAGTGACAATGTAGGATAGGTTTCTGAAAAACAGCGCGGGGTGGTGCGCATTGTATGGGTGTGTGTTACATTACATTCACTAGTAGGAGTGAGAAAAACATCACGGGGTGGTGCGCATTGTATGGGAGTGTGTTACATTACATTCACTAGTAGGAGTGAGAAAAACATCACGGGGTGGTGTGAATTGGAGGGTCTGAATTAGGATAGGCAGTGAGTGGCAATGTAGGATGGAGAAAAGCACCGCGGGGTGGTCAGCATGGGGAGGTCAGGGAACATGCAGTGGCAATGTAGGATAGGTTTCTGAAAAACATCGCGGGGTGGTGCGCATTGTATGGGTGTGTGTTACATTACATTCTCTAGTAGGAGTGAGAAAAACATCACGGGGTGGTGCGCTTGTATGGGTGTTTGTTACATTACATTCACTAGTAGGAGTGAAAAAAACATCACGCGGTGGTGTGAATTGGAGGGTCTGATTTAGGATAGGCAGTGAGTGGCAATGTAGGATGGAGAAAAGCGCCATGGGGTGGTCAGCATGTGGAGGTCAGGGAATATGCAGTGGCAATGTAGGATAGGTTTCTGAAAAACATCGCGGGGTGGTGCGCATTGTATGGGTGTGAGTTACATTACATTCACTAGTAGGAGTGAGAAAAACATCACGGGGTTGTGCGCATTGTATGGGTGTGTGTTACATTACATTCACTAGAAGGAGTGAGAAAAACATCACGTGGTGGTGTGAATCGGAGGGTCTGAATTAGGATAGGCAGTGAGTGGCAATGTAGGATGGACAAAAGCACCGCGGGGTGGTCAGCATGGGGAGGTCATGGAACATGCAGTGGCATTGTAGGATAGGTTTCTGAAAAACATCGCGGGGTGGTGCGCATTGTATGGGTGTGTGTTACATTACATTCACTAGTAGGAGTGAGAAAAACATCACGGGGTTGTGCGCATTGTATGGGTGTGTGTTACATTGCATTCACTAGAAGGAGTGAGAAAAACATCACGTGGTGGTGTGAATCGGAGGGTCTGAATTAGGATAGGCAGTGAGTGGCAATGTAGGATGGAGAAAAGCACCGCGGGGTGGTCAGCATGGGGAGGTCAGGGAACATGCAGTGGCATTGTAGGATAGGTTTCTGAAAAACATCGCGGGGTGATGCGCATTGTATGGGTGTGTGTTACATTACATTCACTAGTAGGAGTGAGAAAAGCATCACGGGGTGGTGTGAATCGGAGGGTCTGAATTAGGATAGGCAGTGAGTGGCAATGTCGGATGGAGAAAAGCACCGCGGGGTGGTCAGCATGGGGAGGTCAGGGAACATGCAGTGGCAATGTAGGATAGGTTTCTGAAAAACATCGCGGGGTGGTGCGCATTGTAAGGGTGTGTGTTACATTACATTCACTAGTAGGAGTGAGAAAAACATCACGGGGTGGTGCGCATTGTATGTGTGTGTGTTACATTACATTCACTAGTAGGCGTGAGAAAAACATCACAGGGTGGTGTGAATCGGAGGGTCTGAATTAGGATAGGCAGTGAGTAGCAATGTAGGATGGAGAAAAGCACCGCGGGGTGGTCAGCATGGGTAGGTCAAGGAACATGCAGTGGCAATGTAGGATAGGTTTCTGAAAAACATCGCGGGGTGGTGCGCATTGTATGGGTGAGTGTTACATTACATTCACTAGTAGGAGTGAGAAAAACATCGCGGGGTGGTGCGCATGGTATGGGTGTGTGTTACATTACATTCACTAGTAGGAGTGATAAAAACATCGCGGGGTCGTGCGCATTGTATGGGTGTGTGTTACATTACATTCACTAGTAGGAGTGAGAAAAACATCACGGGGTGGTGCGCATTGTATGGGTGTGTGTTACATTACATTCACTAGTAGGAGTGAGAAAAACATCACGGGGTGGTGTGAATCGGAGGGTCTGAATTAGGATAGGCAGTGAGTGGCAATGTAGGATGGAGAAAAGCACCTCGGGGTGGTCAGCATGGGGAGGTCAGGAAACATGCAGTGGCAATGTAGGATAGGTTTCTGAAAAACATCGCGGGGTGGTGCGCATTGTATGTGTGTGTGTTACATTACATTCACTAGTAGTAGTGAGAAAAACATCATGGGGTGGTGTGAATCGGAGGGTCTGCATTAGGATAGGCAGTGAGTGGCAATGTAGGATGGAGAAAAGCACCGCGGGGTGGTCAGCATGGGGAGGTCAGGGAACATGCAGTGACAATGTAGGATAGGTTTCTGAAAAACATCGCGGGGTGGTGCGCATTGTATGTGTGTGTGTTACATTACATTCACTAGTAGTAGTGAGAAAAACATCATGGGGTGGTGTGAATCGGAGGGTCTGCATTAGGATAGGCAGTGAGTGGCAATGTAGGATGGAGAAAAGCACCGCGGGGTGGTCAGCATGGGGAGGTCAGGGAACATGCAGTGACAATGTAGGATAGGTTTCTGAAAAACAGCGCGGGGTGGTGCGCATTGTATGGGTGTGTGTTACATTACATTCACTAGTAGGAGTGAGAAAAACATCACGGGGTGGTGCGCATTGTATGGGAGTGTGTTACATTACATTCACTAGTAGGAGTGAGAAAAACATCACGGGGTGGTGTGAATTGGAGGGTCTGAATTAGGATAGGCAGTGAGTGGCAATGTAGGATGGAGAAAAGCACCGCGGGGTGGTCAGCATGGGGAGGTCAGGGAACATGCAGTGGCAATGTAGGATAGGTTTCTGAAAAACATCGCGGGGTGGTGCGCATTGTATGGGTGTGTGTTACATTACATTCTCTAGTAGGAGTGAGAAAAACATCACGGGGTTGTGCGCATTGTATGGGTGTGTGTTACATTGCATTCACTAGAAGGAGTGAGAAAAACATCACGTGGTGGTGTGAATCGGAGGGTCTGAATTAGGATAGGCAGTGAGTGGCAATGTAGGATGGAGAAAAGCACCGCGGGGTGGTCAGCATGGGGAGGTCAGGGAACATGCAGTGGCATTGTAGGATAGGTTTCTGAAAAACATCGCGGGGTGATGCGCATTGTATGGGTGTGTGTTACATTACATTCACTAGTAGGAGTGAGAAAAGCATCACGGGGTGGTGTGAATCGGAGGGTCTGAATTAGGATAGGCAGTGAGTGGCAATGTCGGATGGAGAAAAGCACCGCGGGGTGGTCAGCATGGGGAGGTCAGGGAACATGCAGTGGCAATGTAGGATAGGTTTCTGAAAAACATCGCGGGGTGGTGCGCATTGTAAGGGTGTGTGTTACATTACATTCACTAGTAGGAGTGAGAAAAACATCACGGGGTGGTGCGCATTGTATGTGTGTGTGTTACATTACATTCACTAGTAGGCGTGAGAAAAACATCACAGGGTGGTGTGAATCGGAGGGTCTGAATTAGGATAGGCAGTGAGTAGCAATGTAGGATGGAGAAAAGCACCGCGGGGTGGTCAGCATGGGTAGGTCAAGGAACATGCAGTGGCAATGTAGGATAGGTTTCTGAAAAACATCGCGGGGTGGTGCGCATTGTATGGGTGAGTGCTACATTACATTCACTAGTAGGAGTGAGAAAAACATCGCGGGGTGGTGCGCATGGTATGGGTGTGTGTTACATTACATTCACTAGTAGGAGTGATAAAAACATCGCGGGGTCGTGCGCATTGTATGGGTGTGTGTTACATTACATTCACTAGTAGGAGTGAGAAAAACATCACGGGGTGGTGCGCATTGTATGGGTGTGTGTTACATTACATTCACTAGTAGGAGTGAGAAAAACATCACGGGGTGGTGTGAATCGGAGGGTCTGAATTAGGATAGGCAGTGAGTGGCAATGTAGGATGGAGAAAAGCACCTCGGGGTGGTCAGCATGGGGAGGTCAGGAAACATGCAGTGGCAATGTAGGATAGGTTTCTGAAAAACATCGCGGGGTGGTGCGCATTGTATGTGTGTGTGTTACATTACATTCACTAGTAGTAGTGAGAAAAACATCATGGGGTGGTGTGAATCGGAGGGTCTGCATTAGGATAGGCAGTGAGTGGCAATGTAGGATGGAGAAAAGCACCGCGGGGTGGTCAGCATGGGGAGGTCAGGGAACATGCAGTGACAATGTAGGATAGGTTTCTGAAAAACAGCGCGGGGTGGTGCGCATTGTATGGGTGTGTGTTACATTACATTCACTAGTAGGAGTGAGAAAAACATCACGGGGTGGTGCGCATTGTATGGGAGTGTGTTACATTACATTCACTAGTAGGAGTGAGAAAAACATCACGGGGTGGTGTGAGTCGGAGGGTCTGAATTAGGATAGGCAGTGAGTGGCAATGTAGGATGGAGAAAAGCACCGCGGGGTGGTCAGCATGGGGAGGTCAGGGAACATGCAGTGGCAATGTAGGATAGGTTTCTGAAAAACATCGCGGGGTGGTGCGCATTGTATGGGTGTGTGTTACATTACATTCTCTAGTAGGAGTGAGAAAAACATCACGGGGTGGTGCGCTTGTATGGGTGTTTGTTACATTACATTCACTAGTAGGAGTGAAAAAAACATCACGCGGTGGTGTGAATTGGAGGGTCTGATTTAGGATAGGCAGTGAGTGGCAATGTAGGATGGAGAAAAGCGCCATGGGGTGGTCAGCATGTGGAGGTCAGGGAATATGCAGTGGCAATGTAGGATAGGTTTCTGAAAAACATCGCGGGGTGGTGCGCATTGTATGGGTGTGAGTTACATTACATTCACTAGTAGGAGTGAGAAAAACATCACGGGGTTGTGCGCATTGTATGGGTGTGTGTTACATTACATTCACTAGAAGGAGTGAGAAAAACATCACGTGGTGGTGTGAATCGGAGGGTCTGAATTAGGATAGGCAGTGAGTGGCAATGTAGGATGGACAAAAGCACCGCGGGGTGGTCAGCATGGGGAGGTCATGGAACATGCAGTGGCATTGTAGGATAGGTTTCTGAAAAACATCGCGGGGTGGTGCGCATTGTATGGGTGTGTGTTACATTACATTCACTAGTAGGAGTGAGAAAAACATCACGGGGTTGTGCGCATTGTATGGGTGTGTGTTACATTACATTCACTAGAAGGAGTGAGAAAAACATCACGTGGTGGTGTGAATCGGAGGGTCTGAATTAGGATAGGCAGTGAGTGGCAATGTAGGATGGAGAAAAGCACCGCGGGGTGGTCAGCATGGGGAGGTCAGGGAACATGCAGTGGCATTGTAGGATAGGTTTCTGAAAAACATCGCGGGGTGATGCGCATTGTATGGGTGTGTGTTACATTACATTCACTAGTAGGAGTGAGAAAAGCATCACGGGGTGGTGTGAATCGGAGGGTCTGAATTAGGATAGGCAGTGAGTGGCAATGTCGGATGGAGAAAAGCACCGCGGGGTGGTCAGCATGGGGAGGTCAGGGAACATGCAGTGGCAATGTAGGATAGGTTTCTGAAAAACATCGCGGGGTGGTGCGCATTGTAAGGGTGTGTGTTACATTACATTCACTAGTAGGAGTGAGAAAAACATCACGGGGTGGTGCGCATTGTATGTGTGTGTGTTACATTACATTCACTAGTAGGCGTGAGAAAAACATCACAGGGTGGTGTGAATCAGAGGGTCTGAATTAGGATAGGCAGTGAGTAGCAATGTAGGATGGAGAAAAGCACCGCGGGGTGGTCAGCATGGGTAGGTCAAGGAACATGCAGTGGCAATGTAGGATAGGTTTCTGAAAAACATCGCGGGGTGGTGCGCATTGTATGGGTGAGTGTTACATTACATTCACTAGTAGGAGAGAGAAAAACATCACGGGGTGGTGCGCATTGTATGGGTGTGTGTTACATTACATTCAGTAGTAAGAGTGGGAAAAGCATCACGGGGTGGTGTGAATCGGAGGGTCTGAATTAGGATAGGCAGTGAGTGGCAATGTAGGATGGAGAAAAGCACCGCGGGGTGGTCAGCATGGGGAGGTCAGGGAACATGCAGTGGCTATGTAGGATAGGTTTCTGAAAAACATCGCGGGGTGGTGCGCATGGTATGGGTGTGTGTTCCATTACATTCACTAGTAGGAGTGAGAAAAAAATCACGGGGTGGTGCGCATTTTATGGGTGTGTGTTACATTACATTCACTAGTAAGAGTGGGAAAAGCATCACGGGGTGGTGTGAATCGGACGGTCTGAATTAGGATAGGCAGTGAGTGGCAATGTAGGATGGAGAAAAGCACCGCGGGGTGGTAAGCATGGGGAGGTCAGGGAACATGCAGTGGCAATGTAGGATAGGTTTCTGAAAAACATCGCGGGGTGGTGCGCATTGTATGGGTGTGTGTTACATTACATTCACTAGTAGGAGTGAATAAAACATCACGGGGTTGTGCGCATTGTATGGGTGTGTGTTACATTACATTCACTAGTAGGAGTGAGAAAAACATCACGTGGTGGTGTGAATCGGAGGGTCTGAATTAGGATAGGCAGTGAGTGGCAATGTAGGATGGAGAAAAGCACCGCGAGGTGGTCAGCATGGGGAGGTCAGGGAACATGCAGTGGCATTGTAGGATAGGTTTCTGAAAAACATCGCGGGGTGGTGCGCATTGTATGGGTGTGTGTTACATTACATTCACTAGTAGGAGTGAGAAAAGCATCACGGGGTGGTGTGAATCGGAGGGTCTGAATTAGGATAGGCAGTGAGTGGCAATGTAGGATGGAGAAAAGCACCGCGGGGTGGTCAGCATGGGGAGATCAGGGAACATGCAGTGGCAATGTAGGATAGGTTTCTGAGAAACATCGCGGGGTGGTGCGCATTGTATGGGTGTGAGTTACATTTCATTCACTAGTAGGAGTGAGAAAAACATCACGGGGTGGTGCGCTTGTATGGGTGTGTGTCACATTACATTCACAAGTAGGAGTGAGAAAAACATCACGCGGTGGTGTGAATCGGAGGGTCTGAATTAGGATAGGCAGTGAGTGGCAATGTAGGATGGAGAAAAGCACCGCGGGGTGGTCAGCATGGGGAGGTCAAGGAACATGCAGTGGCAATGTAGGATAGGTTTCTGAAAAACATCGCGGGGTGGTGCGCATTGTATGGGTGTGTGTTACATTACATTCACTAGTAGGAGTGAGAAAAACATCACGGGTTGGTGCGCGTTGTATGGGTGTGTGTTACATTACATTCACTAGTAGGAGTGAGAAAAACATCACGGGGTGGTGTGAATCGGAGGGTCTGAATTAGGATAGGCAGTGAGTGGCAATGTAGGATGGAGAAAAGCACCGCGGGGTGGTCAGCAAGGGGAGGTCAGGGAACATGCAGTGGAAATGTAGGATAGGTTTCTGAAAAACATCGCGGGGTGGTGCGCATTATATGGGTGTGTGTTACATTACATTCACTAGTAGGAGTGAGAAAAACATCACGGGGTGGTGCGCATTGTATGGGTGTGTGTTACATTACATTCACTAGTAGGAGTGAGAAAAGCATCACGGGGTGGTGTGAATCGGAGGGTCTGAATTAGGATAGGCAGTGAGTGGCAATGTAGGATGGAGAAAAGCACCGCGGGGTGGTCAGCATGGGGAGGTCAGGGAACATGCAGTGGCAATGTAGGATAGGTTTCTGAAAACATCGCTGGGTGGTGCGCAACGTATGGGTGTGTTACATTACATTCACTAGTAGGAGTGACAAAAACATCATGGGGTGGTGCGCATTGTATGGGTGTGTGTTACATTACATTCACTAGTAGGAGTGAGAAAAACATCACGGGGTGGTGTGAATCGGAGGGTCTGAATTAGGATAGGCAGTGGGTGGCAATGTAGGATGGAGAAAAGCACCGCGGTGTGGTCAGCATGGGGAGGTCAGGGAACATGCAGTGGCAATGTAGGATAGGTTTCTGAAAAACATCGCGGGGTGGTGCGCATTGTATGGGTGTGTGTTACATTACATTCACTAGTAGGAGTGAGAAAAATATCACGGGGTGGTGCGCATTGTATGGGTGTGTGTTACATTACATTCACTAGTAGGAGTGAGAAAAGCATCACGGGGTGGTGTGAATCGGAGGGTCTGAATTAGGATAGGCAGTGAGTGGCAATGTAGGATGGAGAAAAGCACCGCGGGTTGGTCAGCATGGGGAGGTCAGGGAACATGCAGTGGCAAAGTAGGATAGGTTTCTGAAAAACATCGCGGGGTGGTGCGCATGGTATGGGTGTGTGTTACATTACATTCACTAGTAGGAGTGATAAAAACATCGCGGGGTCGTGCGCATTGTATGGGTGTGTGTTACATTACATTCACTAGTAGGAGTGAGAAAAACATCACGGGGTGGTGCGCATTGTATGGGTGTGTGTTACATTACATTCACTAGTAGGAGTGAGAAAAACATCACGGGGTGGTGTGAATCAGAGGGTCTGAATTAGGATAGGCAGTGAGTGGCAATGTAGGATGGAGAAAAGCACCTCGGGGTGGTCAGCATGGGGAGGTCAGGAAACATGCAGTGGCAATGTAGGATAGGTTTCTGAAAAACATCGCGGAGTGGTGCGCATTGTATGTGTGTGTGTTACATTACATTCACTAGTAGTAGTGAGAAAAACATCATGGGGTGGTGTGAATCGGAGGGTCTGCATTAGGATAGGCAGTGAGTGGCAATGTAGGATGGAGAAAAGCACCGCGGGGTGGTCAGCATGGGGAGGTCAGGGAACATGCAGTGACAATGTAGGATAGGTTTCTGAAAAACAGCGCGGGGTGGTGCGCATTGTATGGGTGTGTGTTACATTACATTCACTAGTAGGAGTGAGAAAAACATCACGGGGTGGTGCGCATTGTATGGGAGTGTGTTACATTACATTCACTAGTAGGAGTGAGAAAAACATCACGGGTTGGTGTGAATCGGAGGGTCTGAATTAGGATAGGCAGTGAGTGGCAATGTAGGATGGAGAAAAGCACCGCGGGGTGGTCAGCATGGGGAGGTCAGGGAACATGCAGTGGCAATGTAGGATAGGTTTCTGAAAAACATCGCAGGGTGGTGCGCATTGTATGGGTGTGTGTTACATTACATTCTCTAGTAGGAGTGAGAAAAACATCACGGGGTGGTGCGCTTGTATGGGTGTTTGTTACATTACATTCACTAGTAGGAGTGAAAAAAACATCACGCGGTGGTGTGAATTGGAGGGTCTGAATTAGGATAGGCAGTGAGTGGCAATGTAGGATGGAGAAAAGCGCCATGGGGTGGTCAGCATGTGGAGGTCAGGGAATATGCAGTGGCAATGTAGGATAGGTTTCTGAAAAACATCGCGGGGTGGTGCGCATTGTATGGGTGTGAGTTACATTACATTCACTAGTAGGAGTGAGAAAAACATCACGGGGTGGTGCGCATTGTATGGGTGTGTGTTACATTACATTCACTAGTAGGAGTGAGAAAAACATCACGGGGTGGTGTGAATCGGAGGGTCTGAATTAGGATAGGCAGTGAGTTGCAATGTAGGATGGAGAAAAGCACCGCGGGGTGGTCAGCAAGGGGAGGTCAGGGAACATGTAGTGGAAATGTAGGATAGGTTTCTGAAAAACATCGCGGGGTGGTGCGCATTATATGGGTGTGTGTTACATAACATTCACTAGTAGGAGTGAGAAAAACTTCACGGGGTGGTGCGCATTGTATGGGTGTGTGTTACATTACATTCACTAGTAGGAGTGAGAAAAGCATCACGGGGTGGTGTGAATCGGAGGGTCTGAATTAGGATAGGCAGTGAGTGGCAATGTAGGATGGAGAAAAGCCCCGCGCGGTGGTCAGCATGGGGAGGTCAGGGAACATGCAGTGGCAATGTAGGATAGTTTTCTGAAAAACATCGCGGGGTGGTGCGCAGTGTATGGGTGTGTTACATTACATTCACTAGTAGGAGTGAGAAAAACATCATGGGGTGGTGCGCATTGTATGGGTGTGTGTTACATTACATTCACTAGTAGGAGTGAGAAAAACATCACGGGGTGGTGTGAATCGGAGGGTCTGAATTAGGATAGGCAGTGAGTGGCAATGTAGGATGGAGAAAAGCACCGCGGTGTGGTCAGCATGGGGAGGTCAGGGAACATGCAGTGGCAATGTAGGATAGGTTTCTGAAAAACATCGCGGGGTCGTGCGCATTGTATGGTTGTGTGTTACATTACATTCACTAGTAGGAGTGAGAAAAACATCACGGGGTGGTGCGCATGGTATGGGTGTGTGTTACATTACATTCACTAGTAGGAGTGAGAAAAGCATCACGGGGTGGTGCGCATTGTATGGGTGTGTGTTACATTACA